>NC_039267.1:19847963-20199213 GCF_003368295.1 Carassius auratus
CCCTGATTTTACCATGTTAAAACAGCTAGTAAACAGAGAAGGGTCCCCTATAGTATTAAGTTCTCATTTGGTTATAAGAGTGTTTTTTTATGGTCCAAGCATTAAATAATATTCTCAAATTTTTGAGGAAATATTCTCATATTGCTAATGTAGCAGCATTGTATTCTTATATGCAGTGTTGGGAAGGTTAGGTTACAAGTTAGCCTATTTAAAATTGAAAAAGTAGTGTAATGATTTCAATTAATTTATTAAAGTAATGTAACATTGCATTTGATTAATTTTCTACATTTATAATGTTTTCATCTGTTATATATTTCATCATATAGTAAAACAAACGACAAAGTGCTTGTTCTGAAATTTCCAAGTTGCTTTTTATTTCATTATAGAGCAATATTAACCCTTATATGATTGGGTAACACTTTATAATAACTGCACACTATTAATCATTAAGCATTAGTAAACAGATAATTCATAATTTATAAAGCATTAATAGACAGTAATAAGCAGTTTATAAATACAGATATAAATGCTTTATTCTTGATTTAAAAGCATATCTATAATGTGTTTAATAATTGTATTTTCATACTTTATTCATGATCAATTTATCATTTCTCAACGAAGTATAGCATTATTTACAAACCAGTTATTTAGAAGTTGCCAGTGATTCATAAGATCACAAAATTCAGGTAGTTATAAAGCATTTAGTAGTGGTCAGTTAACTATTTATGTGAGCTCATCTAAAGTGAGGACTAGTTATGCCTTGTATAGCATTTATAAAGGATAGTTAAAGGCTCAGTTATATTCTAAACAAAAAACGGAAACAAACACAACACAGTGATACAGAACATATAAATATTAACAGCCTTTAAATCTCATTTGTAAAAGCTTTACAAGGCATAAATAGTCCTCACTTTAGATGAGCTCACAAAAATAGTTAACTAACAACTACATATGTTTTATAACTACCTGAATTAACCCTGAATTACAGTAGAAATACATGTTAATAAACCATTTATTAACACTATAAGTAACTATTACTATATGTCTGAATAAAAAGATGTATCAATGCACATTTAAATAATTTATTAATCATTTACTTACAATTTCTAAGTGATCTTATGAACCACTGACAACTTGATAACTGGTGTGTAAATTATGCTATACTTAATTTAGAAATGATAAATTGATCATTAATAAAGTATGAAAAAAACAATTATTAAACACATTAAAGATATGCTTTTAAATCAGGTATAAAGCATTTATATCTTTATTTATAAACTGCTTATAAATGTTTATTAATGCTTTATAAATGATTTCTAATGCTTAACTAATGATTAATAGCATGCAGTTATTATAAAGTGTTACCCATTATGGTATTATTCATTGTAATATATTCAAATCCATTTCTGATACTAATAGGTTCATGTTTAATAATTCCTGAATAATTATATTCATAAAGAAATTATTTAGTGTTTGATCGTTGTCATCAGAAGTGACGTTCAAGAATAGCTTGCGCAGCCTTCCATAGAGTCTCCAGTGTTACTGCCCCCTAGAGGAATGTGCTGCAGTTGTTCTGAATGCGTATGACAATCAATCTTTTCAATTATTTTAAAATCAATAAAGTCTTCTATTTCAACTTCAAAAAGTGTGTCTTCTTTCAATTCAGGTTTTAATCTAATTCAGGACATGTGCTATTGTTTTTTTTTTCTACTCTTTTTTTGATAGTTGTTCATGAGTCCCTTATTTTTTCCTGAGCAGTTAAACTGTCCACTATTCTTCATAAAAAAACTTGTGGACTATATGTAAACATCTTTGATGCAAAATATCTTACTCAGTGCAGCACTAAAATATAATACTTAATTATACTTCTTAATTTGGTAAAATAATACAATTTTTGCCCACAACCATATCTTCACAGAACTAATATATATATATATATATATATATATATATATATATATATATATATATATATATATATATATATATATATATATATATATATATATATATATACATTTTAATTGTATATTTAATATTAATATAATAATTTTATTAATTTAATATTATATTTAATTTTAATATGTAAATTTAATTTAATTTAACTATAAGAATAAACTTCAGTCAAATGGACTCTTTGTACATTTTTTCGTGCTTTGACAGCTTGCAAATGTTTATATTTATTTATCTTTTTACTGTTATTTAGAATCAAATTTCTAAATGTTACAATCCAAAATAAACTATTTAAATAAATTCCATCTTAAATATTATCTGTATTTACATTACATTTTAAGTATGCATGCTTTTTTAATACTTTCTGTAATTTTTTTTATTATTATTTTTTTTATCATGATGTTCATTAAACAAAATAATTTCCTGTTCGAATATATTTTGTGTATATGTCACTGAAATAGCAATTGAGACTTTTCTCAATATTTTACTCAAAAGTACAGTAACCTTTGTTCAAAAACAGCTAGGATAGTCTCTTTTAAGAGGGCAAGAGTACTTTTTAGGTGTTGTGGTGGTAATGCAGGATGTAAATGTTATTCTGATTTACATGTGTGTGTATCTATGTGTATTTACAGATCTTTAGCTAAATTGGTGTTGTTCCATATTTACATGCTTCAAAAAACTAATATACTATATATAATGGCTATTTATTCTTTTTTGGATTAGCATTCTATATATAATATATAGTGGTTGGCAAACTTATTTTAACACTAGTATTTTCACCAGCTAAAAATGGCTTTAACTCGGTTATTTCTATCTTTTGCTGTTGTGTGTCAGTAGGAAATAGCTGTTTACATTTCCAACACTGTAAAAATGAATCATGGGTCTTGTAATTTTCATTAAGAAAAATTAAGGAGATAATTAAAAATAATGTGTGGATTTCATTAAAGGAACTGTGATTCAGTGTTTTATAGAAAATGTTGAGAACTTTTTACTAATAAACCCAAGAGATGTGTTTTCCTAATTTTTAAAGGAAACTTAAGCAGTTTTGGTCCTTGAATTTGGGAACTGATTAAACTAAAATAATTCAGGAAATAAGGCTACCTATTTATTTTAAGATAATTAGCTCAATTTTGCAGGTTTTTTTTTTAGAGGTGATTGTTAGTTCCCAGCATGCTTTGCATATGGCTGGATATGGAGAGTAAATTGTAATTAAATTGTAAAGTTAAACGCTGCGTTATGTTTTTAAATGAAGGGAAGCATCTATTAATGTTTAATGTTCAGTTATGTTTGACATTTGAAAGAGTTTCTGTTACACTGAAGTTTCAAGAGTAGAGCTTGTGGTTATGGATACTAAACCTTGTTTAATGAGCAGTAGCTCTGCTAGCGCTAGTGCAGTACTTTCCAGTATTTGCCAAGTATTTTCCTACTTGAGCTGATTGGCTGTATACAGTCTTTTAAATGTATAAAATAACTCAAGTCAAACACAAATATACCTCACTCAAAGTCACAGAATTTTGAGAATCAACTTAAAATAAATTTTAAGCACATTTCACTTATTATACTCTTTAATTCAACAGCAAATGTTCATTTAGCAATTAGAAACAAGACACACCTTTGGAAGTTGAAACAGTAATGCAGTAACACTGGAGACTCTATGGAAGGCTGTGCAAGTGATTTCTGAAAGTCAGTAGTGACTTTCTGCATCGCTTTTGACAAAGAAAACTTCCGCACAATCTTCCATAAGAAATCTGTAACAAGTCACAGCCTTTATAGCTGAAATAGAAGATTGTATTTATTTGAAACTAAATGATGTATTGGTAACTATTCTATTTCTGTGGCTAAAACCACCATCAAAATGTTCTTCTAGAAACCACTAACAATGAGATGGATTTCAGAAAGAAAACTTATTAAAAGGTTTTAATTTAATTCAACCTGATTTACATATGATAGTAAAAGATGGTTGTAAATATTGTTCTTTGAACAAGTAACAAGACACACCACTTGACGTTTACATATCAAACTCTATGCATTCTACTTCTGAATGTCAAACTTGGTCAAGACAAGTACAGTATCTTCCTCTAGGGGCGGTAAACTGCACACTCGTAATGCTTTGCAAGCTTTTTCAATAGTATGTTCTTTCACAATCAGAGGCTGCAGTTTTAGGACCCCGACTATAGGACCCCAGCTATAGGACCCTAGTTTTTTTGTGACAGCGCCACCTACCAAACTAAAACAAGGATTAAGCAAGTTTAACTAATACATTATGCTAAATCTTACACATTTAACATTAGCATGCTTTCAGGCTCATCTTTTAAGTTAAATGAATATGCTGGCTAGATTTACTAATTATAAAACTCAACAAGGATTAATTAAATCATGGCCATGAATAAAGAACGTTGTAATTAATAAATCTAGAGGAAAAACTTGTACGGCTACAGGAAGAAATGCTCACACTTAAACAACACACATGCAAATAAGAAGACAGGATGCACAGGTTTGATCCGTCATTAGATTCTTAACATGCAGATTATCTGGTTTATTTGTATTCTTCTCAAAAATGGATGAGTAACAAGAAGAGTGCAGTAAGTTTTAAAGATGTCTTTGGTGTTTCAGGATGTTCACCAAGTTGATTGGTCTGGTGACGGACCGTAAGCTGAGCGAGGGCCCTCGAGATGATGGAGGAGCTGCAGGAGAACAGAGCATCCCACCGCAGACTCACCAACACACTCCCAAAGCAGGTACACCTATTCTATTCTATTCTATTCTATTCTGCAATGTACTGTATATTGTTATGCTCTGTTATTGTTGTCTGATCTTTATTCTATTCCAGTATATTCTAGAATCTAAATTCTTTCATTTCTATTTTGCAAACTGTGTTATATTGTAAATCTACTCCATTAACTTCAATTTGTATCATGTTCTGTCCATTCTATTGCGTTCTGTTATGTCATTTAAATTGCATTATGTTGGTATATTCCGTTTACTCTTAAATTCTCCTGTTTTATTTGTATTCTGTTTTGTTGTTTTTTGTTCTCTATTCCATTATATTATATAATCTCAATTCTATGTTCTATTGTATTTGTACAGTACTTTATTCTTGTCTGTAATCCATGTTTTTTTTTCTATTCTGAAAACTACAGTATGTCTTCTATTGTAATTCTACTATATTAATTCTTCAGTTTATAAGATATTCTGTTCTGTCCCCTCTATTGTTTTCTATTCTATTCTGTAATTGAAACTGTTGCTATATTCTATTCTATGTATTCTGTTTTGTTGTCTTTGTTCTCTATTCTATTTTATTCTATTCTCATCTTTAATCTATCTGTTATGTTGTTTTCTGTTCAACCAAGTGCCAACTATGCTGTGTTCTATTGTAATTCTACTCTGTTGTCTTCTGCAATTTCTGTTCTATTCTATTCTGTTTTCAAAATGATATTATTTTCTGTGTTATCAATCAATTCTAGTCAAATGTAGTTATTACTTTGGGGGTTAGAGTATTTTCATAACTTCTAAATATATTCTCAAAGTGTCTATTTTTTGTATTTAGTGTTATCTAGGATGTGTAAAAACAGAGGTTCTGGAGAAATTCTGAAGACCCCAGGGTTTGTTGCCCCACTGTGGACACAGTCTGCTGGATGAGGCCCATGCTGAAATCCACAACCTGTGATTGCCGACAAACACACAACACTCGTGGACATTTTACATTTACGTTAGTCATTTAGCAGGAGTCATTTTATCCAAAGTGACTTACAAATGAGGACAATGGAAGCAATCAAAATCAATAAAGGAACAATGATATGCAAGTGTCTCATTTGTTGCGCCCTCTGCTGGTGGTCATGTTAATAGCAACTGCAGTGTTAGTAGAGTGTGTGTGTGTGTGTGTGTAGAGTATGAAGTCTCTGAAGGCCAGTCATAATGCATCGGATGAAGTGAGGAGAGACTGACGAGTTTACAGCCGGAGACACAGATTCAGAGCAGAGTTCTGGACCAGAGGGACAGCTGTCATCCTACACACATACTTTATGTACAATATGATACATCTAGTTACAGTTCAGAAAACTAAACAATTAAACTATTTATATTATAGTTACAATTTATTGTGGATAATTACATGCAAGTAATCCTAACTATGTAGTAAGTACATGCAGTTAATTAAGATTACTCCGTACTTAAATGTATAATTAGAATGCATCTTAGGACATCTTATAATAAAGCATAACCCTACTAACTCTGGTATTACTATTGGTTTTGCTCATGCTTAGTATTGAGTATTTCAACAAATCCCTAGCATTGTGGGGGAGCGTTCTGCTCTGAGCACATCCCTGCATTTCTTTTTGTCTGTTTCAATAGTGCGTTTGATGTGAGTCAGGAGCAGAAATGGAAGACGAAAGAACAGCAGCTCAAGCTACAGGTGGCCCAGCTGGACCTCGCTGATAAAAACCAGATCCTGGATAAGATCAAGGCAGACAGAGGTAACCACACACGACCGCTGGTGTGTTAGACTCACTGCTAGTTTATTTTCAGAAGATTTATATGAAAAACTGATGCAAGAAAACAAGGAACTTCAGCTGTGTTACCTCGAGCAGAAACAACAACTGGATGAAATTAAAGAGTGCATGAAGGTAAGATGCAATATTTGAAGCAGAAGAGAAGAAATAGTCATTTGAAGGAGAAGTTCACCCAAAAAGAAAATTACATAAAATAACTTTTAAAAAAACAAACAAAAAGTTTTAAAACAAAATACTTAATTATAAGTAAAAACGCAAGACATTTATGATGTTAGTAAAGATTTTTATTTCAAATATTCCGGTATGTTGTTCTTTTGAACTTTCAAGTCATCACAGAATCATGAAAAAAAATAATTATTGCAGTTTCCACAAAAATGTTTTCAACATTCGTAATAATAAGAAAAGTTTCTTGAACAAATCAGCATATCAAAATGAATTCTGAAAGATCATGGGACACTGAAAACATTTATTGTGAATTGTTATAATATTTCTTCTGTAGCTTTGATAAAATTAATGCAGCCTTAGTGATCAGAAGAGATTGAAAAGAGTACCTTTTTCATTCATTAAAGGGATAGTTCACCCAAAAATAAAAATGATCCCATAATTTACTCACCCTCAGGAAATTCTAGGTGTATATGCCTTCCTTTTTTTTTTTTTTTTTAAACAAATCCAATCAGTATTGATTTAAAAATGTCCTGGCTCTTCCAAGCTTTATAGTGCCACTAAATGGGTGTTTTTCAATAGTCCAAAAGAAGTCCAATAAAGCGCATCCATCAATAATAAAACATGCCTAGAGCCCCATTCAAACCAAGAACAATAACTATAATTATAAGTCCACAGCTATAACGACAGATAAACTATATCGTTGGAATCACTTTTAAAAAACACTGACACAAAAACATAATCAATTCTACTGTCACGAGTTTGAGAATTTAGCATGCATATGGTTAAAACAAACAGAAGATATCATCCACTAGTCTGGATGCTAATATCGTTATCTTTATATTTATCGTTCATGGTGTGAATGGGCCTTAACACAGTTCCGGAGGGGGAATAAAGGCCTCCTGTAATGAATCGATGTGTTTCAGTAAGAAAAAAATATCCAGATTTAAAATGTTAGAAGCAATAATCTCTAACTTTCGCTAACTGTTGTATGCACGTTCACAATAGAATGTCATTCCAGGGGGATGATGTAGGAATTATGCATCGCATTTCGATATAAGCCAAGAGGAGACTGGTTAATTTCCATTGTTAGGTGAACCGTCCCTTTAAAACACATTCCTGGTCAATATTTCTAAAATCCTAATAGTTACTGCTGTGATTTAGTGTTGGTCAACTTAATAATGGTTTCCGAAACAATAGAAATTAGCAGTACATTTGAAAGAAAAGCTACCATTGGCACTGTGTCGAGATGCAATTAAGGTTAAACTCAAGCCTTTTTAAAAGTAGGATCTGGTGGTGTTTAAGGAAACTGCACATTCACATCCTATTCCAGACTTCCAGCTTTGTCTTTATTATAAAACACACTTTTCACAATTAAATTGCTTCCAAATTGATAAAATATAATTATGCTGTAAAAAAACATTTTGCATAATGGAACAGTATTGTAGAGACTGTTTTATGTCTAAGACCATATTTTCATGGTCTTGGTTTTGTCATGGACTCATACCCTGTTCAGGTATCTATCTGTCTTGACTCAGACTCAATTTACTTTATTCAGCCTGGACTCCAGCTCGAATTTGTAGATCTCAACTTTAAAGTAACATGAGTTATGAACTTAAAGGGTTAGTTCACCCAGATAGCAAAATTATGTAATTAACTTCTTACCCTCATGTTGTTTCAAACCCCTAAAACCTCCGTTTATTGGTTTTCTGATCACCAGTAGTTCTTTTGGACAGTTTGATTCAATAAACCAGTTGAAGAAAACAGTTCACCGGTTCTTTTGCGCTCGACGTAATGGCGTCATTTGCGATGATTGCCCTTGATTCAAGCCTTCGGTTTACCCACGCACATAACACTAGCACAGAATCAGTTCAGAATCAATCACCAAAACAATCAGTTCAGTTCAGACGCTGCTTCACGCTGAATCACACATGTGCAGTATCATCAGCTCCTCGGGTTCACGAATCAGACGCCTCTGACAGAAACGGTTCTTCACTCGTTAACGAGTCAATGTTTTGTTTGTTATCTGGCTCGGCTCAGTGTTCATCTTCAGTTCTCTCTTCACAGCAGTTCAGTCAGTCACTGTTTGAGTAAATGAATTACTCCGGGATATTGGTTTGTTTGAACTCAGAGGGAGTGTCAGCCACATTAAAAAAGTTAACAGCTTAATCCACAAATGACTTAATGCGTATTAGAGATGCAAACCGTTTAAAACTATTCAGTTCAATTTGGTGAACTGAATGATTCGTTCGCGAACCGGATATCCAGACTGATTTGTTTTGAACTCTCTCTCACAACAGACACGGAAGAGAAGACAATGCTGAATAAAGTCGTAGTTTTTGCTATTTTTGGACCAAAATGTATTTTCGATGCTTCAAAATATTCTAACTAAATATTCTCTGATGTCACATGGACTACTTTGATGATGTTTTTCTTACCTTTCTGGACATGGACAGTAGACCGTACACACAGTTTCAATGGAGGCACTGAGAGCTCTCGGACTAAATCTAAAATATCTTAAACTGTGTTCTGAAGATAAAAGGAGGTCTTACGGGTTTGAAACAACATGAGGGTAAGTTATTAATAACATAATTTTACTATCTGGGTGAACTAACCCTTTAATTTCATGTCATGGTAGCTTCAAGGGTTTACTGTTCTCCGCATATGACTCATCTGTGTTTTTGTAGGCTGAGGTTGAAGCTGTCACTCGTGCAATGAACGATCTCAAACTTAAAACATATATCGAAGTCAGAGAAGCTGGCTCAGCTTCTGAACATGAGAGCTTCCAAGATAAAAAACAAACAAAAAAAAACTTCCAGATTTCCAATGCTGCAGTCATGCTTAGTAAAACTAATTCTACCTGTGTCCTTCCAGCCCAGCTGAAGGACATTGCATATGGAACCAAGACCTATGTGTTTAGACCTGATGTGACCAGCGATGATGTTTCAGATGAGCTTGATAAAACGCTCCAATTGGCTTGAGGCAAGAACCTTCTAGAAATTCACTTGTATATATAAGAGGTCATTGCACTATAAAAACATCCTGTGAGTTTTAGAACTCAAAACTTTCTTGTTAGTCTAAAAACAGCTTATATCGAAGCCAGTCTGTCAAAAACATCAGCTTGTGGAATGTGCCACTCTATGATGTAATAGACTTTGCGCAAGCGTTCATATTCTGGTGTTCTGGCCACGGATGTGCCGGTCTTGTCTTTTTATTGCAGGACCCTGTATGTTACAGTAATTACTAAATTACCACAGCGGCTTGTCTCCACGATTTGTGTTGATTGCAAGTGACATCACAGGTAGCGGAGAGTGAAAGTAGCGATTGCAAGTGACATTGTAATTTAGTTTATTTTTTCCTCTCATCGCCACCTGGCCACTGTTATAAAATGTTGGGAAATTCAAACAAAATATAATAAAAAATTCAACAAAATAAAGACTGCAAGTGACGTCACTAGCGGAAGTGCAAGTGTCTGAGAATGCAAGTCTGAGAGTGCAAGTGCAAGTCTGCAGCCAGACCCTCTTGGGCCTGTTTAGCCCCACCCACCTATTCTACTTCAATACCTGCTTAGCCCCACCCACTGATTCTACATTACTGCTTGCCTAACCCCGTCAAACGATTCTACAGCACTGCCTGCTTAGCCCTGCCCACCGATTCGCACACGTAATAGATAAATGACAAAAGCGCCAAATGCAGGTCTACACAAAAACCTAATTATACTCTTCATTTGATAAATTTTTTTATAAAGTGCCAGACAAAGTGAGTAAGAACTCGGTCCTTTGTTCACTTCAGTTTATCACAGATTTTTTTTTACAAATAAGGCACAATGTGATGCAGGATTTTCAGAAAGATTGAAACTAAAATAATATGCTGTGCTGACTATATTGGATTCGAAAGTAATGGCGCAACACACAAGTCTGAGTAAAATTTTATTAATGTATTTTTTTTTGTTTTTAAAGATATCACTATTACTTTGTCTGATGTATAGTTTGAAATGCACTACTTATTCATGCGTTTTTAACCTAAACCAAGAGCAGCATCCATCTGTGAGGAATGTACGCTGTCAAACATACACAACTATTAGCCAATCATATTAGTGGGCATTTACTTCCGAGTCTACAATCCTCCAAGCATAGTCAAACAGAGCGTTTTGATGAGGTGAAGTTAAAAACAGGACAGAAAATACAGGTGCTGGTCATTTATTTATTTATCTATTTATGAAACTTGTATATTATATTAATTAGTGAGATAAACTTTTTGATGATAAATAAAAGTGTTTTTAATCCATTTGCAGGTGTAACAGATGATATCCAGGTGTTTGGTGCTGTATACTGGCTCAAACTCAGGGTTCCTATGGAACTAGCCCTTGGCCTTAATAAGGAGAGAGTCAAAGCACTTGGTTACCTTAACACAAGCATGAGGGACAGCCAGTACTGTTTACAACCCCATCTAGGGCACCATTTCCTGCTTTGAAAATGCTAAAATTACTTGACCTTTGTTGTTTTCTATTCAGACTTCATCAGGTCTGTTCCCCAGTTCTTTATGATTGATGGACAGTGATCTAAATTAACTAAACATCAGCATACACTCCTGCTGTGATCTCAGATCCAGAGGTCCTCACACCCAACCTAGCCACTACAAACTCTACCACTTCCCTGACCATGATGCTCCAATCATATCCTCCACCAATGAGCCGCAGTTTGAAGAACACATGGTCTTTCCAGTGGCCATGAACTCTGATCTCTAATGCGTTCCTGTCACAGTGTCTGGTCTGTGTTTCCCCTGGTGTCCACTATTGGTCTTACTTCCCCATAGAGTCATCCCACTGCAGGCACTACATTTCCCACAAGTCTGTGTCCCATTCATCACTGTTAATTGCACACCTGTTAATTGCACTCAGCTGTCCCCACTCTGTTTCATGGAGTCCTTGTTTCATGTCACCCTGCTTTCTCGTGTTTCCAGTGTTTTTCATGTTTCTTGTTTTTGGACTTCTTTCATTGTTATTGACCTCTTGCCTGTTTTGGATTAGATTTTTGGATTTCCCATTAAACACTGCAACTGGATCCCTCGTTTTGTGTGTACATTCGTAACGGTTCCTGAAGTCAAAGGCTCTGGTGTTGTATGTGTTTGATGATCTGGATGTCAAGAAACAGCTGTATCTGGGCAAGACTAGAGTACCGCTCATCTCGCTGGCTCACGATAAAACCATCACTGGTGAGGACAAACACTTGTCTTGTGTGTTCTAGGAACATTGGGAAGAAAATTGAAGAAAACAATTAAAGGTCCCATTCTTCGTGATCCCATGTTTTAAACTTTAGTTAGTGTGTAATGTTGCTGTTAGAGTATAAATAATATCTGTAAAATTCTAAAGCTCAAAGTTCAATGCCAAGCGAGATATTTTATTTAACAGAATTCACCTACATCGAACGACCCGTTTGGACTACATCCCTCTACTTCCTGCAGTAATGACTTCACTAAAACAGTTTTTTTACTAACCTCCACCCACAGGAATACACAAAAAGGGGTCGCGGTCTTGTTACGCTCTGACGGAGAAGCCGAAGAGTTGCGTTTGTGTTTGTCGCCATGTCATCGAAACGCTGTTATTTTCATCTCGAAGTCCAACCATCTTTGTTTGGCCTTCCTAGGGACGCTGTACTAAGAAATCAATGGTTACAATTTATGTAACCATAGATGTTAGGGCTGTGCAAAAAAACAGAATGCGATTTTCATGTGCATCTCGACAGTAAACGATTCACAACACAGGAACTCAAAACTCAGGCAATTTGATAATACCTAAGCCCTATTCGGACAGGACTAGTTTTACAGGGGGTCGTAAGAGAAATATGTGTTTCACAGACGTACTTGGTGATTTTAATCCCGTCCGAATCTGCCACGTCTGTGTTTTTCTCACACAACCTCTGTGATAATTCCAGAGCAAATTACCTACTGTTTTTCAGCAAACTCCGTGATCCTCTGAGAAAACTAATCCCGTCCGAATGCGAATGTCTGTGATTGCCGGTGATATTTTATTTCACAACACGTTTCCATGTGTGTTTTGGCCAACGTGAATTACCGAAGATGCTCTTACCGTGCACATGTTTGATATATTTGCTTACCGGCAAAGAAGTAATAATAAAAAAATAATAAAAATAATAAAATCAAGAGCAAGATCAAGTAAACTGTTAATACCGGCTATTGTAATATCAGCATCAGGTAAGATTACTCGCGTTTACTCAGTTACATAATGTTTTAATTATATTTAATAAAAAAAAGGAAAACCAGTTAAACTAAAGGAACCACACATTAACATGGTTTTGCTATACTAGCCATTTAGTATTTATTGTGTAATAATACTAAGGCAATCATTCTGAATGAATGCAATGCACGCATACAGAGCGCGTGATCTCTGTGACGCCCAGATACACAAATCAGACCCTCCCGCCTGTCCGAATTGGTACATGAAAATCGCAGATGTCAGTTGGTAAGAATCTAAATTTCTAAATATGGTATATTTAGAAAACTAGTCCCATTCGAATAGTGCTCTAGAATATCAAAATCAACTACGGGCGGCAGATCCTTTTCCTATTTGGCGCCTAAACTCTGGAATAACCTACCTAACATTGTTCGGGAGGCAGACACACTCTTGCAGTTTAAATCTAGATTAAAGACCCATCTCTTTAACCTGGCTTACACATAACATACTAATATGCTTTTAATATCCAAATCCGTTAAAGGATTTGTTAAACCGGAACCGGAAACACTTCCCATAACACCCGATGTACTTGCTACATCATTAGAAGAATAGCATCTACGCTAATATTTGTCTGTTTCTCTCTTATTCCGAGGTCACCGTGGCCACCAGATCCAGTCTGTGTCCAGATCAGAGTGTCACTGCAGTCGCCCGGATCCAGTACGTATCCAGACCAGATGGTGGATCAGCCCCTAGAAAGGACCTCTACTGCCCTGAAAGACAGCGGAGACCAGGACGACTAGAGCCCCAGATACAGATCCCCTGTAAAGACCTTGTCTCAGAGGACCACCAGGACAAGACCACAGGAAACAGATGATTCTTCTGCACAATCTGACTTTGCTGCAGCCTGGAATTGAACTACTGGTTTCGTCTGGTCAGAGGAGAACTGACCCCCAACTGAGCCTGGTTTCTCCCAAGGTTTTTTCTCCATTCTGTCACCGATGGAGTTTCGGTTCCTTGCCGCTGTCGCCTCTGGCTTGCTTAGTTGGGGTCACTTCATCTACAGCGATATCATTGACTTGATTGCAAATAAATGCACAGACACTATTTAAACTGAACAGAGATGACATAAACTGCCTTTAACTATAATTTTGCATTATTGACACACTGTTTTCCTAATGAATGTTGTTCAGTTGTTTTGACGCAATGTATTTTGTTTAAAGCACTATATATAAATAAAGGTGACAGGAACCGCTGGCCCAATCAGAGCTCATTACATATTTCTGAAGGAGGGACTTTATAGAACAAGGAAGTCATCAGCCTGTTTTTATGACAGTGAAAACAGCGGTATACAGATAGGTGAATTGTGTGAAAAATACTGTGTTTTTTTACACACGAAACATGAACACGAAAGTTATATTGCACACTGTAAACACAATCAAATCTTCTAAAAAGCACAAAGAACGGGACCTTTAATATTGTAAAATAGTTTGAGGATATACTTTTTTTCTGAAAAGAGTTGCTCTACCAACAAAAGATCTGAGATGTTTAGATATTTTTGTTGGACAACACTGCTGACAACACTGCTGATTATGATTAGTTAGTTAGATTTTTTTGATTATTAGTTTGATTTAATATTATTATTATTATAAAAAATTAGAGAGGCTTAGAGAAACCTTTTTCATGTTGGTATTTATCTTGTGATTTGATTTTTTTTTTTTTTTTTTTTTAGGTATATTTGAGCTCACAGACCCCGAGGGACTTAAAAGTGGCCAAATCAGTATGACTCTGAAATGGACATTCATGTACTTCCCTCCAGCATCCTCGGCTATCACCGCACAACAGACTGAGATCACCAGCAGGACGACACCGGAGAGAACGATGTCTCAAGACTAGGAGAAAACACAGACAGAGACACAACCGATGACCAAAGACCCTTCACTAATACCTCAACCAACTCTTTCTGAGGTAATGGCATCCCCAAGACACCTTAGCATCCAGGACCATACAGTACATGAATCAGTCCGCCATGCCTTTTATTTTATTTTATTTTATCATCACTTTTTCCCCTTTACACTATAGACCTCACTGCCCAAACCCAGACAGCGAACTCTTCCAAAATCAACTAGTAAAAGAGTTTCTTTTACAGATGTCACAGAGCTTGAAAAACAGGTAAAAGAAAAGTCTGCTCTTGTTTAGTTAGTGATGTTAGCGAAATCAAGCATTGATTTAATTGCTTGATTTAAGGCTTTAATTAACCCTGAGTATTATCCTGTACCATTTGTGCAATTCTGTATGTGGTGTTATGATTATGTATTTTGTGTGGTTGTACTAATAATCACAAGATGGAGCTGACTTCAGCCGCTGATGATGAAGAGCCATCATCATCTGTGACCCCAGCATCAATGTTAAACCATGTGAAGTTTACTATTTAAATAAGGAATTCAATAAGCATGTAAAAAGTTAAAAGGTGATCACTGCAGTTCTCAGTCTGATGAGTTGGAGATTTCTGAGGAGCTGCAAGAGCCATCAACAGGTGTGTTTTTGGACTCGGAGTTATGGTAAAATATTCAGCCAGAATTAAAGTTATTGGTATTTGATTTGTCTATGCATGCCAGGCTATGATAATTTGGTTGAATTTGTATTGGTTTCCCTGCCCTGATTAATTGTTGTGACTTGGATTTTGTCAAAATGGATTTTGTCCACAGTTTAGATTCATTGTTTGGAAAAGAGCAGCTTGAACATCATTCAAAACATCTAATTTTGTGTTTCACAGATAAAATAAATTCATATATGTTCGGAAAGACATGCAAGTGACTTAATATTGACTTTGTTTTATTTATAAAGGTTTAAGTTCAGTTTTAAAGTTAAACTCTAATTGGATGCAATATGACAAAACTTAAGGTGCTTCTAGTATAAAAAAAAGTTTGTTTTTTGTTTGTGTTATTGTGGGCAGGAAGGCCCCTGTGCTTTAGCCCTGAGTATAACTTGTATTCAGTACAGCAACATATGATTTTTTTTTTTTTTTTGGCACACCAATACTTATGGCTGAGTGTTAGTATTCAGTTTTATATGAGGAAACAACTGTGCTATTGTTTTACGAATGAGATGAGAATCATTAATATTTCATTCACTGCTGCCAATAATCTGATGTGTTTCCTGTTGACAACCAACAACATAAATGTTAATGTGTGTTGACCTTGGCCAAGAGGCTGTCTTTAAAGTGTTGATGTCTAACATCTCTCTCTCTGCGAGCCACTTGAGACCAAAGAGAGATGGACAACATGAAAGTAAACAGCCCAAACCGTTCACCAACAACTGCCATATTCAATTCAAGTTTATTTGTATAGCGCTTTTTACAATACAAATCATTACAAAGCAACTTTACAGAAAATTACAATATTTTGTAGTAGCTTATAAGTGGTGACTGTCAGTTTGTGCGCGTATGACAGGATTTTTCAGAAAAATTAATACAAGACGTAGTCAGCCAGACGATGAACATTATTAACCGCAATTCTTATATGATGAAGTCACATTTGTAGCAATATTTGTTAGTTCTATTGGTTGATTCAGGGTTAGCATCATCTGAGGTCCTCTGAGGGTTTACATCATCTCTTTTCAGCTGTTCTGGATCCAGACTGGAGCTTGTGTAAATCCTAGTTACTCTGGCAAAACATAGAAACAAATAGAGACATCATTAGCATAGCTGATGTTCCAACAAAGTAAAATTAATAAGTTTAACCCAAGCTAATGAAGAAGAATGCACATTAGATCAGAAGCAACTACACTCACAATTTAAGAGATACATTATTCGAATGCTTGGTGAAAGAGATGCGTTATGATTAAACAGCGAGAGTGTGTCTCATAATATGATATTATCTTCTTGACCTGGTAAGGACTCTAGCTGCTGTGTTTTGGACTACCTGTAGCTTGCTTATTGAAGATGCAGGACAACCACTTAGAAGTGCATTACAGTAGTCCAGTCTAGAGGTCATCAATGCATGAACTAGCTTTTCTGCATCAGAAACAGATAACATGTTTCGTAGCTTGGCAATGTTTCTAAGATGGAAGAATGCAGATTTTGTAACATGGGAAATATGATTTTCACAAGACAAGTTGCTGTCTAATATAACACCCAGATTTTTGATTGTAGAGGAAGTAGCAGTGCAAATTGTAATCTACAAGATTCTCTGTATGGATTTTTTGGTCCAATAATTATTATCTCTGTCTTATCCGAATTTAATAAGAGAAACTAATTTGACATTTTTAACACACTCTGTAAGCTTAGATGATTGAGAAGTTTCATCTGGTCTCGTTGAGATATATAGCTGAGTATCATCAGCATAACTCCTGTTTCACATATAATCCGTCTGCAGTGCGTCTGCACTCCGAGTGCGTTTCGTATGTGGTGCTGAAGCAGCACGGACACATTGTGCTTTCACACAGGACGCATTTGCAGTCCGCTACTGATCCGCGGCTGTTTAAGCCACAAAACACAGGCTTTGTCCATTATTTTGATATCAAATCATGTAAAATAAATAAATAAATAAAATCAATAAGCTTTTTAAGCATTGTGATACTCTTTCATCACAGTACAGTAACAATCTTTAATAGACATATTTAAATTCAAATATAAACAACGTATTACTCATGCATTTGACTGCTGGGTTTTTATAATAAGTTGCTGAAACAAGCTGCAACACATTTAAACACAACATTAGCCTACTTTTCTTGTTAGGATATCACAAACATTCAAAAAAAAAATCACCACAGACAGAAACAGTCGACTCTCGTGTCTTTTGCATTTAAATCTTTATTACACGCAATCCAAATGGTCTTAAATAACTTTGTTTTTCTGCCTCTATAAAAGTGCATTTATAAAGATGCCTTGTTTCTCAACTTTCATAAAGTTGCTCATTTTCTTGTTTTAAATCAAGCCAAAACCCATGTGTTGCGTGTGAAACACAGTAGGCTTTGATTAGTATACATGTTAATTTTTACCGCGAACAACGCGCTGTCACTTTAATTCAGCGCATGCAGCACTGCAAAAATAGACTCAGTACATAAACGATCGCCGCACTGCTGCAGACGCACTGCTCCTGGAACGCATTGACGGACCGCAACCGCGTGCAATGTGAACGCTGGAATCCGTTAACCTGGGTGCGTAAAAAAATATGCAACGCATAAGCACCGCAGAGGGAGTATGTGTGAAACGGGCGTAACAGTGGAAAACTAATTCCGTATTTTCTAATAATATTACCAAGGGGCAACATGTATATTGAAAATAGAAGGGAACCTAGGACGGATCCTTGTGGCACTCCATATTTTACTGGTGATAAATAAGATGACTCCCCATTTAAATAAAATGGTAGCGATCAGACAGGTAGGATCTAAACCATCTTAGAGCCTGCCCTTGAATACCTGTATAGTTTTGTAATCTATCTATGAGTATGTCATGATCTATGGTGTCGAACGCAGCACTAAGATCAAGTAAGACTAGCAATGAGATGCAGCCTCAATCAGACCCAAGAAGCAGGTAATTTGTCATTTTAACAAGTGCAGTTTCTGTGCTATGGTGGGGCCTGAAACCTGACTGAAATTATTCATACAGATCTTTTTATTTATTTATTTTTTGCAGGAAGGATCTCAATTGAGCAGACATTTTTCTAAAATTTTAGACATAAATGGAAGATTTGAAATAGGCCTATAATTTGCCAGTTCACTAGGATCTAGTTTTGGTTTCTTAATAAGAGGCTTGATAACCGCCAGCTTGAATGGTTTTGGGACGTGACCTAAAGATAATGACGAGTTAATGATATTGAGAAGCGGTTCTTTGGCTACAGGTAACAAACTCTTTCAGTACTTTAGTGGGTACAGGATCTTATAAACATGTTGTTGGTTTAGATACAGTGATACGTTTATTTAGCTATTCCTGTCCTATAGTTGTAAAGCACTGCAGTTTGAAATGAGAACTAGGAATGATCCATCTAATGATCTTCTAGTGCTTTACTTCTGTATTATCAACTGATCATAATACAGAAGATGCAAGCATTATTCCTGCTCAGAGCTCACAGCATAAAAAAAGCAGATGTGTTGTATCACTTTGCATCTGTCTATGTTTTACAAATGAACCGTGCTTGACCGATATATTAAATACTTAATATTAATTTCTAGATTTTTGATCAAACAAATGCAGGAATGATGATCACAAGAAACATATTTACTTGGTATCTCTGACCAATCTACGAAGTGTATAGTCTCAAAGAAAGTTGACATCCTCAACAAAGGACAAAAATAAATCACTGGGTCTCAGGAGGATATTGTATTTTTTGTTCCTTGCTGATAAAAGTTCATTTTAAATATATTTTTGTTATTCATTTATCCTACAACTTAGCGATGAGCATTCAGAGATTTAAACAGTCAGCTTAGGCCTCTGTCCTAATAGGAGTGTAGAACGCAACAGAGATCTGCTGTCAGCACAAGCGTAATGGCTTAAACACTCCAACAATGTGGACGGCATGTTTGACAGATTGAATCCAATGATGCACGGAGAGACAAAGCATCTCCAACTCACGTTACATGTCTACATCAGGAAAGAGAGTTTTTCCATCATCCGTCATTTCATACGGTGGAATAATCTTCACGGATGTCCTGTCAGAAGTAGAGAGTGATTGGAGTCCCTGAAGATGCACAGCGAGTCTCAACATGTCAGTTGGTGTGAGGTTGAATGTCAGTTGTGATAAGGTCATGCGATGCCTTGCTCCACCAGCCGTCCGAGTGCATTCGTGTGGAGATCATGTCTCTGAATCTGAAACTAGGCTCAAGAGTGGCAGAAGACAGTGGAATCGTCCAGTTGTTTGTGGAGTACTGTTTCCTGGGCCTGCCGTCAGTCAAGACCCCGCTGTCCCTGGAGAAGCCTCTGCCTGGATACAGCATCTCCTACAACTTCAGCAATGGTGAACAACCACATTCATACTAATCTCCATGCAGATTTTTCTGCTTTAGTATCTATGGCAGCATATTGAATCTTATGGTATCAAGTTGTGAAAAGTGGTGCATTGATTAGGCCATCTCTGAACTTTTTTTTCTGACCAGTTTTAGGTTCTACACCTCAAACCTTCTTAAGCCACCATAGACTCAAAATTGCACTTCTCTGCTTTGGTCTACAATAGTGGTTCCTGTCTTGGAGAACCCCTATCACAGCATGTTTTGATGTCCCGCTTATCTGACACACACATTTGATGTCTTGGACACACACATTTGATGTCTTCAGAGTTTAGCTCTATTTAAACACTCCTGAACCAGCTAATCAAGGTCTTCTAGAAGCTTCCAACTCTGCTTGATTTTGACGGTTTAATGCTAAGCTCATGAAACTTAGTGGTTTCAGTTTTTGACCAACTAGAAAACATGGGTGAGTTGATCTAAAGCAGTCCTGCTTCTAGAGAGAGCTACTGTCCTACTACTGTCCTACAGACTTCAGTTCCATCTCTGCCCCAACACCCTTGCCTGAACTGATCAAGTAGCCTTGGACACCTTGATTAACTGGTTTAGGTGTGCTTGATTTGGATTGGAGCTGAAATTTGCAGGACTGTAGCTTTCCAGAGCAGGACTGGAGACTCCTGGTTTAAATTAATGACTCCATTTAGATTAATTGGGTAATCCAATGCTTTCCAACCCTATTCCTGGAGGCACCCCGACACTACACTATTTTAGAGAGGCATCCACAACGAGTAGTGTTGAGGGCTTGAAGGAACAGGTTTGAGAGATACTAGGGTAATCCAAAGTACATTTATCAGCCACATTGACTGCCCACCATTTTTATTTTTATACTCTTTAATACCTTGCTTAGCCACATAATTGGTTCTTGTAGCTGTATTAGTTTACTAAACAATGGCAGATAAACATTCTTCATCAGTAATTAATCAAATTAAAGAAAAAGTCCTGAACAACATACAATGTTCTGACAGTGATCCATGTGGATAAGGAGAGTAAGCAACACAGGCGGCAAACTCAGAGGGCAGTGCTGGAGGGCCGGAACAAATAACTTGAGCAGTGACACTTGACACTTTCTGATCTATAATCAGGTTTCTTTGTGGCTCATTTATTTGTCATGTAAAGTATATTGTTGTAACATATACTACACTGTGTTATCTAACTCAAATAAGCAGCTAACCCTTTCATTGGCTGTGACAGTATAAAGTTCACATTGTTGAGCAACCCTTCTGCGTATCATCAATATCATGAAGAAACGCAGAGACATGAAGGTCTTCAGCGTCAACAGTAAGTGTTTTTTTTTTTTTTTTTATTGCTATCATGCAATTATTGTCAAAACAAAAGTTTTGAGATTAGTGTGAATATTAGAGTGGTGCGTGTTTATGTTATCTTAAATATTGGATTACTTAGTCATCTCCATAAATATAATATTAAATAGGACCTTGAACACTCTGTTTTCAACAAGTTATCAGTGTTGATTGTCCACCTCAGATGGTCAAACTATATACATTACATGATTTGGTTTATTTTAGATGAATTTTATATGGGATTTGCTTTTTTTCTCCTTCAACCCTGTTACCAAATTTTGAGAGACAGTTTAACCCAGTATTCTTTATATATTATATACATTTATACATTATACATTACATTTATAAGAAAGATGCCAAAGCATTGTAGGTTTGCAAGTAACGGTGTTGAAAATATTGCTTGGCAGGGTCTAGGTTGTTTGGGAAGAAAGTTTGTAAAACATTGATAAACTTTTTCATAGTTTCGTAATTTTTCATAAATTGAAAAAAAATATTTATAATAAAAATATTTGTATTTTTAATGTGACTTTAGCAACAGGGTTTAATGGGTGAGCTTAATGAATACAATTTATGTAAAAACTAATCTAATTTATGTCACTTCCAGGGTGTCAAATTTTATTTTAAATTTTTTTCATGGGTAACTGTGGCATTCACATTTTTTCAAACACATACATTTAGAATTTTTGGTAATTGGTAAAACTTATTCTTATTAATTTTTAATTGAATGCAGATTAAACAGACTATAAATAGCCTATTATTACTGTGTGATATAAAATTTTTCATATGCCACATACATTCAATGTTTTTTTGTTGTGTTTGTTTTTCATTTCATATTATATATTAGTTTATCTACCATATATAGTAGTGTTTTCTCCAAAAACATGATATTCGTGCCTTTTTCAATAATGATAAAACAATGTGTGTCCTATTAATGGAAAGAGCCATGTGCTGACCATTAAAACTTTCCGTGTTTTTCTGTCCCTCACTGTAGTTGTGGACGTTCAGGACAGCAGTGAAGTTATCAGCCATCTAGTTGTTACTGTCGAAGCTCTGGAGACTCTAACACCCATCATGAAAGATCCAGAGCAAGATCGTCCACTAACTACAGTTGCTTAATTTACCAAAACCAATGATTTACTTTTCCCAATCAGCAATATTAAATGTCCCCTAAATCATTTTTGTATATAATTAGATACACTGAAATGAAATGAAATGTAATGCATGGGGCGGTCGGTTTGGTTTTAAACATATGGGAATAAAACAGTCCTTTATGTAAACACCATCATGCGGCTTTGATCCCTTACGGTGTGAAATCATCTCCTAATGTTTCTCTTTATGGCCTCCAGTGTTGCGTTTGATGGAGTGCTGATGTTTAGACCTTTAATAACTTTGCTTAATGAAAAGGCTGTTAAGCCTCATTAGGCAGCGCTGTGGCAGGCGCCGATATTTTATTGAAGGTGCAAAATGAAATCTAACTGGATTTAATGGGATTAAATCAAGCTCTTTAAAATGCTAATGCAGATTTTCACGCGTGTCGAGCTGTGGCGCTCGCGCAGGCACTTCTTCTGTTTTGGTGTGTGCGATTGTGTGTGAAGTGTTGCTGTTATCTGCACTGGAGATTATTTGATATTTCTGTGTTGGTCTGCATAAGAGAGTGCAATTCAGATTTAGTATCTTTTGTTGAGGTATAGATGCTTTATTTTGAACGAACTGCAAACCTTTGTAGACAGCCCTATAAATGTTTTATATTCATGGACATTTCAGAGTAATGTATTAAAGGGTTTTAGTGGTAATTCATTTTGTTTTCTGATTTTCTTAAAACCTACATATTTTTTTTACTTGAAGTTGAAACTGCGTTTAGAATCCATTAGAATTTTATAGGAACTGACTTTCTTCTGCTGAATACAAAAGATATTCTGAAGAACTTTGGACCCATTGAGTTTTATAGTATGGACCAACAAAACAGAGAGGCAAAAAATAATAATAAATGTGTATATGCATATGTGTATGTGTGTGAAAGTGTTTCACACAGTAATAGAGCCACGTGTGGTGGAGTAAATGTTGACAAAATATGCATATTTGAGAGTTTGCCGAAACCAAGTGCAGATACTATGTAGCCGTTAGCATTTATCTCAATGGTAGTTGCTTGGCTGGCACATACTGTGCATGGCAGGAGTACGTCTTCCATTATTTGTACTAACAACATGAACTAGTCAAACTTTGACCCCTTAATAGAATGCAAAAGTCACAATCTGGAACTAAAAATGCCATTCATGTTCTCCATAGAGAAAATTATGTTTAATTATAATTTATAAACCTTCAAAGACAGAGCTACTGTGAGCTCTGAGGTTGTTAATTGATGGTATATGCATTTGTTGAGTCTCTCCATGATCTCAAAACACTTAAACATTTGAACATATTTAATATGCATATTTTGCAATAAACTTGAATATCTTATTTATATCACCATCTTTACATGGATACTTTTACGTTTCTCTATTGTTTTAATTTGATTGTAATTTGTGATGGCCCATGGGATTGTAGTTTTTTCCCCTCATTAAATCTGTCTTAAATACTTTGTCAATTGTCGGATTTTCAATTGCATAGAAAGATAGTACTGCTGCGATTCTCCTCGTATCGGTTTGGTTTGGTTCATGGCTTATAATGCTTTAATAAATACTTTAAAAAAATCCCAATTCAAAAAGTGAATGGAGAATATATTGTAAAGTTCTCATGTTTTGATGAACGAAGACAACCTTTTTTTTATAATATTATAGTAAGAAGGACAATAAGAAGGAACATGTACTAAAAACGTCAATGAAGTCCAAAGCTAACAAACCATCTCATGCTAACAACGCAAAATAATTTGTATCTTTCTCCAGAAACATTTTGACAGAGCTTTCAGTGAGGCTGAGCTACTGTACATCAGTATTGGGTCTTGGATGGCTAAAGATCTCTCTAACGGGGTTCATGTGTTCAGCCAGGCAGCATCATTAGCCGAGCACATGACTTGATCAATATCATCGGTCGATACGAGCACTGCCGTCCAGTTCTGTCAGCTTTCCCTCTCTTCCGCATGTTCCCTCTCACCACTATCATGCAAATGACCCTGCCACCTGAAAAGAGGACAAGAAAAGGTGTCCCACGGGGTCTCATTAGCCATTCAGAGCTAAGATGTGGGGCGGGTCGTGTTGTCATGTGAAGATGATTGGAGCGCAGCCCTTTGACAGCTGTGACAGGCGGGTGGGTGGCCCCCAGCCCCCCCTTTCCACTCTTGGCCCATCTGTCAAATCACCGCTAAGCATTCTGGGAAATGATACAGGGCCGCTCCTCAATTAGACGTGTTAGGACAAGAGGGAAGTGTCATTTTGGTGACAAGGATAACCTGAGCCCACAAAGGCCACTTACCGCCGGCAGATACTAAACGAATCTAGAGCGGAGCGAGTCGAGGAAATATCAACCTAACTGTCTCTCGGAGGGCACCTTGCACTTACATTTAGTTAAACCTGAAGCTTTATAATTGATATGACACGATAAAAGTTAATGTTGTGATAGAAACGGTGTTGAAGACTTTGACTTTAGCACTTAACTAAAGGAAAATACAGTTTCTGTCACAATTTAAAGTAGTTTAAATAGTTAAGTGATCCTTTTAGATACCTGAAAAAGAACACCCCCATCATGTTAGTTTTTAGTTCCCATTTGGTTATTTTTATGGGAACCAAATAAAAGTTTTAGAAACATTCTTACGTTTGCGCTGGGCTAGTTAGGCGTATTGATAGATTTTACTTTTATAAACCATGAAATAATGTTTGAAGAATGTTGCAAGTAGGTTTTTTGCTGGTTTCAATCAAAAAGCACAAACTTCCGCTAATTGCATCTAATATAAATGTAAACTATAATATATTTTATTTAATTGGAATAAAAAATGCAATCATGTGTCTTATAAAAATAAATGTAGTTTTTGCCCCTAAGGGTATCATTTGATAAGTACTCATTTTAAAAGTATGCTAGAGGACTTCTTTTTCACAAGAGCACAGTAAGTAATTTGCAACCAAAACTTGCTAACTGTGTTAGCTGCTTATTCATCAAGTGTATAGCCTACTTTTCTTTAAGGGTTAATAAAGTCTGAGTCCTTATGTTACAATAGTTTAGAGCAGTTAATGTCATTTTTACTTTTTTCAAACTTTTCCGAATTCACATTTGACGTAATTACTCGTCATAAATTTGAAAACATTTTGGGAAAAAAAAAACATATTTGAAAAATAATTTCCCAGGTCCAAACTGTATTTCATTAATTATGAAGTATGTTTCGACTGTCTGTGATTGTTAAAATTTTCCAGACATCGACGAAAGTCAATTTACTTGTCGCTGGTGTTTTGGCGCAGATGCATATACAATACTATGGTGGTTTGACTGTCAGGACTTTTCTTAAACTCTTCATGAATTGCTAATGGTGTCATTTAAAGCTCAAACATGTGTCCAAATGGCCAGCGCTTTGCATGTCTGAGACAGACAGACCCACTTCGGTCACTGAGGCGTGATGTTTGCTCTCGCTGCTGTCTCTCCAGTCCCTCACCTTTGACTCTGCTCTATATTTGGTGGAAGTGCTCTGGTTCGGGACGGCTGTATCGCCGGGCCTGTCGGTGGGTTTCATTACACTCACTCAAGCTCCTGCCCAGCAGCCCGTTCCGGCGCCGCAGGCCTGTCAACCGCATGATCAGGGGTGCATGAAGACAGGAGCCTCTATCACACTGCCTCTTTTTTAATGTAGGCAGATTTCTCTTTCTGTAGTGGAAGTGTATTTAGATGAGCAAGAGAAGAGAGTTATAGAGAAAGAGAATTTGGTTTGGACCGGTTCCTACCTGGTTTTGATGGGCAGTGCTGGTCTGTTACTGGCACAAACTGGTTAGTGTGCCATGCTGAATGATCAGCCAAAACCAGCATGAGACTGAAAAAACTCACCTGATCATACTGGTCATCATGATTGAGCTCTCATAGCTGGTGACCAGCTTCAGTTCCAGTTTTAGGATCGATTTGTCAGGTTTGTTGGAAACAGGAATATATCTATTATAATTTACTAGAACAATGTAAAGCAAAAAAAAAGTACAGCAGCAGTACCAGGACGCACTGATGGTAATAACACAGTAATAACAATTATTACTTTTTTATTATTTGGCATAACTATGGTTCATGCCCAGAATTTTATATATATCTTGCATGGCCATAAACCATAAAAAAATGGCCATACTGTGGCCCAATGATGATATAAAATGGTAATAACATGATAATAACATAACTATTACCAAGTTTTTTTGGCATAAATATGGTATGCCTAAAATTCTATGTAATTATTATATTGCATATCTCAAAAAATATATATATATTTCTATGGTATATACCCAAAAATACATTATTTAAATATTAATTCATTCAAATATGGTATCCAAATATTTTAATAGCAAAATTCCAGAAATATGGTACATGCCCCATATGTATTACCATGGTCATTTAAAAACAGTATTTCCATAATAGACACTTAAAAACATTGTATTGCATTAGTGCAGTGGTTCCAACCCTGGTCCTTGAGGCACCCCAACACTGGTGGTCTCCACTTCTGTGACACACCAATTTCAGTTCTCTAGAAACTTCAGAGTCTCTACTAATGAGCTGAAGACCTGAATCAGGTGTGTATGATTAAGGAAAAATGCACAATTTGAAGTGTTGGGGTGCCTCCAGGACCAGGGTTGGGACCCACTGCATTCATACATAAATAAAACATACATTTTATGCCATGATACACGCTAATGCCATGTCATGGTGCACACCCCAAAACTGAATATAAAAAAGCCCCAAAAAGCATTGTATTGCCATGGTACTACTTGTAAAAAAAACAAACAAACAAACAAAAAAATATATATATATAAAAAAAAATAATAATTATATATATATATATATATATATATATATATATATATATATATATATATATATATATATATATATATATATATATATATATATATATATATATATATATATATATGGTATTGCTATCAAAGATGCCCAAAATGTGGTACTTGTCCCTTAAATATATGTCCCATAGCAAGTCTTCAAAAACACATGGTATTTCATAAGACATTCCTATTTTTACCATGTGGTGTGTCTACCACTAGGTGGCGTTATGGCACCATACTTTCCTAATTCATTAGAGATCCTGTCCTCCTCTCAGTCTTCTGCACTGAATGCTTTTTAATGGCATTTTTGTCACAAGACATATTGTAATGCCGACACCTCTTGCCCAGTGAACTCTCCCTAAAACCTGTTCCCTGCCCTGGTTTACCGTAATAATTAGCTGCAAGAGGAGCGTCACTTTGGTCAAGCCTTATGTGAGAACTGTGACATTCCTCTGGTTAAGAGACGCACTCTCAGGTCATGTGTTCCTGACCTTGTGTTTTCATTGGCTCTCTATTAACAACGCTTTAATGTATGCGTGGCATGTCACCTCCGAAATTACATTTTCAAATCAGCCCTGTCATGCTCCATCTCACTGTTAATCGTTCACAGCGTTTAAGCTACTGTACCCCTCTCAGCACTAACTCACTCCGCTGCTTGAGACCACGTGATCCATACTTTAACCCGCACACACAAATCAACAAAACCCTTCACCAGTCAGTATTTAAGCTTATTGATTTAAACACAGACATAAAAAGACTCTTATCAAGAGCACAGTAAAAGCATTAGCATTTTATTGACTGCGCTTGCACTGTCAAAGCCATTAAACTCATTGGACTGTGTTCCTAATCTGTTTTTCACTCAATGCTTTTCTCACATAGAAGTCATACAGTTAACGCCACAGACTGTGATACTGTTCAAGGCAAATTATTCACTTAACAGCCTGAAAAGAAAGTAGTCCTTAGAGACCACTGGCAAAGAAAGTCTGAATGGATATATATATATATATATATATATATATATATATATATATATATATATATATATATATATATATATATATATATATATATATATATATATATATATATGTGTGTGTGTATATGTATATGTAAGCACTGCTTTGTAAATTATTTTTTTAATCCAGTGCCTTTGCATAAAAAAAGAAACCAGTATTTGCCTCAGTGCCATACTATCATTTACACCTCAGCACACCCATGTGCTAAATTCAAAACAAAATAAAAATTTAATTGAGCTTTTCATTATATATATATATATATATATATATATATATATATATATATATATATATATATATATATATATATATATATATATATATATATATTTTTTTTTTTTCATTTGCAATTTATTCAGCTCTGTTTCTTTGGAAATCCATTACTCTGATCTGTATGATTTCATTATTTTATAGTGCTAAGCATTAAATCATTAATCTTAAAACATGAAATGAACAAATTAAGCCATTAAACTCAGTTTAATGTTGTATGTGTGTGTTTTTCTTTAATTATGTTTTTGGAAAATGTAGATCATCTAGTTTAAGCTGCATTTAAACTTATTTTGCTATATCACATACAAAAAAATTAAAATAAATATTGACATATGAATGCCCTGATCTTTATGATATCATATAATTTTCTAATGCCTAACATTAACTAGCATAAAACATTGAGTGAATAACATTTATACAATTAAGAACGAGTAACAGGGTTGTAGATTTAATATAAATGAAGTGATCACTTTTATGGGATCTTATTAGCAAATGTTTTACCAAATGATGTTTTATAGCTAGTAGGTGCCATAAATTAATAACACGTACGTATTTTTGTATTTTTTCTGACTATAACAGGGTTGAATGGTTAAACAATGACTTCAGTCGACATTAAAATTGGATTAAAATTGACAAAATGGAATTTAAATTTCAATACCTTGTACTATATTATAAACTAAGCATTCAATTAGATGTTTCATTTCTATATTAATTCCTGTATTTTTGACACACTTGTTTTAATACACATAGCATAAATTAAGCTCTCAATCATTATAGGCTAGTTCATTTGGAACCAAATGTTGGTTTCTAGTTAGCAAACATTAAAAAATATTTTTTTTTTATAATTTTTCTTACAGTAGCTGAGTTGAATGATTAAATTTGATAAATATAATCAACAATACAATTTGTGGAAAACTGACAAAATGGGAAGCGACTATTACTTTATAACATATGTGTGTGTGTCTATTAGGGGTGTAACGATACGCGTATTCGTATTGAACCGTTCGGTACGAGGCTTTCGGTTCGGTACGCGGTACGCACTATGTACCGAACGGTTCATTGGACTAATTAATTATATTTGGAAAAAAAAATTGTGAAATATAATGATATGCATTCAACAAGGTAGTCCAATAACCCAAACGACGTAACAGGCAACGCCCCTGACACCCCCGAAGAAGAAAAAAGCACCAACTTATATGTTTATGTTATGCTGCTCAGTCAGGCGCTTGCTCACTCAGTACGCGCTGAAGGCTCGTTTAAAAAATGGCCAATGCGTTTAAAAGACCAGAAATAGAAAATCCTCCACTAACCAACAGGTCTCGTGTTTGGGTGCACTTTACCAATCGATCGGGGCATCCAAACAAGCACGGAAATCAAAATGGACTAGTACTATACTGTGTCGGAATTTCCTGAGCAGTACGATACAATTAACAGGCCTGCACGTTACTAGATAGACGAACTGTTATAAATAGAACGTATGCACGGGCAGTTTTGAAAACTCCACCTACTTTGCTCTTGGTATGGTGCAGCGCAAATCACGTTGTATCTGAAGGGCAACGCTGAGCCCAGGGTCCAGCGCCGCGCATACCGCGTCCTGTGTGAAAGACCCTTTGGCCATTTTCCAACGAGCCTTCAGCGCGTACTGAGTGAGCGAGCGCCTTACTCTGTAGTGGAAAACGCAGGTTTTAAGAACATGCTTAATGTAATTGAGCCCCGTTACAATATTCCTTCACGAGCCTATTTCAGCCAGAGAGTAATTCCTGCTTTGTTCCAAAAAACATAAGCCCTATAGAGAACCAATTGAGTAAAAACACACTCAATATAAAGAGTTATAGAGTTCCATATAAAAGGTTACATCTTTCTATGTGTTCATAACTACTACAACAATATGACATTTTCATTTTTTTTATTTTTTATAAGGAGCTGTTTTTGTTTATACAATATGCTGCTAAGAAAACACCATAGAATATGGGTAAAGAATAGCTCCATCATTGTTCAATGTAAAAAACAAACAAAAAAAAAAACATACTTTGTTAGTTTTAATAAATAAAACATTTTTTAAAAATCAAGGAAATTTATCTGCCAATTTTTCTTTTTGCTGTATCTAAAACGTACCGAACCGTACCGAACCGAACCGTGACACCAGTGAATCGTATCGAACCGAACCGTGAATTTTGTGAACCGTTACACCCCTAGGGCCCTATTTTAACGATCTGAAACGCAAGTGTCAAAGCGCGAAGCGCAAGTAAGTTTGTGGGCGGGTCTCGGCGCTGTTGCTATTTTCCCGGCGGGATAAATGGCTCTTGCGCCCGGCGCAAATCTAAAATGGGTTGGTCTGAAGTAGCTTCATTATTCATAGGTGTGGTTTGGGCGTAACGTGAAATAAACCAATCAGAGCGTCATCCAACATTCCCTTTAAAAGCAGGTGCGCAAGTTCCATTATGGATTGCTATTATTATGGCGTATTTACCAGGCGCACGCCAGGAGCGGTTCACAGCCGAGGAGACTGATGTTCTTGTAAGAGCAGTGAAAGACAGAGAAGTTGTGTTGTATGGGGATGGGAGAAACCCACCCAAAATACACCACAATGATTTCCGTCATCTCACGTGTTAATATTTTTTTTAGTGTAACAATTTATGATTTGCAAAAATAACTGTTGCATCTGTGTAGATTACATGAGAAAAGTGTATGCGCGTTGTGCACGCTATACATTATGGTCAAGCATGCGCCCTTAAAATAGCAGAATGAACAACGCGCAACGCGCCACTGACTTTAGACTAGGTTTTTTCTGGTCAGTGGCGCAATTGTTTAATGGAACAGCAAAATAGCACCAGGGATTGTTTGCGCCGGAACACGCCTCCTTTTTTGCGCTGAACCGCCCAGGGAGCGCAAGTTCATTCACTAGTTTAGCGACGTGCTTCTGTGGAGGGAAAAGCGCGCTTTGCGCCGGTGCAAAATAGGAATGACACGTGCGTTGGTGTACAAAGTCAATTGCGCTGGGTGCAAGATAGGGCCCCTAGTGTCTATATATATATATATATATATATATATATATATATATATATATATATATATATATATATACTGTATATATATATATATATATATATATCATCACCACCAGTGAGAGGGCCCAAATAGCACTTTATTTCTTTTGCCATAATTTCATAAAATGTTCCGGCAACACTTCATTTTGATGGTCCCTTTTGAGCATTTTGTTGACAATCAGTAACTTTACACCTACATGTCAACAAACTCTCATTAGAGTGTTAGTAGACCGTCTGATTAACAGACATTCTACTGACTATAAGTGATTTTTTAAGTAAATTGTCAACTAATGTCTAATTCTAACTCTATCAGTGTACTAATACTCAACTAACACTCTTAATGAGAGTGAGTAGACATGTAGGCACAGTGATACATATATCGAAAGAATGAGCAAAACCAATGTTGCATTTTAATGGGGGAAAAAAATCATGTAGTAACAGGGTTGAACAGAAACAGACTAGGGGGTTGGGTGGGGATATAACTAATAACAAAATGATAATATTCTGGAATAATGTTAATACAGCTGAGAATGTCAAGACCACTGAGACGGGTCCACCGCCTTATTTTAGAGTCAGTATCTGGTTATTTTCCATTGCACGAATACAGCAGAAATTAGAGGTACAGTCAGAGCTATTTTACTCACGCATGCAAATCTGCATGCACGTGTGTGATTCTCTGGCGTCCGTGTTGATAAAGCATGTTTGAGTGATGCATTCATCAATGATCAAGAGCCGTGGATCTGTCCAGCTTTCATCGGGCTGGAGGTTACAGCTGTGTTAAAGCTCCTGGAGTCCCCACAGGTACAGCACACACACACACACACACACAGAGAGACGCACAGACAGATCCATCTTTATATTAATGATCTCTACAGAGACAGATGAACTCTGCCCCATCCACATTTAAATTACCTGCCCATTGTCTGCTGGCCGCCGCCGCCGCTGGCAATCATTTCTCAAACGCCACCTGGGTTGGTTTAACCTGAGATTAACACTTCAAATGGCTGTGTGTGCATGTGTGTGTGTGTGTGCAAGTATGATATATGAACTGGAGATTTTTGCTACAAACCTTGTGTTTATGATTGTGTCTATGGTGTGAAGGTGAAGAATGTATTTTCATTAAATATATAAAATACTATAAAAGAAACCAGGCCTAGTTTTCTCTCTTTTTACTTCAGTGAATATTTTGTATTTTTTTTTTAAACAAAAATTTTCCACGCATAATAATAATGATAAAAAAAAACTTGTATGCAAATAAAGTAATAAAAAAATCTATATACAATTATAATAATGATAAATTATTTATTATGAGACTGGATTCATCACTAAAATTATGACTTTATGTGAAAACCCACAGTTTGAATTTAACGACATATCTTCAGTCCAGTGGTTAGTTGTTTATGCGTGCAACAGGAAGTGACATTTCAAAATCAAAACAATTCATTTGAATTATTTGATCATAACATTCAAAAGGTGTTTTTGCACCGAAGGGCGAAAATGCTCCTCAACTATATCACTAGCTCTGTGAATGAATGACCGATAGTTAGCGTTATTATAGCGCTCATGACGGTTACGTGCGTGAATAAGTATGCCTTTTCACACCTTAAGAGAATAAGCAGAATAAATTAAGGAGTCGGTTGCCTTTTGGGTTAGACATTAGACGTCTTTGGTTCGGACAAGAGGGTGTGAAATGTTAGTGATTAATTTCAACTGAATGTGGGCATGAATGTGTATGGCTTGCTTTGTTTAATGGTCCATCCATCTAACCTAGAACCTTCTCCAGGATACAAGACCTTGAGAAGTTACAGCTGAATACAGTAGAGCTTTGCTGCTGCGCAATACTGTTTATAGATATTTTTAGAGACTTCGGTGTATGGGTTATCTACAATATGTTTCCCATAACAGAGCTGAACTACAGAGTGTCACGGGGTTGATGTAAGTTTAATGATGGAAGCTAATTTGGAGCTAAATGTTGGTTTATAGTTGATAAATAAACAAACAAACAACAAAAAAAAGAACAACGCATGTGTTTTACACATCTTCTTTAAATAGCAGGGTTGAAAAGTTTGACTCGATGAACACAGTAAATACTACAGTTTGTGTGAAATTAACAAAATTATTATTATTATTATTATTATTATTATTATTATTATTATTATTATTATTATTTACCATTAAGTCCACTTCCTGCCAATGAGAGAGGCCAAATATCACTTTATGGGTGTCACCATTATATGAAATGTTAATGGGGAGAAATCGTGCAATTATAGGGTTACAAACACAATGTCAAATTCTGTTTTTGTTTGTTGGTATAGAATGTTACAGGGCTGAATATCGGTGCAAATTCAACTTGTAAAAACCTTATCTGGCAAAATTAGATTATAGATTACAGTCAGGGTTCTTCAAGAACAATATTTTATAAACATTGTTTCTCCCTGTAACAGAGCTGAACCATTGAGATTAACAGGGTTGACATCAGAGTAAACATAATGAAATGCCGGGAAAGACTGTAAGAGAAAGTTCCCTCTTTTTGAAGCATGCGGTCAGAAAGACTTTGATAAGTTCAATTTCCAAAAATGTAAAATGGGGAAAGCTACAGTGATAGCGGTGTTGAACAAAGACAAAGCATACATATCATTCCAAGACACCACATTATTTTTTATTATTTTTAATCATTAATATTACAGTCAACACATTTGTGCAATTTATAGACATTTATTAAAAAATAAATAAAGATAAATAAATAATTACAGTATAACAGGGTTGAAAAAGAAAATGGAAAATGGCATAGAAAGTAACAGTATGACATTTATCTTTCAGTAAAAGCAACACTTTTTGTCTATATAACCCATTAAAACATAAAAAACAGAGTTATCGAATGCTACAAAGAATGCCATACTATTAATTCTATCAGTCAAATGCAACAATTTCTTGATTTAATATTAAATATCAGCACTGTCATATCTTGCAGAGTCTCATATTGTCTGCTGACCTTTGACCCCTGAGACCCTGTGTGTATTTGTGTTCTCAGCACATTCCAGGAGTCCAGTAGCACCAGCCTTACATTTCTAGCGACTAGGAGGCAAATGAGCTTCAGGTTTGATGGAGGTGCTGTAGGTTCAGCCTTCAGTTTGTCACTGTGTTTGTCTGCGCTGACAGCTTTATGTGATCAGGGCGATTCTGGGACGGGTGTCAGGTAGGTAGTGTATATGACAGCTTAACTGAGTAAATACAGTGATCTGTCTGCCAGCTGCCAAACACACTCCAAATCTACTGCCATCCACCACGCAGGATGACGGAGGATTGAGCTGCAGTGCTGAAATATTTCTCAGAACAGTCTGTATGCTTGTTCTGACAGAAACTCACTCTTAAAACAGACCGCTTGGATGTGTTTGTCTTGTCTTACAGCTTCTGTTTCTTTCCCGTTTGTGCAGAAGTAGCTACATGTGAAGTATGCTTGCAGACTTGTGTAATTGAGTTCAGCTTGTGTGTGATGACTTTAGTTTGGTTTGGAACAAGGTCAACTGAAATCTTCTAGTTACATGTCTATGTTACTCTGCAAACTAGCTGTTCTTTCCAGCTGGTAAATGTTTAATTACATTTCATTTGTGAATATGTTGAAATGTGTGTGCGTGTGTGTGTGTGCATGTGTACTGTGTATATACAGCTTGGGGTCACTGTAATGTGTTTGCATTTCTTTTGATGTTTAAAAACTTCCAAATTCTAAATTTATGTGTTACTTGTGTGTTTTGTGTAGAGATCTACTCACAGCCAAGAGCATGAAACCATCTTATTTTTTATTTTTTTTTAATGAAATGTAACACTTAACCTGCATTTTGCTTTGTTTTGAAAATGAAAAACAAAGCAAAATGCATCTTTCTTTCTTTAATAAATCTACAGGTCTCATTAGATATATAAATAGCAGATAATATTGTGCTGTAGATAAGTGTTTGTTTTGGTTAGCCGCGGCAGCTAAGGTAGATCGGGAGACTATATCCTTGGCTGGAATGATTGATTGAACCTTTTGTTTCCATTTACCCTGGAGGGCAGAGAGTCAGTATATCCATTATTTATGGCTGTCTTAGTGTGGTGGGCCGCCCGCTTGGCCCTTGTGTTCCTCCTGCCTTTATGACATAAACCTCTACTGAGAGAATGTTACAACAGAGAGAAAATATAGCAACAGAATCAATCAAACGTAACCTGGTCAGGGGTTGACTCCACACCTCACCTTTGGAACTACATGGGAATTCGCTTTTTTATATATTTTTAAAATTAACACTGTAAAGAGATTGTAATTATTGAAATTAATGATGGCAGATGACTGTGAGGTATAACGTAATAATTTCTCTGTTTGTTACTTTTTAAAGCAATCATACTGTATATAATCTCAGACATGGGACTTGAATTTGACATTGCTGCTTGTACATTTTGCAACACTTAAATGATATGTCCAGCGAGTGGTGCTAAAAAATGCATTCAGTTTTATACTAAACAGATGAGAATAAATCTAGCATCATTTTATTACTTTAGTTGTTGTATTGCAGCAGTTCAAAAAGAAATGACATGTCTGGTGAACTGAGCTATTTCTCACAATTCAAAATAACGTTGAAAACTTAACCAATAGTGTAAAATTGAAATAAAAATGCATTTGAAAGCATACAAGCCATTTCTGATTGCATCTACAAGGCATTTTATTGTGATTTGTGTTTCACAGAACCGTGCAAAAAATGTGTAAAACTGTATCAGGTGCGCCACCGAGCAAGTTTACTACATCAAATTAAAAAATGTCTACATGTATTAGTTTATAAATCATACACTTTGTAAAATAATATATATGTGTATCTACATATTTACACACAACTACGTTTCTTTCAACAAAAATGTTTTTTTTTTTTCAAAGAAATTTTTTTTTCATTACATTGTAAAAAACTTTATTTAAAGTATGTGAGTAAGCACAAATGTACGTATTCTTGCTCTTCAGACTCTGTAGATCTGTTTTGAGCTTCATTTGTGTGCCCAGTCAGGTTTGCTGGTTGTTGCTCATTTGTTTTGGGCACTTGTCTGACAGACACGTGTTAATTGAGAGTGAGTGTTTGTTTGAGTCATCAGATGAACTATGTCTCTCATACGCAGGAAGTGCACGCGGCAGGGATTGATGTGGTGCTGTGCGCATGTGTGCTGCGCGAGGTTGTCTCGTCACTCTGACAGTTTTGACAGTTCTCCTGCCGAGATGTTGATGCCAGGAACGTCAAACTAATATTACGGCATGATTGGCACTCCACAAATACAAACAAGCTCATGTGATGATATTCTCTGTAATTGATGTGTGCAGAGAAACAAGGATAAGCAATTTGAGTTGTCAGCCGTAATAAGGCTGTTTATAATGGACTGTTGCCTCTTCAGAAAGAGAGAAAGAAATTAGATATGCCTAGAACAAAAACAACTCTGAAGTTTATTTGCAAGCCTTTTGTGGAATATATAACCTCATGAAACAACCGTGTAAAATTATCCTTGATAGGGGGCGCTATTCACTTAAATTTTGACGTGATCACATGGGACCCTATCATATACCTGGCGCAATGCACGGCGCGAGTGTTTTTGCAAGTTTCAGCCCAATGCAGTTCTCATTTTCCTGTACTGGCCCCCGCTGTTTAAATAGCAAATGCATTTGCACCCATGGGCATGCTGGTCGAAAAAACAAAAGAGGTGTGTTCAGGCGCATTGTTGGCGCGTGACTATTTTGAAGAATTGAAAATAGACTGCACTATAGACCAACTCAAACCTGGTCTAAAGTCTGGAGCAATATTTTTTCTTTGTTATTTTAAGAGCGTGTTAATAATGTGCGCATAGGCGGGTGCACAACATGCATACACTTTGCCTATTACACACACAGGGGGGTGCGGCAGCTAACAAACATTTTGAAAAATTACAAATTTCATTTTGCCATGTAAATAGCGAATCCGCCATGGCGCAAGCGCATCTGGCTTTTAAAGGGGTTGGGAGATGAGACTCTGATTGGTTTATTGCATGTTACACCTAAAAAATTGAATAGGGACAGCCTGTTTAGACCATGCTCCCGGGCGTGGAGACCGTTTTCCCATCATTAAACAAGCAAAAGTGGATCCGAACACGCTCTGAGTGCACCTGCGCCATACACTTTAGATAATTTGCTTAGATTCTTAAAATAGAGTCCTTAGTTCCACTTAACCTTTCGAAAAACCTTTCGTTTTGAATTTATTTGACCATTACAAAACAGATTTAACATATAAAACATATAGAATGTTTAAAATGGTACAGAAATGAGTATAAAATGTCTCTTCTAAATTTACAGAGTGAGTTTGTAAGTGTTTGAACAACACTGATCTGACTATCGCTGATGAGTGATGAAGCGAAGCCTCTTAAAGCTCATTGAACACGGGCCTCGTGACATGTGAATGAAGCAGCAGGAGGGCCGAGTGATATTCAGCTGTCCTGACCTCTGTGTCTGTCTGCTGACCTCTCAAACACTGTCCTCTCATGACAGCCCAACACTGGCGACTCCTCACCACCGCTGGAGATGAACAGGCTTTTGTCGCTGATGGAGATTGATACTCTGTGACTCTCTTGTTTTGTTAGCCAGCCTGATGGTTTCATGAATAGCAGTCTACATGTAATTTGCATTGTGGGGAGTTTAATCAAGCAATTCAAGCAACACGGTGATTTTACCACGGTTAAGGGCTCTTATTAGGCATAATTCCTTATTTATTCACTGCCGGCTCTATAATTAATAATATAAGTCTACTCATTCAATCAAGATATAGGAAGGTTAGAGGTTACTATTGGTTTCCATGGCAGTATCTAATGACAACAAACTTTCGGAATCTCACATTGTCCTTCTTTGTGACTCTTCAGAAAAGGCTCTATAAACTTCATTCACTCGACATCACTAACGCTTGTTGGACTGAAACCTGAACAGATTTTCTTTCCTAAGCACAAAAGGAGAAGAAGAGAGCTCTTCTATAGGCAGCATATGGCAAAGCGTGAGGCCAACAGTTGGTTCACTGAAGATCTCCAGAAGTGGACAAAGAGAAGTGCACTGCTCACTGGCATCTCAAACAGGGGGCAGGAACAAGATGTTTAACTGCGCCAGTCTGTTGATGATCCACCACTGAGAGACACTTTTGTCTGTGCCTCCTTCAGCATTCAGAGGCATGTTTCTAAATGTTTTACACCCCATATAATGCTTTGAATGTGTCCGAGACACTTTGACACTGATGGAGCATTGAGTTTAGAGTGTCTGCTTGTAGTGCTGTACTATTAAAGACAACACAAAACAATGCAAAACATCAAAACATTGAACATTGACCAACATCGTTGAACATTGTTATTTTTCACCCATGTGAAATAAAAATGTGTGTACTGAATGTGCACTTGTAATGTACTTAATTTTAAAAAGCAAATTTTAATGTAACTACAGTAGATTATTGTTTTTTTTTAACACCTGAAGTACGTACACTTTGCAAATTATAATTTCTTTTGTAAAACACATCTGTGATCGTCGTTAATAATCTTTTGTCATGCTTTAAAGTACACTTATTTTGATGTGTTGACTACATACTAAAGCACATGTAAAGTGTTAGATCGTAAGTAATTGCACCTTTACAATTAAAATGTAGTTACATATTTAAATACAATCAAGTTTCAGTAAATTACATTAAAATATATTTTATTTTAACAAATGTTTTAATACATTTGACAGAATACTTTAACCATATTCAAAGAGAATAGAAGCAAATTATTAAATTAAATATAAAGCAGGTTAAAAAAAAAAAACTCTAAAATTCAGCTAAATGCATTTAATATAAATTCAATCTATAACTGATTTAACTGTGTTACTGATTTAACACTGATCGTTTGATTGCATTTAACATGAAATTAAGTTTCCAGAAACATTTAGTTTGCACTTATAAAGTATTTTACTTTTAAAAAAAATTAACGTGTACTTATTCGCCACAAAGGAGTCCCAAACTAACACTCACCAGATGAGAAATAAAAGTGAAAATGGCATTCTACAAATACATATAATGTGAATTTCTATTCACAAATATTCAAGGTAAAAATGTGTTGCCATAAAGACTTGGTTTATTTGAATGGCCGTTATCTGAACCCTAACCTGGAGTCACAAAAGTTGCGTTTTTGTCTACACTAGAAGACAGGTATTGTCATCTGTCCATAAACACGATGTCTAAAGAGACCAGTGATGACAGAGGACATCTTAAAACCAATCCAGCCTCTGTTTTCTGTGAGCATGAGCAAGCGTTACTCAAAGCCTGTCAACAGCCTTATTGCGATGGTTCAAACATGTTTGGATGGGACCTGTGGTTCAAAGAAGGGTCACATACTACAAAACGTTAAATGTTGAGGTTAAAATGCTGAGGTTTAAAACATCTGTTGACAAATCCTCCACTGAGCAGGTTTAGCAAGTCTAAAATGTAACACTTTTATAGTTTTTTCCCCCTTAGTTTGCAATAATAAATTCTATCTTATCAATTATATTTTCTTATTGTATGAAATGTAAAGAACTTCTTTTATTTCAAGTTTCTTACTATTAAACTCAAATCCGATCTCATGGCAAACCGAATATATTTTACCCGATGTCTAATTCATAGGAATATTTGCTCAATTGTACGTATTTTGAGGTTGTACAAATTCTTACAAATTAGCCACAGCATAAAATATGGACGAGTTGGTCGTGAGATAGAGCTGCAAACTCACATTGGTAGGCTATTCGATTTACATCTACATATAAAAGTGGCAGAATTGAAATCCGAAATACAGATCTCAACCCTTGCGACAGACCTTTGACTTTGTGTCTTTGTTTGGTCTAGTGACAGTACCTTTCACTATGGCCCACTTGCACCATGAAGTCTTGTGTGTGTGACCTTTGACCCCTGACCCTGGTTGACACCTCCACACCCACCCAGGAAATGACCTCACACTGACCTGCCAACATAAATCTCTGAATTACCCGAGTTAAAGATGGCCGTCATCAGTGCGGGCGAGCGATCTGGAGGTGCAGTGGTGGGGGGCTATGTGGGCTTATTTAAGATGGGCTATTACATGATAATGGGCATTTGAACTAAACGATGAGGGGCTTTAGGGCAGGCAGGGGGCAGGAGATGAGAGCACAGCAGAGAAGCACTGGAGAAGCACCACATTTGATAAATGAAGGGGCAATCCACATCCATCTGCTCCACCTTTTGTAGTGCATCACGCTAGCACGTTTGCTTTTTTATATTTCCTGCACCATCCCTCTTTTTTAACACTTTTGCTTTGTTCATCACAAACTACACTTTTTCTTTGACTTAAAAGGTGCATTTTAATATTGTTAAAATCATTTTTCTTTAGCAGTATATTCAGAACATTACTGTTTAAGTATCTGACCAGATATGCAGAGCAACAGTGACTCAACCAATGGCGTAAGTTTGGGGCAGGGTGGTCTGTTTCTCACTGACCAATGGGAGACAAGATTAGTGGTGAGGAAATAGTTTGTAAACAATCTGTATTTTAAAATTATTTTTGGTGAGGCTGATAGTGAAGAAATGGCGACACTTTGTCCTCAACTGTCTTTTAACTTGTTTGACTTTCTTTAATGAACAAATGAGAGAACATTAGAATATCATGCGAATATCATTTCACAATGTTGCAATTTTGCTGCGTTAGGTTTTTATACAGTTTTATCACTAGAGTTGCAAAATAATATACCCAAATAAAAGTGTTGCACTGTATTTTTACAACAGTAATACTGACAAAAAGACACGTTTTATAACCATCATTTGTTATAGCTTGGTTTCAACACAAAGATGAGTGCAGGATCTAAAAGTAGCAATTTTTTGGTTACTAAGTAATAAAAACTAAAGAAGAGAATAACCAGTTCACACATGACAAGAACGCAGAACCTGATTTTACCAAGTGAGACATGTTCCTGGGACAACATCGTTGTTGACCCTGGAACAACATTGTGATTAACCAATCAGATTTGAAGAACCAGTTTTTAGATTTTGTGAAGTTTACGCTTAAAATCAGTGTTTGGTGCTTGTACATCAGTGTCATTCATCTATCATTTCCTCTGATTTTAGGGATTACTCATGGTTAAGGTTAGGTTTAGGTGTAGGGATATGGTTAAGAATATATTTTTGTAAAATAAAATGTAAAATGTTGTTCCAGGGTCAACAAAATATGTTGACCTAGGAACACTTCGAACTTGGCAAAATCAGGACGTGCGACAAGAACAGATGACGAACAGAAGAAAACACAGGGCTTATATACACTGACACAAACCAATCAAACTGGTGCAGGCACTAATCAAATCAACGAGTATCTGAGGTAACAGATTAGTGGCGGGAAAATAGGAACAAAGGAAACTAGTTCAAACAAGGAAGACTACAACAAAACAGAACAGAACATATATGTGACACTGTTCTGTCAAACACAACTTGTCAGGATTGGTTCTTCTAAGCCGTCAACACAACAAGTCGATATCTCCTTCCTGTCTCTTGTCTTACTTACATCCACCTGACCTGGGGTGCGTTTCCCAAAAGCAAGTAAAGTTGCACGTTCTGTCATTATCAATAGTTCAATGGAACATACCACCATAGTTAGCTAATGATGCTTTGGGGAAAGACACCCTTGGTCTAGTTCAGTACTGCACACAATGAGAATTACCCTAGCCCTCCTCCTCCCCAGCACCACCTGTCTTGATCTGAGCCTTTTTGAGAGTTGTCTTGATTAAAAAGTACTGATGCAACCAAACCATTTATATAATAATAATAATAATAATAATAATAATAATAATAAATAAGTGAACAGTTAATCTCTGCAAGTTACCAACTGAATTCTTTTTTTCTTGGTAATCTTTAATCAAAATCTGAATATTAGCTTTTAGGCATTTCTTTCTTAGATGATTTATGTTTGATGGCTTACCCTGAGTTTCCTTAATCGTTCCCCTCCAAACCTATAGTTTGCTCTTAATGAGGAGGCGAATAATGAGGAGGAAGGCTAAAATAAAACCCCACCCTCTTTTCCATTGTCCGCTTCAGTTGGTGATACATTACAATACTGAAGTTGGCAGCATCTTCCATTTCTCACAAACTTTAATTATGGGAAGTATCAACTCTGAGAAAAGTTATGTTAATTGTATACAACCAAAGAGAGAGAGAGAGATTTTCTAAACTTTGAAATGTCAAGTGTATAATGTGTAATGTCAAACCAGACCAAAATGAATATTAGAATAATGAATTTGGTACTGGATTCCTTTGGTTAAAAGAATGGAATCAAAACTTGTCATAAACCAGACCTGAACTCCGTTATCCTGCATCAGTGCCACATCTGTTTATAGCACATGCTAACCACTAGGCTACAGCTCCAACAAACCTGACTTATGAATATATTTCATAATAATAGCTTGGGAGAAGATGAACAATTAATCTAAATATGTTTAAACAGCAAAACTGTGACCCACTCGTGATATTCATTTTACAGACGGGCGTCCCGCACAGTTTGCGTTCAGCCAATCGCACAACCCACGTGCAACATCTGTGCGCCACATCAGCGAGCCGTGTGTCATGGCCAGGCACACTATGTCATGGGACTGCAGATGGAATTTTATCGGTTTCGGTGAGCACGGTTTGACTTTAACCAAAGTGGACATGTGTGTGGAAACAATAATGGTAGGAGCTCTTAATTTCCCCTGGAAACGCCATCAATTATTCATGCTGATGCAGTTGGCGCTACGGCTGGCGTCTTCACTCCATGAACCGCTGTTAATTACAACCTACAAGACTGTTACAGTTAATTTCAAGGCAAGCATATTGTCTCTTGGAGGCTGGTGAGCGGGTCATAAATTATCCTGAAGGTGAAGGAGAGCTCGAGGGAAACAGTTATGAAAATTTCATCAATCTCGGCCGCACACCACAGCTGGTCCTGTCAGCGGCCACATTGTGGAGGAGCAGTGCTGGGCGGAGGGTCAAAGCTGGGGATCGGCGAGGGCCGAGGGGGGCCTGTCACATCCTGCTACTGCTCTCTGTCACAGAGCAAACACACACACTGGCTATTATTGTAGCGCTGGGCAGAGAGCCACACGGGCAATCTTCAGCCTGTCCTACTCTATTAATTTATTTAAAGCGTGCTCTGTGGTCGGGACCTCTTCCTTTCATCAGCTTGAGTGAGTGTGTGTGTGTGTGTGGGAGATCATTACTAGCTTTAGTGCTCACTTTGTACCATATCATACTTCAGCACAAAGCTCCTGTGTGAGATTATAAATGTCTGTTTGCGGTGGTAAAAAAGGTTTTGAAGGTCACGTTTAATGGAGATCTTTATAGCTCATGTCAGCTCTGAGATCAGCCTACAAACTGAGACAGGCTGGACATCACGTTTCTTTTTTGACACCTTTGTAATGATGCTAACAGTGGAGAGAAAAGGAAAACACTGGGATCAAGGAATGTTGCAAGCCAGACTCAAACCTGCGTCCCCATATGAGCACCACACTAACACATCACAACATGTTACATTAGAGAAGCACACTCCTTTCTTTCTTTCTTTCTTTCTTTCTTTCTTTCTTTCTTTCTTTCTTTCTTTCTTTCTTTCTTTCTTTCTTTCTTTCTTTCTTTCTTTCAGTGTTTGTTTGTACTTTCCTTTTACCTATTTTTATTAATTCTTTTTCATTCTTTTGTTCATTCTAAAGTTTTTTTAGTTCCCTTTTTTGTTGATGTTTTCCTTTTTCCTTTTTCATCTTTTTTTGCATTTGTTTACTCTTACAGATTTTTCTTTCTTTCTTTCTTTCTTTCTTGTAAATGTGTTGTTTCTTTCATTTCTTCTGTTGTTCATCTGTTTGTTTTTTTCTATTGCTATTATCTTTTGTTGTTTTCTACATTTGTTGTTTATTTTGTTTTACTCTGAAAGGTTTTGTTTGCCCCTTTTCTAATTAATATTTTCTCATATTCATTCCGTCAGTATATTTTAAAGTTTTTACATTAATTATTTAGTTTGTTCGTTCTGTTGTTCTGTTCTTTTGTGTTTAATTTGTTTTAGATTTATTCATTGTTTTCTCATTTCTTAATTTTTTTTTCTTTTTTCTTACGTTTATTACATTTGTTAACAAAAGTTAACACAAGCTAAAAATTAAAATACTTTTAAAGCATTTCTTATCTTGTTTTTATTATTAATAATCTTAATATTAATTTAAACGTTTTTAAAATCAAAATTGTATTAATATTACTTAATGGACTCGGGAGAACATTTACTGTCATTAACAAAGACAAATAAATAAGTACCGTAATTCTTTTTAAACATTTTTTTATGAATACAGTAACTCAATTACAGTTAATGTTGAATAATGCATTAAATAACATTAACCTTTTTGTGCGACCATTATTTCTTTTATAATTTGATTGTTCATTAATTTGTCCATATTACATTTATTTCTTGCTTCTTTTATTAGTTTTTTTATTTCTTCTCCTTTCATTTGTTCTTTTATTCATCCTTTCTTTGAATGTTTTGTTTATTCAATCAATCTTTCTTTCTTGTGTTTGTTCATACATTCTTCCTTTCATGTGCAAGTTTTCTTTCTTTCTTTCTTTCTTTCTCCTGCCGACAGCTGTGGCACCCATCCGCAGTCATACATCAGCACTCGCGCTCGTCCTCTCGCCGCAGTCACAGACGGACACTGAGGTGTGCGAGCGCCTCGTCTCGTCAGGTGTGAACACCGTCTTCCATCCTTCAATCTGTCAATTAGTGCGGCCGCAGATCAGAGGAGAGGGAGTGTGGGCCTTTGATAGTGGGCAGAACGGCCCGTCACACAAGAGAACGGGGCGGAACAGAGCTGACAAGGCTATTTTTTACTCTTTTGTGAGGGATTTTTTGAACGTTTTGGGATAAGACTGTGGGTAGTGAATATCTTAGAGTTTATTTGAATTTTTAAGCTAAACCCGATGGCCTTATTACAGTATGTAACCTGTTATGCTCATTTCAGACTTCCTGTTTGTCTCGTCATGGTGAAGTGTGGTTCAGTAAAAGCTGTCTATAAGATACCCATGTGTGTTGTGAGATTTGCCGAATGACCTTCTGTGTTCAGGGCTCCGTCTGGGTCTTAGCGAAAGCCGTCTCCTCCAAAAGACTGGCACGTTTTGGCACCTCGGACAGACGCAGAAACAGATGCAGTCTCTGTTAGTAATGACAGGTGATTATATGTGGCAGCAGTGCCAAGGCAATTAAACGGCGGGCTGACGGCACCATTTGGCGCGCTGTTATCCTAGCGTTAAGGCTAATTGTGGCAGCACTTTCACTCCTGCCAGGACACTGCTTCGAACATCGTTAATTTTACACCAATACATGTCGTCTGGAGATGAATGCTGGCTCTCTGAGGGCTCCTCAATTCAGGGTGGGATCAGACACGGTGAAGTAATTACCCAGCGTTTCATGATTATAATCAGTCAAACTGTTCTCTGTGGCGATGTTCCTCTGTGCGTTTCGTTTCTCTCTGAGGCCGCTGCTCAAATTTGCAATGCAGTTTGAAAATATTGGAAAACAATTGAGCTTTGAGGCATCAATCATGCAGGGTGACAGTGAAAAGTCAGGGTTACGTTCAGATTTGTTTCAAACAGTGTCTCAATAATACTAATGAGAGTAGATATTAGAGTACATTTTAAATTTCGGTTGTAATTTTTTTCTTTGTGCGTATTGTGTAGATTAATATACTAAAGCGCATCATAATTTTTTAAAATGTTGAGCATGTTATTCAATATTACGTTTAAAGTTAAAATATTTTTAAATGTACTAAATTACAACTTGTCATTATAAACGTGTAATCACAAATTAATTTGAATACATGGCATACACGCTTCAATAGATGTTACATTAAAGTTTATTTAAGTTTAGGTATAAATCCTTTTTTTTTTTAATGTCCTACATTCGGCAGCACACTTTAAATGAATTGATGCATTTTTGTAAGAAAATTAATTGTGTAAAAATGTGTTTAAATAGACAACACTTGTTTCGATATTTTCTCTAATGCTTTGACATTCTTCATTCTAACTAGCTTTTGAAAAAAGCAGTTCACTTCAGCATATTTGTGAAGTATTTACTTTGAAGTACATATAAAAGAAGGCTTGCGCGGCTTACTATAAGGCAAGAAGTAGGACCCGTGTACATATCGGATCAGCTTTCCAGCGCTGGAGAGAACTCAAGGAGGGGGAAGGCCTGTGATCGGACACCGCGGTTGCTTTATTTCTTCTCAATGGGTGTGTAACATTGGTTTTGCTTTGTTTCACAGAACTATATGCTGGCTTTGGCTTGAATATACTCGTGTCATAATCGTTGCCTGGGTTGCGTATGTATGTGTGGGCGGAGCTATCAAAATAGAAGAGACCCTTTTGGGTTAGTGGTATGCTTGTTTTGGTGATTTGAAATATCAACATTGGCTACCAGAAATTACTTACCCCACCTTTAAATCATAAATTGATAGATATGTTGTTCAAAATGAAGTGTTTAAAACGGTGCAACTGCAGCATGCCAATAGTTAATGTGTTGAACTTCATCAATGGATATTTACATAGATAATGTTAGAAATTTTGATCTAATGCATTGTCAATCCAATTTTTAGGAGTGACTTAAGAGTCCAAATATTTGTACATCACAGACTGAATAGTCAGCTGTTGACTCACAGGCTAAATATACATGATTTATTTAAAAGAGCTTAAGCTGGTGTTGTAGTGCAGTTGTAGTAGTCATCTTCAGTCCGCTTTGCCAGATTACAGTAAAGCATCTCCGCCGGTGTAATGAGCTCTTGAGCCCGTCAGCACCAAATGTTTAAATGGCTCTTTCTTGGGCCACTGACCTGCCCAGCACATGATCTCATTGGCCGTCACAGAATGCAGCACGCTGTTATTCTTTAATTACTGAGGTCTTAGCTGTGAACAGCCTCCGCTAACGACTTTTAATCAACCAGGATTTGACACAGAATGATGGTCCAGTGTGAAATTACACAGCCGTGTACTCACAACCCCTCGCAGGCAGATTTTATCCAGAGCTTTAGACTACATGTGTCGGCGCAATTCAATTTGGATCGGAAACAATAATGCGATTAGGAAGCTATGCGACCCAGGGTGTTTAACTATGGCGACTTTTGGACCTGTGGACGTAGAAACTCATTTGAAACACACTCTCGCTATTTTAATTTGTCTACTAACCATGCATATAAATATATCACAGGAGAATCCTGTAATTTTTTGTCTTTTGTTCTGGCCTTACAAATGTCTACAACATGTGTTGATGTGTCAAAGTGGAAATGACATGAATGAAACAAAATGGCTGCCTCCTTTGTCTTGCTAATGCTAATTTCCTGGCATTAGCATTTTATAAATGTCTTTTATTGATTAATCAGATGTTTTTCACCAGCAGAAAGCTTCCAGCTCTTCTATATTGAGTAAGAGTCATATAAATGAGAGTGAATTGTGTTTATTGCAGCACAGCGCTGGTTGTGTTTGCATTGGCAGAGGAGAAGGGTGTCAGATGGACTGTAATTAGGAGTCAGTGAACAGACTGTCCTCTCGCTGGGCTCGGTGCGTTTGATGCTGTCGGGACACAGTGCTGTCAGTTTGGCCAAATCCAACAAATTTTAAATATTGGGTCAAAGACACTTCCTGTGAGCTTCCTTAATCTGCCCGCACACACATGCCAAAGTCATTAACACACACTTTAACAGTTCCAAATGAGCATATGATTTTAGGGAAATATGGCATGTTTGTGTAGCATGAATATCTGATGTTTTGAGGCACAGTTTGGGGGCAATTAAAACATGCTACATTTCTTCAATCACAAGTGATGACACTTATTCACACACGCTTGGTGTTATTAACTTTTTAACAAAAGATGGTTTTGATATATACATTCCTGTTCATATATATGTATATACTACTCTTAATTTTTAAATGGCTTTGAAATGTTTTTTATTCGATCTTAGCTAAGAGTTGATGGTTAACCAAGATTTAACCAACTGATAATTACCAATATTTTATCATGGCTGTGTGGTAGTAAAAACTATTTGGTAATATCAATGTAATGGTACATTTGAAGTGAGTTATAAATGAAAATGTTAAAACATTTCAGCGCAGCCCAGAGTTTACTTTTGGATCCTTATTGTTGTAAATAAAATTTGAATAACTTTGGTCACAGATCATTTTAAGTGCATTTAATTCAAATTCAGTATAGTCCTACAGTCATCGTAAACGTTGCGATGGCTGTTCAATTTGTCATGAACATAACAAACTCACAATACACCATTAATGCATTTACAGTACTCACATAATAGAGTTGGCTAAGAGTCAACAGCAATAGTCAAGTCAAGTCAAGTCACCTTTATTTATATAGCGCTTTAAACAAAAATTATAGTATCAAAGCAACTGAACAACAAAAAAAAAGTGTTAATAATGCAAAATGACAGTTAAAGGCAAATCATCATTGAATTCAGTGATATCATTATCTCAGTTCAGTTTAAATAGTATCTGTGCAATCATTTGCAATCAAGTCAATGATATCGCTGTAAATGAAGTGACTAAGCAAGACAGAGGCGGCTGTACAATACAATACAATACAAAGCAACTGAACAATGGGTAATCATTTTGTGGTTAAAAATAGAATTTACAGAACTGTAAGATCTCCCACCACTGACAATCACTTTTTAAAGGTCTCATCTTCAAAATATTTATATCTCATGAAATCAGATGAAAAATTAATTCACCGTATTTAATCTAGCAGAAAATAACCCGTAAAATAATTCATCTTTATTTAATAAATAAATTTGTTTTTAATTTAAAGGTATTTCTTAAAACAAAAAAGTTTGTTAAATGCACTTGTGGTTGATTACATATTAATACAATGACATAAAAATACAATATGCCAGAATTCTCTATAACTCTGTAGACATTACTGTCATTAATACTGAAAATCACTGTATTAAATATAGACCTGACTGTACTGTCATACTAAGTCGATTTCTTAAATCGGTCTAGACAGATTTCATTCTTCATGTGAGTCTTTCACATCACAGAAGCCAACTGATCGCCATTTACATTTCTCTACGTTCCACATTTGATATGAAACTCTCAAACTGATGTGCCTGAACTGCTGTCATAAATCTGCCCCATCTCTATGTATAAAGATGATATGACAGCTGTTTCAGAGGATAAAATGAAGGCGGCTATTAAAGTGTGTTAAACAATGAGAGATTTCATGATGGAGGCATTTAAACTTCCTGAATCCTCTTAAATCTGAAACACTCAAAGAAAAAGAGGAGCTGTCAAAGAAAGCAAGATGCATTGATGCTGTTGAATGCTCCATATGAAAAAAAAAAACAAAAAAAAACAAAAAAAAAAACCTTTGATTTGTTAGAACAGTTCACAAACAATTGAACATTTTGTCATTATTTAGTCACCCTCATAAAGTTCCAAATCTGTTCTTTGGAACACAGAAGCATAATTTTGGAAAAATAAAAAAATCTTTACACAATCTTACAACAGTATTATAGCATGGCTTCTGAAGACTTGGACTATAGATCATATGGATTGACTTTATTTTTTCCATCGATAGTAATTGGCATCAACACATTTATGAAATAACACTCCTGAGGAGAGATTTTTTAGCTTATTGGCATAAAATTGGAATAAAATATTAAAGCTGGTTAATTTGTTAATACAGAAGTGCAGCAGGGGCTGTAAACACTGTAATTATAGTGAGGTTAGTAAGTTAATTAGTGAACGTTAAGGAGCCCCACTGGAGAGGGACGTAATAGAGTAATAAAATAGCTCCCCATTACCTTATCCGATGATTATGAGCATCAATACACATCTGCACAGTGTAATTAAATCTAGGTCCAACAGCACAATAAGTGTAATGTAAAATCTGAATACTTCTATAAAAGTGCAACAAGGACAACAACTAATGAAACCTTTTTACAAAAATTAAACAAAACCCTAGAAACTCTAAAATCTGATTGTATGACCTGTGTTTGAAATGTCCTATACCAACAGAACTAACAAAGAGAAAAGTCATTTCAATCACTTATTGGGTAAATTATTATGGCTTAGTCGTGTGTCAGAGCATTAACCACTAGGCCAAAATTCTGACTACTTATTTGCTTTGGTTTATATGACATAGCATTCAAGGTTTTTTCAAGGGGAAAGGTGCCTAAGACATCCACTAATCACCGGCATGCCTATGGGCTCAGTGCTTGGCCCTTTTCTATTATCAATACACACAACTTCATTGGGCCCAAACATAAAGGCAAATGGTTTCTGCTATTCGTGAAGATTATAATCACCTTTGCCTGTCATTCCAGCATGATAACAATGGTTGATGTGACATTAGTTTTTCAGACCCATAGGTTTTCATATTTTTCAAATAACCCTTGAACCAAACCAACCAGCCAAGAGATGAATCACATCATGAAATATTATGAAAGATATTATTATAAAAATGACACTGACACATATGGCTTCTACAGAAGCATATATCATCACTTCCACATATACTTCATAGCTAAAAATCAATTTCTCCATGGAGAAACTGAATGAAATTTTTACTTCCGCAACCCTACTGGTACGCTCTGTTACTGTCAGAGTTCTCCATATTCTGCTTTCACAGGATAACCCTTTAGACCTTTTGATATTACATGTCTGGAGTTTGCAAAACACAAGCCTTTACGCTTCTATTGAAATGATGGCTATTACATCCATTCAACTGAGGTCAGACACTCACCATTATTGAATGAGGTTTGATTCTTCCCCAATGAGAATCCGATGGCATTGATCACTCTGTAATATGAGCTCATTAGCAAACTGACTCAGGATCACTGTGTTTGGGAAACGAAGAAGCTGCTCATCTTGACCTTAGCTAACGTCTCCAATCGATTAACTCAGACTGGGAAAATAAGCCGCCGAGAGGTGAACACTGCTTTGTCTGAAACATGATTATAGTACTTTGGCCTCTTGGTTTTTAGCATTAGAGTAGAGTAACTTAATTAGCGCTTACTGATAGTATTAATAATGACTTGGGGCGACTGATTTACATTGATTCTTGTTGCGCGTGTTTCAAGAGCCGTATGGCACCACACACTTGATGTGTTTAAATTATATGAAAGTGCACGCTAAATTACTGTACTTGGAGATGATGGGAGGTAATATTGTTAATGACTTGGGTAAAAGATTCTATTAGATTCTTTAGGCATTTCAATTGAGTGTTACAGACCCTAGTCAAGAATATCTACTGCTGAATCTAGAGTAGGTACCTTAAAATATAGCTGTTTTTTTGTTTGCTTTCGTTTTTTAAGGTAAATGGTTTTGTAAACATTAAGGTGATCATAAGCATTAGCTTAGTTGTTACAGTTCTTTGGCTTCAGTTTGAATTGTGGAAATAGGGTAGAGGGGTAGGTTAAGTTGTTCCATTGGGTAAGCTGCGTCACTCCCTTAATCTAACAAACTGTGCACAATAATTGCCATATGGCCATATTTTTTGAAACAACACATCATAAACATCTGACTGTAATTGGAAAAATATACAAAATACAAAATGATAGATTTGTAAGAGTGTCAGCATTGCAAATTTGTTTCACTGCCACCAAATATCTAGAATATTAAACCATTTCTCAGCAAATAAATTAGTTGATAGTAGACATCTAGAAATAATTAGACTTTTGTGATTTTACCTCTACTTTTCATATATTAAGAGACAGTTTGAATAAAAAAAAATTGTAAAAAATCATTTAAACCGTCCATGTAGCAATAACTAACAAAAAAAAAAAAAATTCTTCTTGAACCTCAGCTGTATGCTCTAAACGACTGTTGACACCATGGAGCAGCATCTAATATAAATGGTTAATGGGTTGTGATGACCAACTACATGGATGAAAGACCATGTAATCTCTCTTCAATTACAGAAAAGCACACACAGCTTTCTCTCTTCCAGCTGACACTGAAGGGCTGTGATGTGTAAAAATGAAGATCTGTGGTATAGAAGCTCTTGGAGGCACTAGGCATCTGTCTGGTTATTTGTGTTTTAGCACCATGTGTCAGTTTAAACCCCTCCAACACACAACAAACACTCCTCTCAGATACTTCAGCTTAATTAGTGCTAAGGCAAGTATCATTATTGCTCAAACCTCTGACCTTTATTATTAAACTTTGGCATGAAACTCATGTTGCACCATTTGTGCTTGGATATGATGGTTAAAATCATGCAGCTTGTTGTGGAGAGGTGTCCCATTACTTTTCTAAGTGGTCTTAATTACAATTTTGCCTGACAGATGGTAAAATTGGTGAGATAAATCACATAGTTCCCTTTCAAGGGAACTTCGAAATGCGTCCTCTAGGGGCCGCTATGGGGAACACCTCATCGTGACCCGTATCTGAAGCATATATTGAAGAAACACCAACTTGTTGGCCGGCTACATCCTCTGACGTCACTACCGGCGCGACTATAAAAAGGCACCGGGAGAACACGTCATTCTCTTCTTTGTCTTCACTGACTGTTCTGTTTGAAGCGTGCATCTGGAAGAACTGGTAAGAGCGATCTTTCTCTGTATATCATGGTGACTACTAGCAAGCGTTAAGACAATGTGTGCATCCGTGTCGGCATTATTTGACACCCGATGACACAAGCGATCTTTGCGTCATTTGTTTGGGTGAAGAACACGCACGCAATGTCTTTGAGGAGGCAATCAGTATCATTGTGAGTGTTTTTTCAGGGAAAATAGGCTCCGCTCTTGTTCGTCTCTTTTCTGAAAAAAAGAAGAAAAAAAAAACGGTCATCTGCTTCCCACGGTTCAGGACCTGCCGCTGCTGAGGCATGGAGGAGAATGAGCTCGTGAGAATACAGGTCTGTTTGATTGTTTTAAAGAGGGATTTTCCCTTTTGCCCTCGTAATGCCGCGGATGAGAGAGAGTCTCAGAGGATGACGTTATATCTTTAACACTATCTGATACTGAGGTTAGTGCTATGCTGGGTTTTTACCCAGGAAAAGCAGGAGATATTTGAGGATGGTGAAGAAGCTGAGGCTGAGCCTTGTCAATTCTCCTGCCCTACATATGTAGAGCTATTAGAGGTTATGGATCGTGCCACGGCACAGTTGGAGTTGCCATGAAAATGCGCTAACAAGGTTACTATGTAAGGCCGTTAAAAATAAAAAAAATAAAAAAAAAATAAAAAAAAAAAACCTCGATGAATGTTTTCTTTCTGATCATAGCCCTCCAGCTCAGGTGAGCCTTCCATTTCTGTATGTTCTCCATACAGATATCAAAAGAAATGAAAGAGGCCATTTTCCTGTCACATTCCTCGGTTTCGGCATTAGAGTAAATCTGCTGACATCGAGGTGAAAGCGGCTATGAGAGGATGCTCCCTGTAGAAAGAGCAAAAAAAAATGGATGACGATTTATTTCTGCAGCGGAGACATCCTCTCTTAAGCTCCCTCCTTGCCATCTTAGCCCCTTCAGAAATTTATCTGGCTTAGATGGCAAGGCATACACAGCAGCAGGTCAGGCTGTGGCATTGTTACACACGATGGTGGTGCTTCAAGCATATCAGGCAGATCTGCTAAGAGACCTGGATTAAGGCAAGGGCCTTTCTCCTGATCAGGTAGCCGCGTCCACCACAGACCTCTCTCCATGCTACCAAGCAGGTCGCTTCCGCCATGGGCAGGACTAGGGCGGCCATGGTGGCAGTGGAGACATGTCTGTGGATGAACCTGCAGACATTGGGAAGAAAGAAAAGGGTTTCTTCTCGACACTCAGAGATGAAGGCGCTCTCTGCTGCTTTCAGATACTTTGTTCCACGAAGGTCCAGGTCCGAGCTTGAACAACATAGGGGGCCTGGCCTGTCTCGATCTGAGGATCAAGGACAGGCACAGAAGACTAGTGTCGTGACTCACGCTCCTCCCTCACCTGCAGACAGGGGCAAGAGGAATCGTGGGTCACGTGGAGGTAAGCAGATCCTAAGTGTTGTGATCCAGATGAGGCAGCGTTCTCGTCCGAATCAGTGTAAAACCGAGGTATCTACTCATTCCCTTAATGGATTTTTTACTTCTGCTTTTATCTTCCCCTTCCTAATTCCCCTGTAACCACCAACTCTCCACCTGATCGAGGTTAGGTGGAAACCTCTCGCATAACAGTGTCCTATACTGGACCTATAATGTTTTTGGTTGGTTTTATGTTCATAGCAACCACCTGACTGATGGTCCAGACTAAAAGGAGGTGCCCCTTGAGCGGGGCTCCAGCGCAGGAGGATGGGTGAGTATGTAACCATCTCTGTATATACTTATGTGTGTCAAATTGCTGGTGGTTATGTGTCTACTAATAAATTATGTGAGTTTCCTTTGCAGTGCTCAATTACAGTGTTTACTAAACACTCGCCAGCACCAGCCATCCGTCTTCATGTTCCGGTATTAGGTGGCTGAGACAAAGTCGTGTCAGGCAAGTCGTGCCACTCGGCCACCATCTTGACAAGGCCTCCGGGCAGCTATTTCAGAATAACAAGACTAGATCCTATCTTAATGAATGTGCAGAGAGTCAGAACTGCACTTTCACTGGTCACCGGGACATGTGAAATAGCAGCAGTGAAATACGATAAAAATCGCTGAAAATTTTTTATGACTTTGCCCCAAAATAAGGTTCAAAACCCCTTTTTCCCCACAGGCATGCGCAAGGGTTCCTCAACGGTGGGCATACACCAGTGGAACCAGACGATAGGCTTAAATGTTTCCCTACTTTACTGTTAAAAGCAGATGATTTGCTTTCCAGCGGGAGGAGCGGGACATGTGCCGCCGTCATCTTTGCCTTTACGGGTTTTCCTTATATAGTTGTATTGAGGATTGAGGAAGTGGCATGTTTCTTATAAACTGTCTCTGGCTGAGATCACAGGCTTCTGCGGGAGCCTTGATCAACAGGCCTGGCACAGCACTGCAGGGAATTTAATGGACGTCCAGCCAGGTCACCCTGAGGGGTCTCCTGGCCGCTTAGTGGTGCTGTCGCATCTAGCGGGAAGTGGAGGTGGCAGTTACAGAAGTCTTCTTGTATATGCTGGCTCAGGTGATGCTCCCCTCACCTGAGGTTTGTAAAATTGAGCTTGCCTCTCCCGTATGATTCATCACCTCTGCGATGCTTAGGAACCTTTAGGTACACACACTAAGCTTTGTGTACTTTCTCAAAACCACATGGTGGTCAGTGTGCACTTGAACACTTTCGTGAACACACTTTCTAAAATCCACGTAAGTGTTAAGTGCGCACGCAAGACTCTGCGCACTTTCTGAAATCCTATATCGTAAGGGTTACAGGCTCCGCCTCGTTCCCTTTCTTGAGATGATTAGACCTTGATTCCTTGGGCTTCATTGTTCTCTGTTTTTTTTCCCCCAGAGTGCTCCAGTATTGTTTCCATAGATCGAGTTGATGACTCTCAATTATACTGTTTTGAGATGCAACATTCCATCTATGAGCTGCTCTATCAGAATGCCACAAGAGCCCCTCTTTAAAACAATATTTGAAAATCTGTGCTATTGTAAGTGTGCACGTGAAGTCTTTGCATGCTTTTTGAAATCCAAACTTTGGTAAGTTCGCACGCTAGTATTCTGCGTTCTTTCTAAAATCCTATGTGGTGAGGGCTTTGCGCCATTGCTTCATGCCCTTTCTTGAGTTGGTAAAAGCCCCGTTCATCTTGGGTGCCACTCCACCAATGTATCAATGTACCAATGTGAATGATGTGTTCTCACGATGCCTGTTTATAGTCGCGATGTTAGTGACATCAGAGGCTGTTGCCGGCCAACAAGTTTTTTTTTTTTTTAAATGTATGCTTCAGACATGGGTCACGACAAGGTGTTCCCCATAGTAGCCCCGCAGTTTCTCGTTCTCTACTCAGGGAACCATGGTTACATTTGTAACCTTAGACAACATGATGGATTAGACTGTGGGAAATTAGTTAATTTAAATGTATTGAATGTGTACTTGTAGCATAGTTCAGATCTTAAAAGTAAGGCCACTTAAGTGTGCATAAAGTGAATACACTTCAGTATATATTTATTACTTCCTAACTTGGTTTTAATATTATTATCTTTGTTTGAAACAATAAGGGAACATCTGCAAGATGTAAAAAGCCCCCATTGTCTAAAATTAGGCCCCCAAACTTAAAGGGGGGGTGAAATGCTCGTTTTCACTCAATATCCTGTTAATCTTGAGTACCTATAGAGTAGTACTGCATCCTTCATAACTCCAAAGAGTCTTTATTTTTATTATATTTATAAGAGAAAGATAGTCTGTACCGTTTTTTCCCGGACAAACACGAGCGCCTGGAGGCGTGACGTGTGGGCGGAGCTAAAGAATCACGAGCGCCAGTAGGCTTTTGCGTTGAGAGCATGTGGAAACTGTGACATTACTGTGAGGAAAAAAACATCATCCAAAACAAACCATGGCTAACAGTCAGATTCAGTGTATATTTATGATCCAGAATCAGGGTAATCTGTGCAGGGTTGTCTTGCCCTGGCAACCAAAAACACACTTCTTTTGTGACTTTTCGCTCTCGCTCTGATCAGTGAAGTCTGTTGTGCTCTCAGTGCTCTGCTATACGGGAGCGTGCGCTCTTCCGGCAGAAGTGCCTCAGGACCCATATAAGGAAATTCCACTCCATCTAACGTCACACAGAGCCATACTCGAAAAAAACTTTACGAAACTTGTGACAAACCGGAAGGAGTATCTTTGGAACAAAAATATTCCTTCAAATGTACAATTTAATTTTTAAAACTTTGTCCATGTTTAGCATGGGAATCCAACTCTTTAACAGTGTAAAAAACTCAGTATGCATATAGCATTTCACCCCCCCTTTAAGAAAAAAGAACAATGATGATTTTGGCCTGTTTTGATAAGGACTATCTGTTTTTGACTTGCTTTTCATATTGATTTGATTAAAGGGATTATATAGTTTAATGAGTTTTCTGCTTGAGTGCTCTGAGAGATGAGGTGAGATGCTCTTTCACTCTCTTCAGTTGATACATTTCAAGTACACTTCACACAATCAATGTAATATCTATCAAACACTACTAGAGCACACACACACACAACAAAACAAAACTCACAAATAATAAAATTCAGTATCAATCAACCACAAATTTTGTAATATTTTCCCTAAGATCTAACAATTTATTAATAATAATAATAATAATAATAATAATAATAATAATAATAATAATAATAAAATATTCACACAGACAATTATAAGGTTAATCTTTACTATGGTGAATGTATTACATTTCTGTATTAAATGTATTTTAAAATTAATTGACTGGTAAACATGCTAAGATAATAATAAAAAAAATACATTAAAGACGAATAAATATTTCTCAAAGTAGTTATGTTACATACTTCACGACTCCTTGTTTAAACTCTTGTTCTATCCAGGCTGGACTATAACAGTGCTCTCTTGGCAGGTCTTCCAGCCACATCTATTAAACCTCTACAATTATCCTATTCATTAAATAATTAATTGATTGTTTATCAATTTCCACTGGCTACCAGTAGCTGCTCGCATAAAATTTAAGGCATTAATGTTTGCCTACAAAACCACCACTGTCTTTGCACCCCTTTACCTAAGTCCATTACTTCAGAGTTACCAGTAGAAGCTTGCTTTCTGTAAATGAGCGAAGCATTATTGTGCCATCTCAAAGAGTCACAAAATCACTTTCACTGACTGTTTTATTAACTGTTCCCTCCTCATGGAATGACCTTCCCAACTCAATCCGAGCAGCTGGGTCAAAGCTATCTTAAGAAACGACTAAAATACATCTGTTCAAACTTTATGTTTTAGCCTCCAACTCTAGCACTTTCTATTATATGTTAATTCTACTTTATCTATTAATATTTTTTATAAAAAAAAAAGAAAAAACACTAGCCTTCTATTTTTTTTCTATTCTATCTACTTGTTTTTCTTTGTGTGTGTGTGTGTGTGTGTGTGTGTGCAGGCAGCGCAATCTTAACAACCTGCATACTTTGCTTATGTCTGCTAATACACTACTTTCTTTTTCTATTGGTCTCTGGAATTGCCAGTCTGCTGTAAACAAAGCCAATTGTATTACTTTTATTATTAGTCATTCAAAGATTAATCTCATGGCCCTAACAGAGACCTGGATCAAACCAGAGGAGACTGCTACACCTGCAGCACTCTCCAATACATTTTCATTGTCCCACTCCCCACGTTTTACTGGAAGAGGTGGAGGTACTGGTCTGCTCATCTCTAATGGTTGGAAATGTAATCCTTTACCATCTTTGGGTATCAACAGCTCCTTTGAATCTCATTCAGTTAGTGCTACCTACCCTCTTAAAATACATTTTGTAGTTGTCTATCAACCCCCAGGACCACTAGGTAACTTTTTGGATGAATTAGGTGTTGTGACGAGTGGGGCGGGAAGGATATAAAACTGGAGCAAAGACAGTTAAGGACGAGAGAGGACCAGGCCTGGGCTTTATTTTATGTTTTGCTTTTCATTTTCGCGCATCAATCATCAGTGAGGGGCTGATGCGCTGCTTTGTGTTGATTTTGAATTATTAAAATGATGTTTGATTGTGCGCCGGATCCCGCTTCCTTCTTCCCGATGAATAGGAAGTTTTTATTATTACAGTGGTGCCGAAGCCCGGGAGAAGGAGGGACGCGCTGCTGAAGATCCCTCGCCGCTGTGGTGAATGCGCGGTGCCATCAAGCAGGCGAGGAGTGTCCCAGCTAACAAATTTATGTTGTGAGAACGTTTTCCTAACGTTCCCTTTTGGTTGTGGAAACGTTATTTTGAACGTTGCAAATAACGTTGAAATGTCCAGTTTGCGTAATGTTCCCAGAACGTTTTTTTATGATTAGTATAACGTTCCTACAATGTTCTTGAAACTTACATTTCATAAAAAATATAACGTTCTATGAACGTTTATTCAGAATGTTCCAAAAACGTTGAAATGTCCAGTTTGCTTAATGTTCCCATAACTTTTTTTTATGGTTAGTATAACGTTCCTACAACGTTCTTGAAACTTACATTTCATAAAAAAATATAACGTTCTATGAACGTTTATTCAGAATGTTCCAAAAACGTTGAAATGTCCAGTTTGCTTAATGTTCCCATAACTTTTTTTTATGGTTAGTATAACGTTCCTACAACGTTCTTGAAACTTACATTTCATAAAAAAATATAACGTTCTATGAACGTTTATTCAGAATGTTCCAAAAACGTTAAAATGTCCAGTTTGCTTAATGTTCCCATAACTTTTTTTATGGTTAGTATAACGTTCCTACAACGTTCTTGAAACTTACATTTCATAAAAAAATATAACGTTCTATGAACGTTTAATTAGAATGTTCCGAAAACGTTGAAATGTCCAGTTTGCTTAACGTTGCTAGAACGTTATTTTACAGTACAGATAACATCCTAAAGACGTTCCAAGAATGTTGTTCTAAGAACGTTTTCTAGCAACCTTATAAGAACATTCATCAAGTACAAATAACGTCCTAAAGACGTTTCGAGAACGTTGTTCTAAGAACGTTCTCTGTCAACCTTAGAAGAACATTCATCAAGTACAGATAACGTCCTAAAGACGTTCCGAGAACGTTCTTTTTGACCCTGGTACAAAAAGGCACAGCAGCGCCTTTACTTCTTACGGAGCCTTAAAAAAGTTCACCTCAGTCCCAAGATCCTTGCTGAATTCTACCGCTGTATACTCACAAACTTTTCCTCATCTTGGACATCTTTATATGTCACTGACCGTTTAATTCTGTTCTGTCATAACGATTAAGGTCAAGCGGATAAACAATTTCTAATTGCTTATAAAGAGATTTCTAAGGTCATGCGTGAAGGTTGCATATTTTGCATCTGTCTAAATACAGCACGCTGTACTCTGCTTGACCCATCCAGGGCAATGCTGTTTTTACTGTACCTCCCATGGGCCAGCAGAAGCAAGCGGACTGACTAATGCTTTTATTAGCTTTCAGACCACCAGCACAAATGATGACTGATCTAATCTCATCAGCTCATTTAAGAGTATGAGAAATGAGACGTTTGCAGGTATATACAAAGTCCTAATGTCAGTGTTCCAGGCCTTACGTCGCCTCTGGGCTTTTCCCGCCCTGGAAAGAATGATGTGAATATTATTCCTCTCTGAGTGGCATTAGAAGCCCACATCGTTTCTCCGACAACTTTATGAAAGCAGAAGGGGTCGTGGCTCATATTCAGTGATGATTGACAATTATGGCCACATAATTCTCTGCCTGTCAGTTTTGCACGCCAGCCCCTTTTCTCTCCATCGGAGTGACACATCCCTTAGATAAAGGAGAATAAATATGTCATAAATCAAGCCAAAGGCTTACGGGCCCCCACTGGGATAATCTGCCATGATGCACCAGTCTAGTATTCATCATTAGATTGGGAACTAGAAAAAGGTCACGGTACCAGGTAATTTCTTCTCCCTCTTCTCTCTCTCGCTCAAACCGTGGACACCAGGCGCGCGAAACGCCCGCTCATCTCAGCCAATAAGAGTGCATTAAGATGAGATCTCCGTATCATTTCCCCCTGCCCCTACCATATTCACAGATAACCGCATTTTACATCACTTGTTCCTTTTTTTCATCCGCTTCCCTTTGTGTCTGTCAGCTGTTGATTTATTAGCATCTCCTAACGTCGTGCCGCTAGCTTAAGTTCGGTTAGCTTTGGCGGTCCTGTCAGCTGTTGAGTTAATTACCGCTCTTAATGAAGGACTGCTGCTTGGGTGGACATGACATTTGAGGCATGTCGTCAGAGGAAAACAAACAAATGGAAAAATTTCATTAGCGCAGTTGCGAAGTGACAGTTACTTTTTTTTTATAGCCACTCAGAATAAAAAGCGCACTCTTATGCATATAATGAACCGCTCCGGTGCTTTTTTTTTGAGTACTACCAGGCTCACTTCTTAAGAGTCAACAATAATGATAAGAAAGCAACCCGCGCTGCCCGTGTTATGGCAAACACATCAATTATTCATCTTTGTTAGCCTTATTATCTTTTCAGCGCCGACATTAAGCGCCATGCCGTATTTGATGGGGGATAATGATCAATGCTACTTGAAGACCGGGAATGAAGTAAGGTGGGTGACAGCGCTGATTGTATTTATACGGCTCTTCTCTAAATATAGTCGCGCTGTGGTCCTGGTAGTGCTGGTGTTGAGGCATCAGTTCACGAGGTGACAGCAATGCTAGCATAATGAGATAGCTGTATTTGGGGCAAGTGGGAAGGCCTATAAGCTTCTTGTGGGTTTTTAAAGTACACATTTGTAGTGTGGCTGGCTCAAATGATGCCACGTGCAACAGAAACAATGGAACTAGAAGAATATCCATAGAAAAGAACTCCCTACAGGTGACAACATTAATTAAATTAACATCGACTAATGGTTGCAAGGGTAAAATTATAGGGCAGTCTCTTGTAGTTTGTTGGTTTTATGAAAGAAGCAGCAATATTAGTATGACCAAAATCGACCTTTTTCACATTTCCAGGGGCCTCAGAAGCAAGTCTTCCTAGTGGGGCAAATTTCTTGAATGAAAATTGGAATAAAAACAAATTTATGTTCCCATTTGCTATGTTACAATAGCAAAAGAAACACAGTACACAGCAGCGTTTCTGTAACTTTCCAAAAAAAATAGGTGAGTGAGTGATTTTGTTGGTCATAAGAGAGAAAGGACTCAAATTTGCCTTCACTTTCTCAGCTATCTTTTTAGGAACACGTCACTCTAGTGATAAATGGTTTATCAGTACAAGGTAATAAAACACAAAGTATATATATATATAATATTTTCATTAGTAGAAATATAGTTCACTGCAGGCTGTCAATCAATCAATCTCAGTCAATAAATCAATCAAACAATCAAACAATCAATTATAAACAGAATTGGTGAATCTTAAAATAAAATAAATTCAATTACTAAGGCTGTTGGTTTCAATGGAATTGATATTGGCAATGAAACCTCTTTTCACTCTTTAAATACAACCCAGTGCTGGGTAAAATGTGGGCAAACCCAGCAACTGGGTTGTTTTGACCCAGGTTACTGCCCTGAAGATTGGGTTAAACATTTAACCCTACTGTTGGTTGAAAACAACCCAGTCACTGGGTTTGTCCTTATTTGACTCAGCGCTGGGTTGTATTTAATCCAGCATTTTTAGAGTGTGTCAATGCAGCTGAAAGATATATCTGTCTGCCACTCATTTTATAGTCATTCTAGTTATTTTAAACAAAGAAATGTAATGCTAACCTCATTACGGTCTCAGAAAGTTATGTTTACAGAAAGTACCAAGTGTGCTACTCAAAGGCTTATTTGAGTTTGACAAGTTTTAATTTCCCCTCTTATTTTCTGGGTCTTACGCCAGTCGACATAGATGTTCATTTGTTTTGCCTCGTTCTCCTGCCGTTCATTTCCCCATTTCCGTAATTCTTTTATTTTTCGATTTTCTTCATTTCTTGTCTGGCTAAATCACATCACCCCTCCCCCTCCCTCCGCTTTGATAAATAATTTGCGGCGATGCGCGGAGCCGTCAGTCATGTGGGCTAGCGTGGCGTGGGCTCTGCTGTGATGCGATAACTGCTCGCATATCTTGGCTGTGGCGTGGAGATTTATTAAGCCGCGATAAGTGAAGAGCTAGCCATCACGCTCAGCCAAATAGACTCCCCTATGCGTTTATTCTTATTGCGACGAGAGATGCAAAATGTCTCCCCAGAGGGCCCGGCGGCTGCCAAAGAGGCCTGGCAGGCTGTACGTGTCATTACTTTCTATTAGATAAAGAAGGAAATGCGGCTCGCTGGGACTTGGGCGATGATGGCAGTCGTTTGTGTGAGTGACAGAGCATCACTCACCGGCAGACCCGGAGACGACTGCCAGGCGCTGCGTCCTGTCTTGTGCTGTCATATTTTTCTCCTCTGTTTAAGATGTTTTTGTCTTCGCAGAGTTTTGAAGTCATTAAGGAGCTGCGAGCTCTCGGGCTGTTGTTGTCCTATCAGAGGATGTCAGAGGAACTGGCTTCAGGACAGACCGCTGAGGCCTCAGCAAATGCAATATTACACACTGAGTTCTAATAAGCACATGATAAATGGAGAATTATACTACCTATATTCAGACAATCAATCTGACACATGCATAAACATTTTCTAATAATAGTTTCACGAAAGATATCAAGGACAGTTTCGGTTCTTGTTGCGAATCGCTCGACATTTGAGATAAAAGACACAGATGTTCAAGATATCATTACAATCTTAATATTCAGTGCATATTATTCTCATTAGTATTTGTTGGTCTTCATACATAAAGTATACATGCACAACTAATACAAATTTAAATACCATAAAAAATAATAAAGAGAATCACTAACATCATAATTACTATAATGTAGTGTTACCATAAGTGACAGAGACTTGCAAAAATTATAAAAACAGTGAAAAACATGTTTTCAAACATGGAAATGTTCATAATATTTTAACATTTGAAAGAATTATACACTTTTTTTTTTTTTTGCATAGCTGTGGTATATTCTAAAATGTGTTCATTGCTCAAGTCATATTTCATTGATTAAATTAAAAAATATGAACTTGATCTGCATATCTGAAAGTCCTATAGTTTTGAAACTATGTAGGTTATTATTGATCAGATGATGTATATTTTGATTGCATGCACCAACAGAGACCCCCACAGTGACTGGACAAGGTCTTTTAAGACTATTCTTTCCATTTCACCTTCTCCTAATATGTGCAGTTGTTTCTGCTCATCCACCCTGAGCATGTCAAATCCCTTCTCATCAAATATTCACACCGCCAACGTCTGTAATGATTTCCTGTCGCTTTGTATCTTTTGCATCCTGTGATTTCCCTTCCTTCTCCTCTGTGTCACATCCGACTGAGGTCAGCTAGTGTGATACACAGATGGGATTTAGATCTTGGCTACTACGGTCAAGATGATGTTCTCAAAGTGTTGTATAGATGCAGCGATTGAGTTTGTGCATATTAGGTGGATGAAATTACTGATTTTAAATAGCCAATGAATTTGCGGAAGCTGAATGTAACGTTTAATTTATGCCACAAAATGAGTTTCATTCCATAAAACGTATTATTATCTTACAATCCATTGATGTTAAATGAAAAGCACAACATCCTTGTCTGTCAAGAAATTACATGCACAAGGGAGCACATACATTTCCTGAATAACCTGTCCCATTGGATGTTTTGAGCACATCATCGCTTTCTGAAAAGATGGAGAAAATGGTGGCTAGAAAGGCTTCAAAATACTGTCTGTGAGAGATGTAACATAAACATAGCACTTTATTTTACAGTCCTGTTGCTCATGTACATACTATGTACTTACTATAGTAATTACAATAACTATGTAATAACTAGGTACTAACCCTGAACCTACCCCAAAACCTAACCCTACCCCATGTAGTTACCTTGTATTACCAGAACTTTCTTAGATAAATACACTGTATTTACACTATAAGTACATGTTAGTACACGTACTGTAAAATAAAGTGCAACCGTGTAGTTTGATCGCTATCTTCTCATGACAACAATTATGAAAGTTTAATTTGCCTAATTTTCCAATATATTGACTAACATGTTTTGTTCTCAAAGATTTTGTGGAATTTCGTCTCCAGATCACACATCTACACCTCGACGCCTTTGTGTCTGTTCAGTGGGTAATGACTCAGACTTTGCTGACCCTTCTTGATTCGGTTCATCGCCCTCTCTTCCTATGGTGATGTGCCTTAGGGTACGTTCAGTATTATGTCTGTTTAAAACAGATAAATGTGTCCACACATCAACACCTGTAATCCAACTCCAGCACTCTGTCTAGTTTATTGGCAGGTGATTGAAGCTCTGTCAGGTCATAATTCAACCAGGCGAAGATCCAGAGCCATTCCCACTGCTTTCGCCTGACAAAGCTGTAGTTTTGTGCGATTTGGCTCATTGTAAAAGTCAATGGTCCACTACTTGGTTTTAAAGGTTCAGTGAGTTCCCAGTTATTTCAGCTGTCAATATTTTAGAGCTGCAGATGTTAATGGCACTCTTAATAGTCATGGCACATTTTTTACCTGTCTCAAAGAATACGCACGACTCTACTTGTTCAGTCATTTGTTTGCTTCAGTTTAATAACTAACCAGTAACTTGCAAGCTTAGATGCTATGCGAATTCACTTTTAGCAATTTGTTCAAGCAAATGTGCAAATAAATAAAAAAATAAATACACACATAGTGCTTTTTCATGATATAAAAATAAAGAACTTTATAATTCATGAAAAAACTGTTTCCAATATTGACAAATGTACACAGACACAATACCGATATTCATTCTAATACTACAAAACTGAGCTATCAGCCCATATAAATATATTCCTTGATATGGGGAATTAAGATATAGGTGTAGTCAAAAAACAAACAAGTCTATTTTAATGAATGAAACTAAACCTATTTATTTATTTATTTATTTTTTTATATATTAAGTATGGTAGCAGTGAAGATATACGTATACTTATCGATATTAGTGTTTTTCGGACAATTGTGAATGCTGAAAATTGGTAGTAAGATTATTATTGGGCATTATTCAGATTAGGCCAATATTGGAAGTAGATCATTAGTATAATATGATTACCGTTATCAATATCGGTAACAGTCAAGCAATTATTCGAAGCAGTATTTATTAGATTAAGCAGATTATCGGCATCTGCCTGTTCAGGCTGATACTGTAGGCAGAAAAATAATCTTTCTATATTGTTATAATTAAGCCAATATTGGAAGCAGAACATTTATATAACTATGATTATCGGAATCTGTCTATTAAGACCAAATTTAAAGCAGATATTTTACATCTTAAATTTACTATATATCTAAATTAGGGGAAAAATTATTTGATAGGATTATTGATAATCAAACCAATAAAAATTATCGGTTTCCAATTACGGCCCAGTCAGAATTTTATATAAAATTCTGACTGGGCCGTAATTGGAAACCGATAATTTTTATTGGTTTGATTATAGAAAGATTATTTTATATATATATAAAATTCTGACTGGGCCGTAATTGGAAACCGATAATTTGTATTGGTTTGATTATCAATAATCTTATCAAATAATTTTTTCCCCTAATTTAGATAGTGCTCTCTTTCTGTGCCAGGTTTTGAAAGTATAAACCTGTTAATTCTTCAATATATGTCATTAGTTTATATTGTTGTATTGTTATAATATAACTCAGTCAGTACATTTTAACTGACTGATCCAAACAGAAATATCATACAAGAATTAAACATGACATAAAAATAACATCTGGTCCCATTGTGACATGGGAGTGCTCTTAATTTATTAATGTTAGCTTTATTTGGCTTAACTATTGCTTAGTTACTAAGGATCTTCAAATTAATAAAGATTTGTGGTGGTTGTTGCTTTTAGAAGTGCATGATGGGATTCTTTTGCGAACGTCTAGTTATTTGTGCAATCAGTTGAGAACAGTCTGCCAAACTGCATTTGTGCTTTATAATAATAATATTCATAAATATGAATGTGTCTGAAGATGGCCATGGTTCTCGGACACATTTCTGACCGTCCCTGAGAGATGATTTTTACAATACCATCTTCTCACATTTATTACCCTCTGTTGAGCGCTTTCAAACAGTCCTGAATCATGAGCAGCGCTACTTTGATGCCACTGGAGAAAGCCATAGATGGATTTGAAAGGAATCTATTTGGCACTTCAGCTCTTTTGTCAGTCTTTTCCTCAAGAAAAAAAGAGAGAATGGGATCTCTTTGTATTTCCCCTCTCTTGTTCTCTAGCCTCGGTTTTTCGCTCTTCCACCTCTCTTTGCTTTTTTTCCAGGGGAATCATTACTGTTTTGCTGAATTTTTCATACACTTCAATGCCTCTCTTCTCATTCACCTGACAAACACCCTCCCTCACCTGCCCCCGAGTTCAGGAAATAAATAAAACACATCCCGCGGTGGATACACCCTGAACTCAGCCCGTCAGTCTAAGTACCACCATCTCCTTCAGTGTGTGATAGTTCACCCAAGTGAAGTGGATCACATTTGTTTTCTCAGATGACAATGTATCAACAGAGATATTTTAATTCTTTAGTCTATAGAGTTTTGTCTGGATACACTGGTTTACTTTACCCTCAGAAATCGGCTGTCCTTTCCTTTCCTTTCCTTTCCTTTCCTTTCCTTTCCTTTCCTTTCCTTTCCTTTCCTTTCCTTTCCTTTTGAAAAAAGAAATGTATGCTGGTAAGGCATGTTTTGAAGAATGGCCGCTGGTTTGCTGGTTTAAGCTGGTCCTCAGTTGGTCTTGAGCTGGTTTATGCTGGTCATGTGATTATAACTAGCTCAGGACTGGCTCAAACCATCTCATGACCAACTGAGGACTACTTTAACCAGCTTCCATGCTTCCAAATACAACAGGGTTTCTTTTTCTTTCCTTTAGCATTCAAACATTTTTCCCTTTCCTTTCCTTTTCCCTTTTTCTCTTCCAAACTTTCCCTTTTCTTCCCATCCCATCCTATCCTATCCCATCCCATCCCATCCTGTCCCATCCCATCCCATCCCATCCCATCCCTTCCCATCCTATCCCATCCCATCCCATCCCATCCCATCCCATTCCATCCAAACTAAACCAAACTTTTTCAAATCTTTTCCAAAGTAAACCAAAAGGAACCCTTTTACGTTTGATCAAACAGAATATATGTGATCAGCCAGAATGTGAATACCTAATACAGAGAATCTAGTCAAAGGGAATTCAGGGCTTTCCAACTGAATGTCTTCATATTTAATTCACGTGTGTAGAGATGGTGTTTCTACAGTTGTAGGTCTGGCTAAAGCATAGCCTCAGGGCTGTGTGCTCCTCTGAAAGTCTGTAGAGATTTCTCATCTCCTTTCCTGATCTTCTGGCTGATGCTTTTGCTTAGCTGCCCTCGGTTGTACATGTGTACTTCTGTGATTGAGGTAAATGTCAATACACATGAACAAACTTTGACTCAGAACACAAGGAAATGCTTAAGCCTTTTTGCTCAGCAGTGACTTTTCTCAGCTCTCTATTGTAGTTCTCATGTCTAACATTGCTTTTAGTTTCATACCAAGATCGCGAACGGATTTTGACAGTGTTTGTGTGTTAACGTATTTGTGAGGAAAATTCCTCAAGACATTGTGATTGGGCGTGTAGAATGGGGAATTTGACTCGAAGAACAAAACCAGTCTAAACTACAATCGCACCCAGTCTCTCTCTCCAGATGAAAGTGTATTTACTCTCTGTTCTAACCTATCCTAACACTAGTGAAGTATGGAGTGCCACAAGGCTCTATCTTCGGCTTTGACCTGTCAGTCAAACTCTCACCTATACTGACGTCCTGGGCCAAGGGAGGCAAACAGTTATTTTAAACAGTCTCTCAGATGTCTAAATCACACAAAATCTGTCTCTCTACAATGCTGCAGAAATAATCATTCTATAGTCTTTTATCTGAAGCAATGATCTGAATTGTGACTTTAAAATAATACAGTTTATAATGTATAAAATAATACAGTTTATAATGTCTAAAGCTGTTTAAATATAGTTGTTACAAAATGTTGTCCCATCCCAGCATAATATTCTAAGCAAGCTATTTGTACACGATTTTACTGATTTAAGATACTCCTATGTCATCTTTTCTAATATATATATATATATATATATATATATATATATATATATTAGTAAACAATGCCATGCCATTAGACATAGATTCAGGTGTGTGTGTGTGTGTGTGTGTGTGTGTGTGTGTTGTGTACAGAAATGATTGTGTTAGTCAGAGCTGAGCTCACCATCACTGCACTGCCGTTCTGGTGTTTCATTAGGTAGTGTGTGTGAGCTGGCAAAGTGAAAGATCAGGAATGATTTTCCAGCGGCCATCACACCTCGCTCTTAGCCCAGTGAGGGACACATGTGGTGGGTCACTGGGAGAGATGTGGCCTTCTTATCCTGGTGCTATTTAAACAGGCTGGTGAAAGGAGTGACCGCTAGCTTTTAGATTCGATTCAGTTTACTGATGACTCTAATGATCATATTCCTCAAATAGACCAATGAAGCATATATTTGCCTCTCGCAAAGGCATATGAAATCTGATCTGTGATTTACTGAAACACAAAAATGACTATTTTAGTTTTCATTTTCATTTTAGATTATTATTACTTTCATAATTTAAGATTAAAAGTGTGGGCTTTGGACAATGGTAAAACAAAGCTACACACATTTATGTTAGTTTAAGATTTGCAATGAATCCCATGGAAACTGCAATGTCACTGTGAATGACTGACAAAAACATGATTTCAAGCCATTTAATCATTTTGGATGTGGATTTAACTGTTTGACCCCATATCCCATGCACTGTTTGCTTTCCTCTATTTTAAACGATCATCTGTTCATCCATGTAAGATATGTTTATCCCAAACCCCAGATCCCAACAGCTGTATATTTTCTTTCAATATAACACATACCGAGTCCATCCTGAAGTCAGGGTGAGCGGCTCTCCGGGGAATTCTTAGAGGTCGACATTTTAATACTGGTAATTACGTTCCAATCTTCCTGTGAATCCACCTGTAAAATTATATTAGCCATGCGATTTCCCATGGTCCTGTGGGGGAGCGGCCCAGTGCGGAAGTCCATTTCTGGATGTTTGATTATTTAATCAGTGAGTGGTCTTAAGTCTCACACATTTCTCAAGGTCATGGGAGTTTCCACAAAGACTTGTGTGTGAATCTTACAGGGCTCTGAGGATGATGAGGAGGAGGAGGTGGTGGGGTTGTTTTAGGTGGGACCTGGTGCATTATGGTTCATGAATAGAGATATGGATAGACAATATTGGAGGACTTGGGGATTAGAGTTTTATAAATGACAACAAAAAAAAAAACATCCTTTTAATTATTGTAGAAATCTAATGTTATAGTAGTGTCAGGTATGCAATAATTTTACAGTATTATATGTGCTGTTAAATCTAATGTAACAATTTTTAACTCCTAATATCTTTTGACTAATATATTACTGTCAATGTATACATGCATTGTCTTGTTAAATATAGATTTTCACCTAGGTTTCTTTAAAATATCATACAATCACATGTAATTGTTTGTTTTAACACTTAAAGGGGCAGAACAATATAAAGACAAATCAGAAAATGTATTTATTGTTATTTTCCATCTAATTGGGAATCAAATAATGCAATTGCATGATATTTTTTAATTTATTTATTGTTTTATTATTATTTTAATTTGTATCCCCACTTGATCATCAATCCTTGTTACACCATGGTTGTAATTCCTGAACTCTTTGAAATACAGACCCAAGACCGGTCTCTTTTAAACAAGTCACATAGCAGATTATTGCTCAAGTGAAAAGAAACTATAAAAAAGTTATAGAAGTTTACGTTTGCAGTAAAGATAATGCAGTATACTATTTTTTATATAGAAAATAATTTATAAAATATGTTGCACTTTAAATTGCTATCAATCAAATACATATGTTAAACCAAGTTATGTTCCAAATTTGAAGTCGATATCACAAAAATTGTGGTTTCTGTGAGTTTTTGTTTGGCCACTATAACAAAAATAACTACTGGGTCACACCCATCTCTATTGATTTTGTTTTCTGTCACAATATCACTTCTATTACAAAACAGTCATCAAATATGGAACATTGACTGTCAGACCTTTCCAACGATATGTGTAATGTCAAGATTACAAAAAGATTTTGACTTATTGTGTACATAAAACAGATATAAAGTGACAGACAGATAGACAGATAGACAGACAGATAGATAGATAGATAGATAGATAGATAGATAGATAGATAGATAGATAGATAGATAGATAGATAGATAGATAGATAGATAGATAGATAGATAGATAGATAGATAGATCAAAATATAAATCATCAAGATCTTATGGGAAGGATCTGAAGTAAAATGGTTGATGAACAAAACATGATGAACATAATATAATCTTGAGGTAATACACAACACAAAACTATCTTTCAAACTCATATAAAGTTTGTTTGAAGATTGACTTTGAGGATTGAGGATTTATCACTGTATCACTCAAACATCTCTGGCTTTGGCTGGCTGCCATCATGTTGAAACTATCACCGCCATGTTAGATGACTGCCAGCATATTTTCTCAGATGCAGGTGAAGTTGTGTCTTATTAGTTTGCACAGCGGCTCTACATTTTGCTCTAGAATGATGATATGGTAGAGCGGTGAGAACATTCAGGGCAGTTGTTTTCAGGGTTATGCTACTGTGCTGGTGTATGATCACACATCATGCTCCTATCAGCTGATCAGAAGTACAAATCATGGTCTGTGTACAAAAGACTATGACATCTATTCACTTAAACTGTCAAGACCAAGATCTTTACATTTTCGCCAAGAAATGTGAGCGTTTTTGCCCTCTTGAGCTTTGAGGTCTGTTTTCAGGAAATTGTTAAGGTGTTCTGAGGGGTTGTTAGCAAGCTATGCACTTGCTAGCATGTGGTTAGCATACTATGTGTTTGCTAGCATGTTTTAACTGGTGGTTAGCTTGCTGTGTGTCCTGATAGCAAATGCACATCACATGTACAAGTTTTCATTATTGTTTAGAGCGTTTACTCATCTGCAACACATTTACTGTCAGATTTTAATGTCTTTATGGTGTTTATTAATTAGAATATATGTAAAAGAAGACTATATCAGCTCATCCAGAACGCTGCAGCCAGGATTCTGACTAGAACCAGAACATCTGAGCATTTATAAGCAAGTGAAAGTACTTCAAAATCATTCCTAAATATAACTAGAAGCCAGTGTAAGGACCTACCAAGGGTTCAAACAAAACAAGGGGAGTCCGCTTTCAGCTTTTGTGTCGCTCGCAGCTGGAATCAGCTTCCAGAAGATGTGCTAAAACATTAGTCACATTTAAATCAGTATTTCTATGCTTAACTTTTGCGTGGTGATTAGCATGCGGTACAGCTGCTAGCATGTTTGGAGTTGTTATTAGCACTATTTGTGGTTGTTAGCATCTCTGACTGATTAATAGGAGCTTACTTCCACTTCCTATGACTTTCAAGAAACTAAACATCAGTTTGTTCAGTCACAGATTTGGCTGTAACACCCGACATCACCCATGAGCTCACATATAACAGGAATTTCACTATATCTTTAGCGGTGAAATATAGTATAAAAAGACTGTCGAGTGGAAAGTAAACACCCTGGCCCCTCTCCATTTGCTTCAATACTTACTCAAGAAAACAATCGATTACCATAATAGTTGTGTAACTCCTGTGACAAGGCCTGAATGAGGAGAGACCTCAGGCTGAATCCAGAAGAGGGTCCTTTGTGTGGCATGAAAGCGTTTCCCTCAGAACACAGGCATGAAATCAGCGCGGCCTCCCTCTCGGTGCCGTCTGTGCTCTAGATACACACAAACAAACACAAAAGGGTTAACCTTTAACATATCCCATCCACACAGAGAGTTCTGGTTTACATACAGAAACTAAATTTTACCTGATCATTAATACCTTTTTTTCAGTTTAATTACAGATGCAGATCTACAAACAGCAAGACAAATGAAATGCACAACCCTTAAGTTTCCATGATATTCTGGTCTCTAGTTTATAGTATTTCATCATTTACAAACATAATAGGACAGCTTTCCTCAACTAGCCATATGTTTTGAGGTATAATTCATATCTGTAAGCTACATGCTAGAGATGAAGGCTTTGTTATGGTCTCCATCTATGTCCTAATTGCCTAAAGCAGAGGAAATAACCGAAAATGTCAACATTTGACCTGGGATCTCTTGGCTGCCTGCAGATGGCACTCTAGAGCAGAGCTGTTCGGTTTGGCAACAGCATGTCAATCCTGAAACAGCAATGAGACAGCTTCAAGAAAAACAAGTCATCTCTAGTGTAGCTTGACAAAAATGATTTTATTTTCTATCTGTCAATCAATGTGACCTGCGAAGAAAATATGATGTCCATTGAGATTGAGGCACTGGACAACCATTATATAATTAAATTAATGTTTGACGACACAAATCTGCGCTTTTTATGCTTCTCGTTGATTAATAATATTGTAAGGAACTCATATTGTTTTAAATCTTATTCATTTAAAATACCTGTTGGAAAAGAGTGAAATCGAGAAAGAATAAATTCGTTATGGCAACTGTGATTTCATTTTAATATTCAAAATATATGTCTTTGTACAATATTTCAAGTAGGTACATTTTCATTCAATTTACAAAACCATTTCAAATATGTATTTTGTTTTACCCCATTTAAAATATTCAGACAAAAACAGGACATATAAAATGCACCGTGACAAACAATGACCGCTTTTTAAAATCCAAGGCATTTGGGAAAACAACAACAACAACAACAATCAAATGAACAACTGTCAAATCACTTCTTAAAGATAAGCATCAGTTCTGGGATGATATTATTGTGAATCCTTGAAACAGATACGCTAAAATAAGACAAAGATGTGGATGCAACACTCATCATAACTCATGCGAACAAAGCCGTGAGTGTGTGTGTGTGTAAAATTCCCGTATAGGCACTGTTTCCTCCATGGATTATTATAACTCTCAGTGACTAACTCTGTAATCAGATTCATCTAGATTCATTATTTGTTTTAAATGGGTTACATCTGAATTCATCCTCAGTGTACGACTGTTACTCAAAGACAAACTGGACCTACAGATTTAAAAAAAAAAAAACAGGATTTGATACAATGAAATGTATGTTTACAAGTCAACAATATAAAACATATTCTAATATAATCTCATATTAATTGAAGAGCTAATAGACAGCTTTAATCTATTTTTAAATTCAGGGCATCCATTACGCAGAAACTGGATATCTTTCTGATTCATAATAAGTGTTACGCTCCCACGAGGAAGGTGAAAACTATTTCAAAAGCATGAGGAGTCTCTGAATGTGTGATTGTTTCATAGGCTGTGAGTCCTGTGCTCGCCGTGCTTCATGTGTATGTTTGAGGCGCTCTGGGGTTTAAGTCCGAGGTAATGGCTGGTTAACGCCAGCTGATGGGCTGAAAAAGCCATTTTGGTCCAGTTTTGAACATGGAGGGGATTCCTGGCTGTCTGAGCCTCACAGTTCCTCTGAATCCATGAGGACTTTTTGGGACTGTCCGGCGCCGTCGCGGTTTCAGCCAAAGACCAGATCTTTGGTTTCTGTGGCGGACTCGCATTATCTGAGGGCTCTTGTGCCGCGGGACTCTTTTTGATTTGGTCCTCCTCTCCCTCATCTGGGTTTGTGTCTCTTCTGTCTTTCATGATATCATGGATAAAACTCTTCTCAGCTCCTGCGTCATCATATTCCTCAGAATCAGAAACTTTAGACGCTGATTTTTCCTCGTCCTGATAATCACAATCCTGCTTGTCTTCGATGTTCTCCGTGTCTATGTTCTCCAGGTCTATTTCCTCGTCCTCGTCCCTCTTGTCTCCGTCCTCGTTGTCACTCGTGTACACATTTCCTTCCTCGTCGGTTCTTGTTTTGGGAACCCACGTCATCTTATTCTCTTTTTTGAGTCTTCTGCGTGCGTTGGCGAACCAGGTGGACACCTGGGTGAGGCTCATCTTGGTGATGATGGCCAGCATGATCTTCTCTCCTTTGGTGGGGTAAGGGTTTTTGCGGTGTTCGCTGAGCCAGGCCTTCAGGGTGCTGGTGCTCTCACGCATGGCGTTCTTGGGTCGGGACGGATCCCCAAACTGATACTGGTGTCCGTACGGGTAGAAGGGTGCGTGAGGAAACCCTGTGTGCTGAATCCCAGGACTGTCTTTAAACTCGTACTGGGAGCCCTTTAGACAGAAGGAAAGAGAGAGTGTGTATGAGCACATGTGCTTCTGAGAGAAATATGTGCTTATTTACTGCTAAATATGTTTACATTTATTGTGTACATATATGACTAAAACAAGGACAAATTAAAATAAAACCATATTTAATAATAAAAAGAGATTTGTCCAGTGTTTGTATAAATGGAAACATGCAGTTGTTATCCAAGTTTTTATTATTATTTATTATTATTATTTGTTTGTTTTTGTTGCCTTACCAAATTGGACTTTTAAAATCCTTAAAAAAGACTTTTGCTATTTTAACTTGGTGTAGCAAAATGTTTATGAAATAATAATTTTGACTTGAATAAATCAGTCTGAAGATTTAAAAGTACGTTTTTTGCATTACTCAGGAGTTTTAAAATTGATTTTGAAGATTAAAGAAAAAAAAAAGAAAAGCGGAAAACAATTAAATGATAGAATTTCCAGGTACGATAAAATGTGTTTGCATATTTTTGTTTATTTGCATAAATACAAATTCAACGTAATTTGTGTACCTCGACACACGTTTTCTAAATAACAATAATAGTCTTTTGGTCTTATTATTTCAATAATAAGACTAAAGATGCCATAGCAACAATTTCCGAATTAAAGAGATCCTAATTTACTTAAATATAACCCTTCGTGAGTTAAACTCGCACTTCTTTGTAGTATAGAAAAGGCAAAAGAAACATTAGATATGCTATTCTTCATTAAAGGTTCTTTAGCTTATTTCTTTAGCTTATTTTTTTTTTCTTTCTTAATTTATTTTTTAAGCGCCGATAAATAGATGTGAACCAAACAACCAGAGAAACGAAAACAGTTATTTTCGGTACTTAAACTTAAATACACTTGGGCTACATTTTATTTCTAAGTTGCGCAGTTAACAGTTCGAACGATATTTCCAAACTTTCGCAGATGCGTGTGAATCCCGATGATTTTTACAGCAACCCCCGACTCGAGGCTGTATTGTAGATGGACTCACCAGCTGGTTGAGCACGGACAGGTCGCTGGAGTAGGGCAGGAACGCGCTGTACCCCTGCGCGCTGGAGAACGGAGCTCCGTACATGCTGGAGAGCACGCTGGAGAGCGAGCCTGACGCGCCGAACTCCGCGCCGACGCGCCGCTCCGTGGAGTACAGCGGTCTGATGTACTTATAGCCGAGCTGCGGGAGAGACATGCTGCTGCCAAAGGTCCGAGCGACGCAAAACAATCACAGATCTCGCCTTTGACACGGAGGACTGAGTGGAGACTCGCGGAGAGCCTCGCGGAGAGAGAGTTAAAGCCGCTCTCAGCTCTGAGGTGCACTGAGGTCACATTCAGATTGAGTGGGATTGTTCACAACACTCGTGTGATTGACATTTCTAGAGTCTCTCAGGCCCCTCCCATCTCTGAAAACTCTCTCTAGCGCGCGCGCTCTCTCTCTTTCACACACACACACATACACGCACACACACGTACACACACACACACAAAGTCAGCCATCATCCGATAATTTTCAGACTTTATTTCCGATCGTTATATCACATTGAACTTTATTCTTTTCACACAATATAGATTTTTCAATATTAAAAACAAGAAATGAGAAAAAATAAATAAATAAAAATTATATTTACGTAACATGGATTGACCAAATCGTCATACAAATATATAATAGCTTACAATTTTAAACAATTTGACTAAATTATTATGTCAATAAAATGTTAGATAAATAATAATGAAAAAACTTTACATCAGTATGAGTATTAAAAGAGTAAAATAACAAACAAAAAAACAAGAGCTTTTGTTATTTGTCATAATAATAATAATAATAATAACAACAACAAACAATATTTCTGCAAACTGCGATAAACATGATCTTCTGTTAACATAAATAAAAAAATCAGACAAACGAGATACACAATATTGAAATTCCAGGAACAGATTAAATAAATCCTGAGGAGACATATTGATGCTTTATTGTCCTCAGAAAACAGTATGCAGTGCTGAGATTACATCTCCACCGGTTTATTGTGAACATATCACAAATCTTATTTCACAGAATCTAATCCGCTTCATGAAAGAGTTTTTATCCACCGAAGCAGATGATAATATCACTGTTCATCGAAACGTGCTTAAATTAACACAGAATGAAAGAGATTCAGAGAAAAAAATAATAGCAGCGTTCACAATGGTTGTAGAATTAAAATTAAGATAAATGAGAAACAAACAAACAAAAAAACTGCAGGATTTCTCATCCGCTTATATTATTTTCATACCATTTTCACAGGCATGTTTGTAAAACAATCACGCATGCGTCATAGTTTAGATCAACAGTAAAATACACAAATAACAATTTGCAAAATTTATATAGCTTAATAATAGTTGCAAATGTTAGCAACATTTCTGTACATTTATGACAAAATGATTTAAATAAAAGAAGAAGAAGAAAAAAAAAAGATCCATATTGATTTTGTATGTCGTATCAATAACGAGTTGTAAAATAATTGTAGTGACACCATTCTGGTTTTACCAAAGCTCTTAAAACAAGATCTATAAAACATATCCAGTCCTTGAGAGCTAGCTGATATATCCTGCTTTCACCAAAATCAAGGACCTAAATGATTAACAGAAATGCTGATTTGGCCGTTCCTCACTTAAGGAACCTTTGAAAAGCGCAATGAACACCTCATATCAGTCCACACTCTCGCGACGCGCGCGCGGGAGAGACGTCAGCTCTCGCGCTCCTCCTCAGCTCTGGTCACTGCCGGGCCGTGGAGCACCGGGAGCCTCCCGAAGACGCTCGTGACCGCGGGGCTCCTGACGGATCGCTTGGTTTAGCGAGATTAGACGCGGCGCTCGACCTGTCAGCAACGATTTGCACGCTGGAGCGAGCTGGGCGACTGGTAAATAAAAAGAAATAGTGTTTGCAAATTACCCGAGCGCACTAGCCTCCCATCTTTAGCACCTGCTTTATTTTAGCCGCAGTCTTGAGGAATCAATAGCTACTCTCTTCGCGCGCTTAGCAGGAGAAACAGACTCCTTATGGCAGTCAAACGGATGACTTCACAGCCAGTTATTCTAAAGTAATAGATACATTGCGCTCAGACACCCTGAAGAGACACAAAACTCATTTCCCCTCCATCGCCTTCAAACAGGAGCGTCGCGCGGACGCGGACGGGGTCACAGGTCAATGTGATGCACGCTCGCGCAGTTTGTTTTCCTGCGAAGTTCCGATAAGTAGCTGACCAATGAAGCTTGTAATTACAATATTCCAAAAACTGGTCCCGGATCAGTATATAAATCTCTCCATCCAATTACAAGATGTAATATTTCTGCTCTCAAGCTGGTAATGAGCTCTAATGCCGGTGCTGGAGTTAATCCCCCTCGGATGCAGCACAGATCAGATGTTGCCTCCGTAATTAGACTGGCAGAAAATCATTATTTCATGTTCAAATAGAAAATGAGGTTGGTGGGGAAGTTAATTTCTCTCTGCTCTGTCAAGCATGGACAAGAATTTAATGATTTAATTACAGTTGTAAGCTCTTTAGATCAGACTTAAATGGAGCCTCTTTTTTTCTCTCTTCGCCACAGTTGTGTAAAAGGCTACAGCGACTCAAATCCTTTGACACCAGCTCAGAGAGAGAGAGGAGATCTTTGTGAGCACTTCTTATGGCAATATTAATTGCCTCGCTTCCTTGTTTAACAACTTAAGTAATACCTCTTTCTTCACCCTTGATGACAATTACAGGAAATATATTTCAAGAAGAGTGGTTTAAAATTTAAATGGTTTTCCTTATTCTGCGAAACACATTAGGAGATGTTTAGCAGAATGTCCAAACTGCTCTTTTTCTGTACAACAAAGGCGAATGGAGACTGCTGAGCTTCAAAATTATGCTAAATAAATAGAAAAGCAGAATGCAACTTGTGCAGAAGTCTTGTCAGAACTTTATGAAGAACAGACAACAATGTATGTCATTATCTGTGGTGATGTTTATTTAACACTGAAACCAAAACAATGAATCATTTCCGTTAATGGAAACAAAGCTAAAATAATATAGACATTCTAGATGAACTTAATAAAAATGTATATTAAAATAAATAAATAAAAATTGTCTTATGCAACTAAGTGAAATAAAAAGTTTAAGTAGGCCTACTACATTTATTAAAACTTGAAATAACAAATAATAAAAATAAAATAAATAAATAAAAGCAAAATTAGAATGAGAAATAAAATATAGTAATAAATAACCTAATTCAAAATATTAATAAATAATGTAAAAAAAATGATATTAAAATAACATTGGTTATGCGTTAACAATTCCTTTCTGCCGTTTTCATGTCTTTCTGAGATTTTTAAAAGTGAATAATGATAAAAATGTTGGTCCTTTTGGAGCTTGTCAGATGATCTCACTATGATGTGATGGTAGTGTGAAAACAACTGTGCCGACGTGATTTAAAAATGGTTTAAAAATGACTAAATGAAATAGACAGCAAATGTAGACTATCTTGTTTCAGTGCATATCTCTCAACCAAAGCTGACTATCAAAAGTCAGAGATCTCGACTCAATATTAAACTTTTAATATAACACTCTGTGCTCTTACTGTAAATCAACAATCTGGTTTATGTGTGGGTTTATTCCTCTTAATTGGAAACAAAGCTAATGCTCAAGCGTAAGGTAACAGAGAATCTGATCTTCTGAGCAATAACCAAGCAACCTTCAAGCAATGAAAAAAAAGACCCATTTCCAGGTTTTGTCCGTGTGTTTTCTTCCCTGCACTATTAGATGGAGGCCAGTGCATAGTGCTGACATTGTCCACTGTCCAGTGCGAATATGCAAGAATAGACTTTAGTATTCGGAGGCTTTATGTGTCACTCAACATGACAGACCCCCGTCTCTGCTCCAGAATCAGAGTGACCCCTCGTTTACGCTCCCTGTGAGCAGCTTGCATTGCAAAATGTGTTTTAAAGGATTTAATCCTTCACGAGTTAACACTCTTTTCATGTTTACTAGGGCAAGCATCACTACCTTGCTTGTATTTCAGGTTTATATACTATATTAGAATAACAGTTTTAGTATTACAATAACAATAAATGATGTATAATTACATGCAAGTAGCCCTGAGCCTAACCATATAATAAGTACATTAATATTATTCAGTATTTTAATACATAATTACACGGTAACGAGGACACCTTAAAATTAAGTACAACAACCCTATATTATACTAGATTATTCTGCTACATTATTTATTAATTTGGACTGTGCTGTAGTGTTCTCGTTGCCTGTTGAGTGTGTGTGCATGTGAAATTGTGAGTTCGTCATAGTGAATTAGTTGTGGGAGAGTGTGTGGTTTTAGGACGCTAGTGAGATTTGCTCTGGGAACCCCACAGCATGCTGTTACAATCATGTGTGTGTCTGGGTACAGATGAAATAACTGGAAGTGAATGTAATCAGAAGTCTTGCAGATTCCAGTTACAAACAGCTCTGCACAATCGAACATCAAATATAAGGTGGATATGGTGGGATTTTTAAATGGTTTCCAGTACATAGCTAAGTAATTTTTATTTATTCTTCCCTGTTTCATTGTCCATTATGAGAAAGTCGTAAGAATGATCTTTTAAGATGTGATCACAGATACATTTTGGGAGCTAAATCCAGACATTCCAACAGTAATCCACGTGACTGGACGTTGTTTTTGTTAAAAAACATACTATACGCAAATGGCTAATGGATGGCGAGCATGCATGCATTCTTCTGTTATTGTGATGCTAACAAACATCTGTATTCAAAGTTTCCTTCAATTGTTTGTGGAAATAAACTCGTTGTGGTATTATTCGGGTAGCTAGCCATAAATATGTTGAACGTATACTAGCATGCTCAGTTGTTCTGCCCTGACATTAGTAAACGGACCAGGCGTGCAATCATTGGTTGGAGAAACTAACTAGTCAGGGCTTGAAATTGAAGTGACGGGGTAATGCATTACAAGTAACGTGAGTTACGTAATCAGATTACTTTTTTCAGAGTAACTAGTAAAGAAACGCATTACTTTTAAACTTACAATGAAATATATGATTTACTTTTTTAAATAAGTTCTGCAAGCTACTTTGTTTTCCCATTTATTTACTAACAGCTGTCCTGTCGCTGTATTGAGAGAAATCGAAAGTAAAGTGAAGAGGCATAAGGGCCTTTACAGTTGCCGAAAATATTTAAACTTTTAGGTTTTGTTATTAAAAAGCAAACAAACAAATAAATAAGCAAGCCCTGCTCTGGTTACAAAAGTAGCGCAAAAGTAGCGCAATGCATTACTTTCCATAAAAAAAAATTAAGTAATGCAATTAATTACTTAATAATGCAATATCGTAATGCACTACTTTCAAAAATAACTTTCCCCAACACTGGTAGTAACTTTACGTAGTAACATCCATAGTTTGAGCTATTTTGGTTCAACAATAAAGAACTTTGTTGTTAATGAGGTCACTATAGGTAAAAAAAAAACAAAAAAACAAAAACAAAAAAAACACATAAAATAAAAAGTTTTTTTAATATATATATATATCAAATTTATGTCATAGTACTGCTGTAAATAATGAAAATAGCACTACTCCACTATTTTTGTTCTCCATTGTTTTGCTTTGTTTATAGATTATTTACGAGATACTAGAACACTTCCACACATCCACACCCTTTTAAAAAAAACACCAAATACACTGTCATTTGAATATTAAAACATTACGATCACTAATCACCGCAGACTGCCACACCAGTCCAGCCCTTTCAAAGCACCCAACACAATACGACATCCACCTCAATAGACACGGAACACGCATTGTAATGTAAAACATGCCAGGGAGGAAAAAGGCAATCATTATTTTAAGAGAATGATTACAATCTGAAATGAAAGGTGGTCGGTTATTTCTACGAGGGAAGATTAATCTTTTCCAATCTGTGGACAGGATAATCAGGACTGTCCCTCACACCTGGTCTTCCTGTGTGTGTGTGGCCGGGATGGAGAGAGTAGAGTAATTAATGACTCTCACCCCGCGGCTGACAGTAATGGATTGGCTCCTATCAGGGCTAGCCATCCGTTAGTTCGTGGGAAAATATCACAGTGTCGTACTTTGATGGGATCGAGAAAGTCTTCATCAAATAGGGTTTTCAAGAGAAGTTATCTAGAGTCAGACTGATGGTGAGGGCTCCTCGGGGCAGGCTATGTTGGTCAGAGAGTCCTTAACAGCTAATTTCATCTGTGAAAGTGTTACAGTTCCATTTTATATAGGTTCAATACAAGTTAGGCTCCATGTACAGCATACAGTATTGTTCAAAATAATAGCAGTACAATGTGACTAACCAGAATAATCAAGGTTTTTCGTATTTTTTTTTTTATTGCTACGTGGCAAACAAGTTACCAGTAGGTTCAGTAGATTCTCAGAAAACAAATGAGACCCAGCATTCATGATATGCACGCTCTTAAGGCTGTGCAATTGGGCAATTAGTTGAATTAGTTGAAAGGGGTGTGTTCAAAAAAATAGCAGTGTGGCATTCAATCACTGAGGTCATCAATTTTGTGAAGAAACAGGTGTGAATCAGGTGGCCCCTATTTAAGGATGAAGCCAACACTTGTTGAACATGCATTTGAAAGCTGAGGAAAATGGGTCGTTCAAGACATTGTTCAGAAGAACAGCGTACTTTGATTAAAAAGTTGATTAGAGAGGGGAAAACCTATAAAGAGGTGCAAAAAATGATAGGCTGTTCAGCTAAAATGATCTCCAATGCCTTAAAATGGAGAGCAAAACCAGAGAGACGTGGAAGAAAACGGAAGACAACCATCAAAATGGATAGAAGAATAACCAGAATGGCAAAGGCTCAGCCAATGATCACCTCCAGTATGATCAAAGACAGTCTGGAGTTACCTGTAAGTACTGTGACAGTTAGAAGACGTCTGTGTGAAGCTAATCTATTTTCAAGAATCCCCCGCAAAGTCCCTCTGTTAAAAAAAAGGCATGTGCAGAAGAGGTTACAATTTGCCAAAGAACACATCAACTGGCCTAAAGAGAAATGGAGGAACATTTTGTGGACTGATGAGAGTAAAATTGTTCTTTTTGGGTCCAAGGGCCACAGGCAGTTTGTGAGACGACCCCTTAACTCTGAATTCAAGCCACAGTACACAGTGAAGACAGTGAAGCATGGAGGTGCAAGCATCATGATATGGGCATGTTTCTCCTACTATGGTGTTGGGCCTATTTATCGCATACCAGGGATCATGGATCAGTTTGCATATGTTAAAATACTTGAAGAGGTCATGTTGCCCTATGCTGAAGAGGACATGCCCTTGAAATGGTTGTTTCAACAAGACAATGACCCAAAACACACTAGTAAACGGGCAAAGTCTTGGTTCCAAACCAACAAAATTAATGTTATGGAGTGGCCAGCCCAATCTCCAGACCTTAATCCAATTGAGAACTTGTGGGGTGATATCAAAAATGCTGTTTCTGAAGCAGAACCAAGAAATGTGAATGAATTGTGGAATGTTGTTAAAGAATCATGGAGTGGAATAACAGCTGAGAGGTGCCACAAGTTGGTTGACTCCATGCCACACAGATGTCAAGCAGTTTTAAAAAACTGTGGTCATACAACTAAATATTAGTTTAGTGATTCACAGGATTGCTAAATCCCAGAAAAAAATAATGTTTGTACAAAATAGTTTTGAGTCTGTACAGTCAAAGGTAGACACTGCTATTTTTTTGAACACACCCCTTTCAACTAATTGCCCAATTGCACAGCCTTAAGAGCGTGCATATCATGAATGCTGGGTCTTGTTTGTTTTCTGACAATCTACTGAACCTACTGGTAACTTGTTTGCCACGTAGCAATAAAAAATATACTAAAAACCTTGATTATTCTGGTTAGTCACATTGTACTGCTATTATTTTGAACAATACTGTATGTGACATGCTATTGAAAATAACTCTCAATTTGTAGAAAGAAAACATTGTGTTTACAGTAAAACCCTAACAATGGAGCCAGTACACCAAGGTAAATGTTAAAATACTTAGACGTGCATGTAAACATCAGGCTACTGTAATCTTCATTATAACCAATATTATATCAACTCCTGACATGACCAAGGAAAGCCAATAAACTTGGTAATTTTTGCATTAAAACACAATAAAAATAAAATACAGAGATTTGGTACCATTTTAAAAACGATTTAGACAACTGTACAGCTTTTATTGACAATGGTACAATTGATATTAGCATTTCAATAAAAAGAAAAGCTTTACATTTCTGCTTTTAAAGCCTCCATGACTGCCCCATAGACTTCCATTATAGGTGCAGTGTTTGTAAACCGATGGTCGAGTCATTATATATATATATTTTTTGTGGTAAATGACAAGATGCTAGAGATGTTGTTAATAGTGCTCAAGTTTTATTGAACCTGGAACATTCCTTTGACTCACATTTAGAATATCTATTATTTGAAATCTGATATATAATGATATCAACATGCAGACCTCATGCACCACAAGGCTCACTAAATCGATTATTAATGTTAAATTATGCTTGAAAACTAAAAAAAAAAAAATCCATTTTACTCTGATATAGACTATACATCTTCTCTCAAACTCTCATAAACACATACACAGTGAGGCGGAAGTATTAGCATAAATACATTAGAATATGAATAAGTGTGAGAACGCCATTCTCCCTCAATAATGATTAATATTCATTGACGTTGCAGTCTTCAGATCAGGCTCACTACCCAACAATCCACAACTATTAATATTTAAATGCTGGTTGTATTTAACGGCGATACTCTGCATGAGGGTGTTTATGGGTGTGATGCGAGAGATCTTGATAAGTTTCTCCTGAGAGCTGCACTTGAGCAGATCCATTCTACCCGCCAGTGTCATCTGCAAAATCCAATTTAACACAAAGCAGTCTTATTTACAGAGAAGCTAAAGATAAACATAACTGAATGACTTTTGTCCAAAACCATTATGCTCATAAATTTAGCACCCAAACCCCTTTTCTCACTTTCTTACTACTTGAAAAAAATGTTTGAGTCTTTGGAGACCTGCCCTCGATTCAAACGTTGATTTACCAGTTGTGGCCTACTGGAACCTTTTTATCAACACAAGTTCAACATGCGAACCAGCATTCTGTGAACCACATGATATCTTTATTTACATAGAAACAAAGGCATAGATTGATCAAAGAGTGTCTATCAGACATCAACCTTGGTTGCAAAACCTAAGCCCCTTTCACACTGCACGTCGGACCCGCAGTATTTCCGGAACATTGCCGGGTCGCCTTCTGTGTGAAAGCAACCACATCCCGGGATTGATTACCGAATTGAACCCGGGTCGGGGACCTAGTAACATTGCGGGGTTCGACCCGGGACGAGCGCTGTCTGAACAAAAGCCAGATCTAATTCCTTGTCGAAGTGATGACGCACGTTATCGCGCGACTCTTTTACCGGCTGTTTTGAAGGAAGATCAATGTTTGCGACGAAAATAAATGTGCAAACTGTAATGAAGCAGAGATCAGTTAGTTCCTCACTTTCCGCGCTGACTCAGAGATCGTTTGCTTGCTTCAGTGAAAGTATAACGTGCCTAGCGTTTTCGACTCGTACTTTACACATCACGTGCTGATGTCACGTGTCGTTACGGGATCTTCAAGGGTTGTGTGTGAAAGCACGCACATATACCGGGTCATCACTGGCAGTGTGAAAGTGCAAAATCTAGCGACCCGGGAACAATTGGAGGTACACTTTACCTGTGTATTTGCCGGAACGGCAGTGTGAAAGGGGCTCTAGTGACCCAGCTCTACACTGTAAAAAATAACTGTGATTTTAACGGTAAAAAACTGTGAAAATGCTACCGTACAAACCTGTTAAATGTTTAACTGTAAAATTTCCAGTAAAATTTACAGGATTTTCTCTGTGTTGCATTTCAACGGCTGTGCTGATTTAAATCTAGCAGATCTTTTGTGTTTGTGTCACAAGTTCAGTGACACAACCGGCCAATCCGTGACAAGCGCACCACCTGATTTTTAGAACCCCACAAACTTTTTATGCCCAGGGTCACACATGTGCCTTGAGAAAAACAGCGCAGATGCTGGACAAAGATGAGGCTTTCTAGAGCTCATGTGTCGACCACCTGCAGTATGTTTGAAAGGGTATGCGTTCAACTGTACACATACTATAGCGAACACAGAACAAAAAAAATGGAGTATTCTATGGGATTTAGATAGCAATTGCCTATGTACTGTAGGTACTCCGAAAGCTTGCTAGGCTGTGGAACAGAGCTATCATCTGTCTTCATGCACCTCTTTACTAACGCTGTGAGCTGATTAGCTGATATCTTTTTGTATGCTAACAGGACGCCAGTAATGCCTCCCCTGTCATGTAGAGTCTAGCTAACAGGCTCTATAAGAATCTCATAATGTTTTACACTTATGACGGACGAATGGCCACAATTACCATTTTACTTCATGACGAGTGGTCCGTAGATCCGACTAGCTCTAGCTACTGATATGGATTCGCCTGCCCCCTTCCCCAGCGCATTTACATACAGATCGAGGATTTTATATTTATTTATTCTTATTAATCAGCCCCATGGCAGGAATCACGCAGCGGTGCTCCATCAGTGTTTAAATACATCTCTGTGACATTTGTCCCCTGCTTTAGCATGATAGGGCCGAACGGATGGATAATGTAGCCGTGATTACTTTTTCCATTGAGAGGACAAACGCTTTCATTTTTCCTGTCATCTTGAATAAGTGTTAAAGAGGGTTTAGGGCCTTCACTGTGTGCTCAGTATGCAAAAGGAGTGGAACGCGGAGATGGGTGTATTAAATAACCATTAGCAGCCAGGCTCGGATCCATTATGACAACCCGCCTCTTGAATGCATCACAGTGATTTGGGTTGAGAGGAATCCACGCTTGGGGCTTGCAGTCCACTTTTTTTTTCTTTCTTTTTTTTTTTTTGGTGCAGCGTTAATGTATCACCGCTTAAACAGCCGGTATTGGTATGGTAATTTTGTGCGGCACAGATAAGGATGAGCTTATGATAACAGGGGTCTCAGTTTTCCGGAGATGGCCAGTCAGAGGGGAAGCTAAATCTGTGGGAGATCTGTGGGTCTGTGTCTTTGTAATTTGATGGGTGGTTTTTTGGATTGATTGATTCGTAGTTTTTAAAGTAAGGTCACCATCTTACTTTACCAAAGGTGTCTGGTTATGAATAGAGGATTTAAACACACTACTACTTCATTCTGCATATGCAGTTTATAAAAAACCTCATATCGCACTCATATGCTGCCATTATATTTAAAACACATATTTCAATTTGTGATGAATAAAATAATAATAATAATAATTATTATTATTATTCTATATGAATTTATAACTGATTAGATTTATTAGTATTTAATTTTGTTACATAAATGATCTTAGAAAAAAATGGCAGACATTTACTTACTATAAGCAAATTGTTCACCAACCACCAACCACCCAAGCACATCTACCAGGATCTTGGTAGGACCTCTCTGAAAATATGCATCATCTGGAAAGTGCATCTGGTCATCTGGTGTTCCTGAGGCTTAAATGGTATAGCATGATGGTAGCAAGGTCAAGGTTAGGGGTTCAATTCCCAGAGAATTGTACAGACTGATATATATCACAAGAGTATTTGTTATGGATAAAAGTGTCAATTTCATTCACCAACACTTTCGACCCCAAACATTGCAAAAAATCATCTGATGGATGTTGTACTTGCTGCAAAAAACAAAACAAAACAAAAAACATTTAACAACAAAGTGAATATTAAAATTAAACTAACGAGGTTGCGCAACAGTCAACATTTAAATCTTAAATGAGTTAACAAACATGACTCAGAAGTATAATTCATTAAATTGTAAAATTTTTAACTAGAAAAGCAAAGCTTGTTTGAAAGTTTTGAAGTCTTTGAAGTGTGTAGCTTGGAAAGCTTAAGTTTTAAAAGTAGCTTCCTCGATACTGATGAAGAGACAAAAGAAGAGAACAAAGAAGCTAGAACTGCATCAAGATCACAACCAGTTAAAAAAGCAGCCCCTCCAGGAATGTGAGGTGGGCTTGTCAGAGCCAGGTGTTTCGGTCTAAGGGTCAACTGAGAACAGCAAACCTTGTTTGTGTTTTTAACACATCACAGGGAGACCTCCTTGACCCAACTTCCCTCCATTTCTAAAAGGAAACAGCTCTCAAATAGATTTATGTTTAAAACTACAATAACGAAAAGCAGTGGCATCCTGTAATTTGATGTCACTGTTTTTATCTTTTCTTGTTTTTTTCTTTTAGTATGTCATCTTCTCAATTAATTCTGCAAACATTCCAAAGTAGCTGTCAACCCTTAATTTTAATTATGAAATCATCATCTGTATTAGAGTAGATAAACTCTATTGCAGTAGTAGATAATGCAGCCACTTTAGACAGTAATCTCTATTACTGCTTTCAAGCTATTATTTATTTCCATTTGTTGCAGACATGGAAACTGAAAATATATTTAAACATATTTTATATCCTGGAATGCAGTGCACTTTTCAGACAAGGTTTGAACCAAGAATTAAATGATATACGGATCAAGATCAGTGGTTCCATTTACACCTATTAATTTTACATACCTTTTTACCATCCATTGGCTTTACAACTTATTCTGGTCAAGAATCATCCACTTCAATGGTAGTGAATGGCCATTGGTTATGCTATCTAAACCTAACCTGCCTTTAGTGATCCAGTCTGAAGTTGTCTGTTGGCATATGTAGATTGCACCCGGTCTTAACATCAAACGCCTACCAAATTTGTAATGCCGTTCACTTGTCCACTGATCTGGGAGGGTTTCTAATTTCTTGAACTACACAAATTGCTTGCTATGGCAGTGTTTAACTGCATATTAATGGTTTAGTGCTTGTGTATATGTAGGCTTTTCCATGTTTCCATTAAAGAGTTGTTCTCTTTTAAACATATTCATTTTCAACAAAGCTTTAAAAATGGGGTGCCACAGGGCTCGGTACTTGGTCCCCTTCTTTTGTCACTTATGTGTACTCATATCACTGATACACAGTTCCAACTTTTGTTCTAGTATCAGGAAGAGCTACAAATGTGATGATCACATGTGTCCTTAATCACCATAAAAAATAAATGTTTGAGTGATCAAATCACAGACTCATACCACATTTACATCTGTATTTAGCACAGTTCATTTATCGCGTTACCTGTATATTTTGGTACCATGAATAAAAACACATTTTGTTTAGCATCTTAAAAGATGCTGTAGTGCTCCAAACAATTGCTGCCTCAACTAACCAATTCCACATCAATTTGGAACAATTTTCACTCTAATCCAATTCATAATATCAGCTACATTAAACTAGAAAACTGATCTCTGATCTGTTTGAAAGGCCTGTCTCTAGCAGCACCCTCATTTGTAGGGTCAAATGTGATGATCTGTGCCTATTGAGAGTCAAGGCAGTCTAATCCTATTAAGAGAGATAGAGAAGGAAAGAGATCCTTTTGAAAATGGCAGCAAAAAGAGCAGCATGGAAGTCTACTACCAGCACATTTCTGCTGGGTTTAAATCCAACAGAAAAATCATACTTTATAAGAAGTATAAGAAGTCATACTTCACTGTGCTTAACCAGTACAGAAATTTGGTTTAAAATGTTGCATCATGAAACCACAGTCATAAAATAATACGCCCTCCTAGACAATTTGAGTGAATATATTCACTGTGCTATAGCTACCATTTCAAAAAACAAAGGCTTAATTGAATTCAAAGGAGATTTACTCTTGGCCTCCCGCAGTTTAGATGAACCTCAGTGGTGCTACGGTAACCCAAACCTGAGCAGTCCCCCGGACCAGATGCCCATGTGGCCGGATCTCAGCCGCCCCTGTTGGCCTGGAAAAGGTAAAATCTTCAAAGGCGTTGGATCTACTCCTTCATTATGGCTCCAGAAGGAGTCTCAGATAGAGCTAATCATCAAATGAACTTCTATTATATGACCTCCTGAAGTGCACCCCCATTGGTTAAACTCAAGGTATGCTGCAACGTCTAGAATATCAGTATAACTTTCAAACATTTTTGTTACAAACTATTTCTCGACAGCATGCTAATGCTGAACAAAAAGCTTGAAAGCAGTCAAGTATGGAGGTAGATGGATGACTAAAAAGAGGTGGTGCGATTTTAACACAGTGGCATCCTGCCCATTTCCTTGGTTTACTTACCGCACAAAGACCTGCATCTCGGTTTTACAGTTTATTATTTAAATCCTGTGAGGTTTTATAACTGCAGTTTTATTATGTTATAACATAGAGACTGTAGCTGACCATGTCTGTCACTGGTAATGTTTAAATCTTCTTGAAGTATTTTGACTTGGATCAAATGGTCTGGATGAACTGGATGCAAATTATAAATTTTTATTTTTTGGTGCTTTTGCTCTTGCACATTACTTCAGATAAGTGACACTTAATTGTTTTGCTGGAATGTGTAATTTAACAATCTCTGGCTATCATACATGAATAGTGTAAAGGTCAGTATTAGATATTTAGTTAATTGTATTTCATTTAGTCTTAAGCATTATTTTTTATATTATTAATTATTATTATTATTATTATTTAGCTATGTTAAGTGTTTTATGAATATGTGCAAGTTTGGATTAAATAGGTCTATTTGCTTTGATGTTATAAATGTATCCTATAACCTGTATGACAGTGTTATTATTGGTAGACAAGACTTCTATACTAAATGTTTAACAGTCATTTAATTCAGCGCCAATGACTCTTCTAGGTTTTCATTCACCAAACAGGATGTAATTCATATGCCAGGTAAACCACACACAGATGAGTCTTGTCACTTCCTCTCAGCAGTTTCACTCAAGTAGGAATTTGTCTAACCCTCTGCTGTCCCAGGTTGGACAAATTAAATCTGATTAGTGAGATGTCGGGTTTGTGTTTTCGCCCTTAAGCTAAAGAGTCGCTATGACAGCGATACTTCATCCCTTATCAACAGTGTTTTTTTTCTGTTGTTCAAACCACCTCCTCTGGTCAGCGTGGGCATGCCGGGAAAGACTGAGCCTAACAGAGCCATCCTTTGAATCGGTCCTGTCTCGCCAGCGGCGGTGTACATAAATTGCATTATGGAGCACAGGTGCCCACACTGAGTGTGTATCGATGGCCTGTTACCCAGGGTGCTCAAATTGAAGTGGGAGGGTTGTGATTAGAGAACGGCTCTTTTGTTGCTCCTTAAAAAGACAACAAGGGGGAGGTAACACAGTGCCGGGCCTTGGCCTAAGGCTCAGAACAGCATGGCGGCATAGACTAGTAGGAGATTATGAAGACGGAGAGGCGTGACTGCGGAGGGGTGGGATTAAATCAAGACAGTCTCCTGTGAGCTAACAGCCCATGGCCAAATCTCGCGGCTAACATGCTCAACTTCATGCACTCTGTAATTACCCACACTGTCTGTCTTATGGGCTCGGTTTGTTCCCAATGAAAAGTTGAAAGTGTTTCCTGGCACTGTGCTTTGTTGCACTGATTCGGAACACAAAGAGTTGGAGGGGGAGTGTGCATGGGGCGCAGGTAGTTCTCAGCTGTGCTGTACTAATCACTCTACATTTGACCCCGGGCTAAATCAGCAAGCTGATCCATTCATCAAAGTTCCAACCGAGATGGGAGCAGCCTAGCACTACGGGACATCCCAACATGTGACAGCTGAGGCTTCCTAACAGTTTCCCTCAAAGAAAGCCCTTTCTCCTGAATGTCCAGTTGACCAGATTCTCACACCTACACACATACTAGGCCCTTCTTTTAAAGGCAACCTCAATTGTTATGCTCAAACCTTGTTGTGGTGGGTGTCAGGATTTACATGAATGCACCCAACTGGATCATGCTGTCCGCCTACTCAGGTTAAAGTACATGCTCTCCTATTGGCTGAGAGTCTAATAGGTACCCCTACTCCATCTAGTTCCCGTTACTGGTCTCAAAAAAGTGATTTAACCCAATGTTGAGCCCTTCACCAACACAAGTTACCCAAGACCCCCTGCATAGGGTACACGATGCATACAAACACCCTCAGGGTTCCTCATTTGGATGGTTCTCAGGGGGTTTCTTGCTCCAGTGGCTCATACCCACCCACAGAGGGTCAGAAAAGGGCTTCATGCTTCTTCCCAGAATTGAAGTTGCCCCGCCACCACCACAGCATCATCTGGTGCTGCCATTAGCCTAATGTCTACATAAGAGCTTCAGAGTAGACTGTGACTAATTCTGCTCGACCATTCAGCTGTGGGTGCAAATGTTCATTTTTACATCCATATGGGTCGACATCTGTTGATTTGTTTGAATATATATGTTAAACAAAGGGGAAAGGCCTCAATAGAACCATAACAAGTTAATAAAAGACCAAGTAATAGTAACGAATTTGGGAAATTATTCTAGAACCTGCAAGACTTTGAGAGGTTCAGGAAGGCTTCAGATTCCTAGTCCAATTCCTAAGAAATGCAAGTAAAAGAGAACACATTTGAGAAAGAGATGCGTTTGACTTCCTAATTGTTGTTCAAGCTAATAAAGAGCAACCTCAAATAAGGTTAAAACTCAAAACCTAAACTTCTCAAAACACAATGTCCCATTCAAACTCACATTTACTTCCTTTACTCCTACTCAAGCCGGAGATAATTATCATATTAAATGGTCTGAAAGACATCAACACTCTTAGAGCAAGTCCTTCATTGAAATGCTGACTCTAAAATGGAAGTATGCATTCATCTGGTTTGTAACGCTTTTTGAAGTTGCTTTTCATGGTCATTAGCTCATTTCCCATTCACCAAGAGCCCGCATGATACCCATTTTGGCACAACAAAGGCTGTTAATGAGTTAACGCCTCTGGTCCATTCTCTTGTTTTCATACAGGCTTCTCCGAGGGGCCCATAGGCTGGGCCTCTATTGGCTGTCTGTCTTTTTATTGGCTATCATAACAACTCCCAGCTGTGGGAGGGGACGCTCAGGGTTTGAAGTTAACACAGACTGAGAGAGGTCATGCCAAAGTTGAGAGGTCGATGCATTGTTGTGCTGCCAGTGAGAAGTGTATTTAAGAGCCCATAAACAGTATTCAGCTCATTTAGCTAAGTAGCTGTCCCCACTAGTCTTTTGTGCCGGAGCATTCAGGTAGCCAATTACACCCAGAGCTCCTCAATAGAGTTAATTTTTAGTCTGCTTTGTGGTTAAGAGTTGCTTGATAGGCAAAATGGGCCAGTAATTGATGATCATTAAAGGTTGTAAAGCTGTTTGGGGTTTGGAGAAAGTGATCTGTGAATGAAGAAAGACATAACCGCTCTTCTCAGGAGGCCATTGTCAAAGCACAAATGAATGAAAGCAATGCGGGCCTGACCTTCAGTTCGTGAAGGCATAATGAGCTGGAAAAGACACAAATGCTGCTGAGAAAGAAGCTTATATTTCAGGAAAACATTAAGCATTTTATAAATACTAATAGCTGATTGCATTATTCACAGAGATGATTCATCCATATGGATGAATCTTAATAGATTCAAACTCTAAAGAAAACCCAAGACTGAGAAATCACCATGACTTAAGAGACTTCCCAACAAAAAAGTGTCAGTAGCATGGTTCAGTGATATCAGAGGGTAATGATACCATTGTACTTTGATAAACAGCAAATCATATTTGGATTTCCATATTCATAAGGCAATGCATTTATAGGATAATATAAAATACTTGAGAATTTAGTGAGCTGCCTACATTGACAAATAGTTTGATGACAAATCAACATCCAAACACACAGCACACACAATAAACATATAAATATCCAAATAAACATCCAAACACACAGTGCACACAAGTACTGGGTTAAACAGTGTATTACTATAGTAAAATGTGAGTATATTTATTACCGTATTTTCCGGACTATAAGTCACACTTTTTTTCATATAGTTTGGCTGGTCCTGCGATTTATAGTCAGGTGTTATAGTCAACTTATTTATCAAAATTAATTTGACATGAACCAAGAGAAATGAACTAACAGAAAACATTACCGTCTCCAGCCGCGATCTGTATCTGTTTTTTTATGTATATTTGATAATTTTGTAATGATGACTGTGAGTGTCATTATTAACATATTGTCCGGTCACCTTAATTATTTCTTAGTTGTTAATTGTTTATTTTTAAAAATACAAATCTTTGGTGAATCACTTAATTTACTGAGTGTCATCATAATATTAACATATTATGCACTCCATGTGGCTATATTATATGCTCTTGCTAATTTTGTCCTAAAATCTCAATCCTGTTACTTTCAGTCCTATTACTCATATACTCATATATCTTATACTTATATATAGTAACTGATTAACCGTAAAAAGGAGTGAGTAGTGTCATCTGATTTATTATAAACATTAGGCTACATCCATATTAATCTAGATACATTTGAAAATGCATATTTTTCTCTACATTTTGGTTACCTGAGATCGACCATTACAGATTTTCTATAGTTTAAAATGGATCAGATTCTTTCTTTAAAAAAGATAAATGAATTTTTTTGGGGGGAAGAGATTTGGAAGCAAATGGCACTCATCTGGTGGAATAGCCCATAATCATTTCAGATGTGTTTGAAATGTGCTGAAAGTACTGACATAAATTAGTTTGTGAGTCACCGTTATGACAGTTCATACGGGACGCCTATATTTACTTCACTATATTACAATTAAATCAAATCTAATCTTGACAAACTATATATCGTTGGGAAGGTCTAGAACTCCCGAATATATATTTTAACAATGTTTTTTGTTAAAAATTATGTAGGAAAGTAATAGATTAATTTATGACAAGAGTGCACCCTCAAAAATCTATATTATAACAGGAGTTTTGGCCTTTTTCTCTATCACATTTTAGAAATCATCATAAATTATATATCGACTGAAAACTTAAAACCCATTTTAAAATCAGACATTGCATTACCATGTAAATGGTACATCAATATCATGTTACAAAATGTTTTCATTCATGAATTATAAAAATTTAAGTTTGGATCGTGCACTACAAAGGTTCAAAAATGTTCAAAAATGATTTAAAATATATTTAATAGTATATATATATATATATATATATATATATATATATATATATATATATATATATATATATATATATATATATATATATATATATATATATGTGTGTGTGTGTGTTCAGAAAGTCATTAAACTACAGGTGCTGGTCATATAATTAGAATATAATCAAATAGTTGATTTATTTCACAAATTCCATTTAAAATGTGAAACTTGTATATTATATTAATTCATTACACACAGACTGATATATTTCTAATGTTTATTTCTTTTAATTTTGATGATGATAACTGACAACTAAGGAAAATCCCAAATTCAGTATCTCAGTCAGACAATTTGAATATAACCTAAGACCAATACAAAGAAAGGATTTTTAGAAATCTTGGTCAACTAAAAAGTATGAAAATGAAAAGTATGAGCATGTACAGCACTCAATACTTAGTTGCAGCTCCTTGTGTCTGAATGACTACAGCAATGCGGCGTGGCATGGAGTCGATCAGTCTGTGGCACTGCTCAGGTGTTATGAGAGCCCAGGTCGCTCTGATAGTGGCCTTCAGCTCTTCTGCATTATTGGGTCTGGCATATCACATCTTCCTCTTCACAATACCCAACAGATTTTCTATAGGGTTAAGGTCAGGCGAGTTTGGTGGCCAATTAAGAACAGGGACACCATGGTCCTTAAACCACTGTGTGCAGGTGCCAAGTCCTGTTGGAAAATGAAATCTACTTCTCCATAAAGTTGGTCAGCAGCAGGAAGCATGAGGTGCTCTAAAACTTCCTGGTATAGGGCTGTGTTGACCTTTGACCTCAGAAAACACAGTGGACCAACACCAGCAAATGACATGACACCCCAAACCATCACTGACTGTGGAAACTTTACACTGGACCTCAAGCAACGTGGATTGTGCGCCTCTCCTCTCTTCCTCCAGACTCTGGGACCCTGATATCCAAAGGAAATGCAAAATTTACTTTCATCAGAGAACATAACTGTGGACCACTCAGCAACAGTCCAGTACTTTTTGTCTTTAGATGCTTCTGACGCTGTCTGTTGTTCAAGAGTGTCTTGACACAAGGAGTGTGAAGCTGAAACCCATGTCTTGCATACGTCTGTGTGTAGTGGTTCTTGAAGCACTGACTCCAGCTGAAGTCCCTCTGAAATGTACTTAGTTCAGGGAAATGTGTATATATACAGCCATTACAATGAAAAAAAATATAATATCAATTGCTTCTTTTTATTTTAATTTTAACATATAGATAAATTGAATACAGACCAAAGATTAACTGTTTTAGATTTGAGTTTAAAACAACTACATTCTCGTCTGAAATACTTTTAAAATTACATTTCACGACACAATAATGGTAATATTTAGAAATTTATCAGAATAAATGGTGGTTGAATTCACAATGCTGTGTGAAAATCAATCAGGATGTTTAGCGCCCAAGTCTCGCTCCCAAAAGTTCAGGAACTTTGAAAAAATACCTCCTCGCCAGCAGGGACTTTCTGGGAGGCATTTTTTTTACCCTGAACTTTATTTATTTGTGGTGGAAACACACCGAGCACCAGGCCAAAGTCCCTAGTTCCTGGGTAAAGTTCCAGCGGTGGAAACACTGCTTGAGAGACCATTTAAAGGGCTTTGCCTTAGACTGTGGCACCAGGTGTCTTCAATATTGAACCTTTTCACAATATTCTAATTTTCTGAGGTACTGAATTTGGGATTTTCCTTAGTTGTCAGTCATAATCATCAAAATTAAAAGAAATAAACATTTGAAATATATCAGTATGTGTGTAATGAATGAAAATAATATACAAGTTTCACTTTTTGAATGGAATTAGTGAAATAAATCAACTTTTCTATTATATGACCAGCACCTGTATACTCTTTTTACATTTTCATTACATTTAATATAAATAGTACACTATTTCAGTGCACATTCAGTCCAATTAAGCACACTTATTCTCCACAAGAGTCTCTTTTCATCCATATTCCATTCTTTACCACCTTTCCCTTTTTCTTTCTTCCTTTGTGTGTTTCTGTCCAGGAGAACATGATCTCTCTCTATGGCAGCCTGTGAGGCATATTGTTCTTTCTTATCAAATTCACTCCCACATCTGCACCAGCCGGAAAACAAACATTTGCCGAGCGAAACAAGTCATTTAGCATGGGTGTAATTGATACAACAGGGTTGCAACTACATAACTACACTCCAATCAGCATGAATCAAATGTGTTCAAGTATGTTTTCTGGCCCTCGTTCTTTCTAGTCTCATTTCAAGAATTTTTCTGATTCTCTCTTTGGTTTCTTTGGGCCGTGGAAAACTAGCCAAGGTGCAAAAGGGCTAATCTCTGCCCCAACACCCAAAACAGCATATTAATCTCAACGAAACAGCTATGATTTTACCATTATAAGCTGACAGAGGCAGTAGCTGTTTCCATACTCTCACTACTCGTCTCTCGCCTCTTTAAAAAATCAATAAAATGAACCTAGGGAAGGTATCACTTCATCTAAACACATTAATCAAATACTGTGTTATCAGCGTATGAACAGGTATTATGTAGATCTGATTAATGTCTTTGATAAAGGAAGGAGGAATTAATCTCCGACCAGCTTTGACTGATCACGTTTTGTATTCGAAAGAAATGTTCTGTATAAACATGTGGGAATCTTTACATACGAAATGCCACAGTGATAGTGTGTTGTGGATGGTTATCTGGGAATTGCTATGAAAATTCAAGCTGTTTTTAATATGTTGCTATGCCATCGGGTATTCTTTGTGGTTGATCAACTGTGGAAATAAATTTGATATCAACTGGATATGTGTATTTCCAGATTGGATATTCCCATCAATGTGTGTTGTGTTTCATTGGAAATGACACGTTGGTAAATATTGCCAAATCAGGTTGATGCTTTTCTGGGTAGTGTTGCCAAGTCCATGGAATTGGTCTACTTTTACACTGTTTCCATGGGTTGTTTTTTTAGTCCACGAGTTAAAGAGATTTTCCAGCTTGCCTGAAAGATTAGTTAAGTTAAAATTGGGTATTAGTTGTTTATTGTTTGAGCCATTAGTCGCAAGTTCACTCAAGCTCCGAGTGAGCTAATTTGGGTCAGACTTGTGAATTCACTGCAGTGTTGGGGAAGGTTAAAAGAAATGCATTACAATATTGTATTACTTCATAAAAAAATGTCTAAAAATAATTAAATGACTTTACTTTTACGTTACTTTTTATAGAAAATAACGCATTACTTCTGCTGGGCTTGCTTATCAATTTATATATATATATATATATATATATATATATATATATATATATATATATATATATATAAGCAATATTTTAGGCAATTGTAATGGTCCTTCGCACCAAAAATAACATTATTTACCTCAGACTGAAGGAAGTATCTCTGCTTCCACACGTAATACTAATTTATCTCAACACAAGACAGGAGAGATATGAGTGAATGAATGGAAAAATAAAGTAACTTGCATTACCAAACTGTCCTCCAACCAATACGCTCGTATTTGTCGTTTGCCAAATCCCTGAAATACGACTAATCAGAGCGTATACTACAATTGCGCCCCTATCGGCAAAAGGTCGTTTTTATATTAATGTTTTGTACTCTTTTATTTGCACTCTGGTTTGCATTTCGTGTAGCTCAGTTAGTAGATTATTGCGTTATTCCTTGATATGTAATCATGCTATCATGGGTTCGATCCCAGGGAACAGATGTGCACGAAAATATATATGCTCAATAAATTATAATTTAGCATGATTTCTGTGAGGGTTAGGTTTAGGGGTAGGGTCTGGTCATTCGAACGAATAAGCCACCTAGTAAAATGTGTATGAATTACTGTGAGATCGGTGTAAAACGCCCCCACATTGCATTTAAATAAACGTGCGTTTTGATTGGTAATGACGTTATACGTCAATTCATGATGACAGACGCAACGCGATACTGTCATTATTTTTACGCCCGCTAGAGGGCGATTAACTTTAAAACGTAAATATAGGTCATAATAAATCTTTGCACAAACGACCTACATGTTTGTTTTTTGTTGGAGAACAACAAATACTTATTTGGAAAAGTAACTCAGATATTATTTTAAGTTTACAAGTAATGTGTTATGTTACTAGATATTTGTGAAAAGTAATCTGATTAACGTTACCTCAACACTGCTGAAATGTCAAATAGAGACTCTGAGCGAATCATTTGAATCAGTGAGTTGTTGACTCGTGATCAGCAGGAATTTATTCAGTCCAATTCGCCAAAGAATCATTCAGTGTGGTTTTGAACCGATTTAACAGATTCGTTGAAAAGAATCACCTGTTCACAAATTAGACACGATTTCCCTAGTTCAAAATAACGAGGAATGACATGTTTTTAAGAAATGTAATGGAGTGAAAAGGATTTGTGTTTTGCTGTATTGGGCCAGTATTACGCACTAGTTATAAGCGTTAGTACTAGTTATCCCTGCCTTAGCATGATTGTTTTTGTCTGTGAGTGCTTCTGCACACCATTTGGGAATTTAATTACTTTTTGTGTGCTTTTATTTGCGTTCTTGTACAAAAGCGCACCTGCAAATCTAGGGCAACACCCCACGTACAGCTGAAACCTTCAGTCTGATGTATCCAATATGCAGGTGACTATGGAGTGTGCTGGGATTGTGTTACTCTTGTGTGCTGTACAGCTGCACTACAAAGCGTCGCTCAATCATTAATCATCTTCACACTGCTAATATCTGTATTATAAAGGAATAATCATACTGACTCACCTGCTTGAGCCTGAGATAGAGCTTCAAAGTAAGAGGCATTACGACTTATCAGTATCTGTTTGGAGATGCAAGAAACTGTTGTTGGTGTAGTTAGGAACACCACCCAACACAAGGCTCGGCTCAGATATACAGGACTTCAGATGTGTTTTAGAGTCAAGTGGTTTGGTTCAGTTTGACCTAGACACGTGTTTGGTGAGACTCACTCTTATCTCAGTGCTTGAGGACTCATCGTACACACATCTGTGGGATGAACAGACTCCAGCCAAACATCTGATGACACACTGGGCGTTTCTCTAATGACTGTGTCAAGGTTGTCCCCATGACCTGAAGGGGGCTGGCCTGCCTCAAATCCACTGTAATTATCCAAACAAAGGCCAGGCCTAATTGTCCTGTAAAACAATCCAGCTGCCATTGAGCAGCAGCGGATCTTTTCTCTGGGCAGGAGTGATCCATCTCTGCGGTGTCGCTGGGACAGAAGGAGGGCTCTGACAGGGTAAGCCCTGAGATACAGTCATGCATTGTGCTGTGCTTTGCAGACGGGAACACAAAGGAAAAGTTAACCTGGATGACTCCATTGTAGCTGTTCTCTGGGCTCCATGGAGGATTTGGTGATAAAAACACACTCTTAGTGACGCACAATGCCCCAGACATGAAACTGGACGCCAACACTGAATCCGTTATTGATGTCTGTCGCATGACTCAAAAGAAAGTGTGTAACTTTAGAGAGAAAACGATGGGGGCTGGTGCGGGAATGAAGCTGCTCGCACAAGAAGAGACTTTCTGATCATCTTTTATGTGTTACAAGAAAACAATCATGCTTATGTGAAATTCACACGGACATGCATTCCTTAAATGTGACCCTGGACCACAAAACCTCATGAGGGTCCTTTTTCTTCCAAACTGAAATTTATACATAATCTGAAACCTGATCAAAATTAATACACTTTCCATTGATGTATGGTTTGTTAAGATAGGACAATATTGAAAATCTAGAAATAGAGGGTGCTCATTTTCAAAATAAAATAAATTAAAGACATGAAAATATTGGAAAAAAACATTAATACACATTAATAATTTATAAATAAAGTTTTGATACATTTGCTGTAGGAAATTTACAGAATATCTTCATGGAACATGATCTTTACTTAATATCCTGATGATTTTTGGCATATTAAGAAAAATTGAGAATCATGACCCATATTATGTATTTTTGGCTCTTCTACAAATAAACCCCAGTGACTTAAGACTGGTGTCACATATGTATGTATGCATCTATCTGTATGCGATGTTAAACGGTAAGTCTAAAACTAGTTTGATAAAATAGGATTAGTAATAGTAAAAAAGTAGTAAACATAAATTTCCTAAAATGAGAAACCTAGATTATGTTACTAGTTTCATCACGTAATCATCATCGGTCATCAGTTGAGCACAGTATTATTCAAATAATCTGTCTATCACTGTTTGTGTATGCACACAAACAGTACACACACACACACACACACACACATCCTTGAGCCAATCAAATTCTCGAGGATGATCTCAGTCCTGCCCTATACATAATTTCCCATCTTTGTGCTTTAAGGTCACATTTTGGATATTAAATGTAACGAATGATTGTTTAAGTTGCCATAACTGATTATTTTGAGACGCCAGCACACACACCTGACTGTGAGTGTTTGTGTGTGTTTTCCCATTTCTTCTCAAAGAGCCTCTTTGTCTGTGTGCTTCGCCAGAGGTGGCAGAGATGCAGGATCTAAGTCCTGACCCGAACACACGGCCCGAGGCAGGTGTGAGCGACGGTTACTGATGGAGAATGAGTGAGAGATGCTCGGCCTCCCAGCGTTCCTGAGAGATCCGGAGACAGCCAACTAAAAACACCACAGATGAGGCACGTCTCAGATTAGTACATCTTAGTGTCATTATGTGCATTTTAAATCATTATGTTTAAATATATATATATATATATATACCTTCCATTCAGCAGAAGTAGATTTGGTTCACCATAAATTATTTCCAGTACATTCAGCTGTTTTTCAAAGACAACAAAAGTACTTATGAAATTACATACGAGGTTCTACTCAACTCTTAACAATTTCCCAAAATGTATATAATTGCATTTAATATAAATTTAAACTATGTTACATTTTCATTTGAAGGCAAATGATGTGCAGTTAAGTTTTGAAGAACATTACTTTCATATCTGAGGATACATTCTGATGTGTACTATTTCCATAATAAGCACTCTTTTATTTGAAAGCATGCTAAAGTCATGTTTTTCACAAGAGAATGCTGATTATGAACAGACTGCTGTAGGCTACTATATTATAGTCATTACTAGATGGTTGTGTCATTGATAGTAATGTAATAGGAAACCTAAATGTCTGCGTTCTACTTTAAGCAGTTCCAGCCAAAAACATATTTCTTTACAGCGTCTGCGCTCTTTTTTCTAAAGGACACATTTTGACACCAGATCGTAATTCTACCTAACAGTAGATCTGATAATGTCACAAACAGTGTTAGCGCAATCTTATTTTGTGATAGTAGAATTTACTTATTAATAAAATACAATACAATTTAAATACAAATGTATTATAAAAATGAATACAATGTTCTTGCGTTGTATTTCCGTCATTCAGACATAATTTCGCATTTAAGGACATGCTGAGTTTTCCCAGATGGCAGGAAATCCATGCATACAGTCAGTAAAGATTGCTAGGCTTTGATGAATCTGTATCAGTATCTATCGAAGTTCAGAGTGTTTGAGCGAGATTTCATACAGTAGCTGTTAGCATTGGTCCGTTCACCTAGCCTTCTCTCACGACAGCTGCCAGCGAGACTTGGTCTGACAGTGAGAAATACTGCAGCTAGTGTCCAAACAAAGACAAAGGCCTGAGGTACATCAGATGGACAGGAGCATTACGCCGTGTTGTGCTCCTCTCGGCCTCGTGTTAATTGGGCTGTATATAAAGAGAACGCTGGAGAGACTGGTTTGGTATTTCTGACGAGTAAATGCAATATTAACAGCACTGATGTTTTGCTTCAGCTGGTCATGTGAATTCACCGTGCTGAGCCAAAGAAAGCTGCTTGGTTTAAAAATGACTTCTGACTGAGCTGCGCTTCACACGTCACTACACTATTGACTGCCAACATTTCACTAATGTGACTGCATCGTCCCATTATCAGCAAAGTATGCACTTTAAGTGAGTAAGAGAGGTAAACAAATTCTGGTGCTTGCAGTGTCACACACACACACACACACACACACACACACACACACACATATGTGCCATTATTTGTTCCTATACACAAAATGTTTAAACAGTTTAAATAACTACAGTTGAGCCGACTTTTAAATGGAATGATTATTACAGAAATAAAACACTTTAAAAGAATACACTTAAACGTAAACGTAATTGTTTTTGGACACTTAATTGCACATTAATAGCAATGAAATTAAAATATGTTATGTTTTACAATTTTTTTTTTCTTTTTTTGCCCCACTTATGTGAGACTTAATAATATAAAGTGCTGCTGAATGTACTGACACGTATTTATGCTAAACTAAAATATACTTTTTTATAATTGTTATTATTTTATGTCATGTATTTTAAAATATTTGTATGTACATATTGAGCATGTGTAATAAAGAATGAGTTAATATTTCACAATATCAAACATCAAAATAAGTGTGCTTCAACAAAAGATTATGAGTCAATGATCAATGATACGACACTTATGGACTTTAAAGTAAAACTTAGAATTTTGCATTATCACAAAGTGCACTTTTTAAAAAAGCCTGCTAGGAAACAGGCATGAAGTGTGCTTTGTTTAAATAGTTTAAGTGTTAAAATAATATTATGTGAAGTTTATATATATGTTATTAAAAGTGCACGTTCAATACAAGAGTTTTCTTTAAATAAGAACCAAAAATATTATAAATGATCACCAAAGGACTAAGTCTTCGCATGCAAGTTGAAAGGCACAAGGGTGAGTAATTGATGACAGCATATTCATTTTATTGGAACGAATCCTTTAATGACTGATTTGATGACTTCTTGACGATCACCGGGCAGTGGTTCATGCTGAGTGTGTGTCAGGATGAGGGTGATGGGGCTGTAGTGGACTGCTGGACGTCTCTGCACTGATGCTTCTGTTGCTCTGAGAGCGAGACAGGAGCGCAGACAGCTGTGCGTAACACTGGGCCCGCCTCCCCCTCGGCCAGCTGCCAGCTGAGTGGAGCAAAGCAGCTGTCAATCACCGCTGACAACCAATCCCGCAGCAGAGAGATGAGCACACAGTGCACACTTCTTCTACACATGCTTCTGTAAATATCAAACACTGGATAGTAAATACGTGCCAGAATGAGATCTGTGTTCGGTAAAAATATCCCTGCTGCCACTCCAGTAATGAGCTGCCATCTTCCCGTGATAGTCCCTTACATTAACTTTGGCATCTAAAGAAAGAAGAAGAAGAAGAATAGCTGTTTCAGATTGTACAGCAACACTTCCAAAAGAAACATTTGTTATTTTGAATAACTCAGTGCTATTCATGTCACCTGTGTTACACTGTGCTGCATTTCCAGAAACACAAACACAAATAATGAGGAGGTTCTTTTAAAGGGACAGTTCCCCAGAAAAAGTAGATGGTATGATTTTCAGTGAGATGTAATGAATTGAAGATTACACAAAGCTGACTTGTAATACAGCACATGAGTCATATGAACTACTTTCATGATGCTTCTTCACCTCAGTTTTGCTCAAGCCACACTTTCACTCTCAGGAATACAGAAAGTTAACAGAAAAAAATGGCATGTAAACAATTCAGTGAGAGAAACAGATATTTGAACATTTCTTTTTAAATGGTTAATTTGACTTTTCATGGGCAGTTCACAAAGACAACGTGATCAAGAGTCAAAAACATCTGTCGAGGGCATGTCGACTGAAAATGATGGACAAGCATCGCAGTGGAACCAAAAAAATAAATAAATAAAAAAGTGTCCTGTGTGAACAGCCCCTCTAAGGGTTAATTAACTGCTGACAAGATGGGGTTTTAATAAAAGTTGGCTGTCCATGCAGTAGAAATCCATTAATTAACTCATTCATTCATTCATTCAGCTGGTTCTACATTACAAGATAAAAGAGAAAAAGTGCTTTAAAAAAGGGTAGGAAGACTTCAGTACCCGTTATGCACTGGGCTAAACCAAACATCATTGAGTGGGATACAAACAACGGAAGTGAGATTTGTAGTTTTAAGAAAATCCTATTGCAGTCAAGAGTCTGCCAAATAGCCTTTTACATTTTTTTGTTTGTGTGTTTGTTTTGTTTTGTTTTTTCCTAAATTTTTTGTTACTTCGCTCTTGAATTGTCTGATTGGTGTTTACATTTCCCTAGCTTTTTCACCCCAGCCCATTTTTCAAGTTTGAGTCAACGAAAATGAATCCTCTCTCCAGTCTGATTTGTGGTTGGGAAACAGCTGTAGCTCTCGGGCATGCGCACATCAATTTAGTGTATTTATATCATACTGTACGACAATATTACTGTTTTTGCATTATTCATTTTTTAAGGGTTGGGGTAGGTGTAGACGTTAATAAAACACAATCTAATGGGTAAAACATTTAATTCGTTGTTAGTTTCTGGACATAATTGTTGGACAAGATGGCGGAATTGGTGTTAGGATTGGTCACATCGCCTGTCAATCAAGCTCTTTGAGAACGGTCAATTGCGAGACATAATCGTACTAGTTGTAAAATTACTTTGTAACTCGCAGTGTTGATTTTATATCACACAGTTCTGACTTTGTAACTTGCAAATGTGAATTAATTTCACACAATTCTATAAATTAACAACTCCTCGAAAAACTTCAGAATAGTGAGATAAAAAAAATAGCAGTTGCCTTTTTTATTTTTCATTCAGTGACAGAAACAAGGACCCATAGTTTTCTATTTAGCTGTTTGTTGTTGTTGTGGCTTTTTTGTGCACTCGTGTTTCTTCTGTGCACATCCAGCTATAACTTTTATTAAAACTAGGGCCGGGACTCGATTAAAAAAAAAAATCTAATTAATTAGAGGCTTTGTAATTAATTAATCGAGAAGTAATTTTTTTACACATGAATTTATAGTATACCATTGAATAATGACTGAATACATAAGCTTAAGCAACAAAATATTGTTTATTTTTGTTCAACCAAGTCTAGCAGACCAGTGCAATTTTTGCCATGAAGTGTAACAATAGCATATTTAGAAACAATTTAGAAATAGTACATTTCAGAAATTCAGGAAGCTTATAGGTGCTGGAACCTTCTGTAAAGTGTTTTTTAAGTAAAACATAATACTGTCAATTACATTCAGAACATTGGAAACACTGACTATTAGAAAACATCTCTCTGTTGCCATAACATACTAAGTCCAACTCTCAATAACCTTGGCCAAAACAACAAAGAGTTCAACATAAACTGTTGCACCAACAAAATGCATAACATAGTTCAACATAAAGTGTAAAGTCCACGCTAGCTGCTATATGTTTTGTGTTGAGGTGATACTTGAGACTCGATGTGCTGCGTGATATGCGAACGCTAGTTGGTGCTTCAGTATAATCGATCCGCCGAAACTCATCCAGTGAGAAACGTTCAGCGGTGCAAAAATAAGTTATTAAAAATGAGGGATTTTTTTTTTCTGTAATTAATTAATCTTAGTTAACGCGTTATTTTTTGTGTAATTAATTAATCTCAATTAACGCATTAAAGTCCCGGCCCTAATTAAAACTCTATTTTACCTGTGGTGAATCGCATCTTTAAAGTGCGGTCACGTTAGCAACATTTTGCCGGGTAAAAAAACGGTCTGTGGTGAGGAGTGGGGAGGAGCCAAGAGCCACGGGGGCGGAGCAAGTCCAGTGACATGAATTTTAATGAACTTATAAACAAGGTCCAGTGTCAGCTCACACTTTCATACGCTTTCTGTCACTCAATCTGGCAAATTTGTACGACCAACTTGAACACATTGCGAAAACTACATATGGAAGCTCCCAATCGCGTGGATTCCTATTGAAATGACAAGACTCTGCCTGTGAAAATTCACCGAGCAACAGCAAATCTGACCAGAAACGCTGTTGTCTCGCATTCGACACTGTTTTGCGAAGCTATGAATAAAATATGATTGTGTTTTCCTTCTCTCGCACTCGTAACACACAGACACTCTCAGTAATTACTTCAGCTAACACATAATCAGAGGTGTGAGTGTGTGGGAGGTCAAGGTTAGGCTACTGTCGCTTAAAATAACAAACACACCGTCATCTCTGGCAATGGAGAGTCGTTAAAAATAAAACACCCAAACGCGCTCTCTTCAGTCATCTCTCTCTCCTGCTCTGCAGCACATGGTGGTAATCACACTGGCCTTGTAGGAGCCATATGGACCCGGGCCGGTCTGGGGCCTGCCTGAACACCGCCGCAGTTAATTAGAGTCTGAATACTGAGCGACTGAGCGCTGATCTCAATCCCTCCACGCCTGGACACACTGACTGGCCTTTTGAGCAGCTCAGGCCTACAGGGACTCGGGGGGAAACGGAGGGGTAATTATTTGAGATAACAGTGAAAAGAAGAGGTGAGGACTGTGCATTTGAAAAAAGGCCGGGCAACATAAAGAGAGGGAAAGCGAGGACACGGCGGAGAGGACGCCTGACGCGCTAAAGGTCAACATCTCCTATTTTTATGTAGAGTGTCAACAGCCTGTTACGCCTTTTTAAAATCGCTGTGCTTTTCATGAATGACATATTCTGCTTCTGGAGATTGAGCTTTAGAGATCAGTGCTTTGCCAGACTAATGAATGTGTGTGAATGACCAGCTCTTTTCAGTCACTGAAGCACTGTTGATGACATCACAGCTGCATATCCTGCATGTCTTCAGAATCACATGGTTATTAGGCTTCATAATTCTAATATAATGATGCGTGTTTATGTATGTATGTACTGTATGCATGTATGAATTAATTAACATGACAAACATTATGTATACAATTGAAATTAAACCGATAATCACAAATCAATCAATCAATCTTGTTGGTTTTTATGCAATAATATACATTTATTTATAATTAAATCTTGAAAACACTCAAATTAAAATAATATTTAATTATGAATTTGTTTGTTGATTGATTCTACACAATTTACATAAATGTTGTTTTTGCATTGTGGTCACAAGAATTGTTATGATTATGATTAACAAGAACAACAATAATAATACTACTAATAATAAAATAATAATAATAATAATTATTATTATTATTATTTATTTATTTTTCTATGGTAATGAAAATTGAGGTAAAAGATTTAAATATTTGTAATCATCATGAAAATAATATCACAATTAAAAAAGTTTTCATGTTCATGCTAATTATTTAGGCAATAAGCAATAATGTACAGTATTGTTCAAAATAATAGCAGTACAATGTGACTAACCAGAATAATCAAGGTTTTTAGTATATTTTTTATTGCTACGTGGCAAACAAGTTACCAGTAGGTTCAGTAGATTCTCAGAAAACAAACAAGACCCAGCATTCATGATATGCACGCTCTTAAGGCTGTGCAATTGGGCAATTAGTTGAAAGGGGTGTGTTCAAAAAAATAGCAGTGTCTACCTTTGACTGTACAAACTCAAAACTATTTTGTACAAACATTTTTTATTTTTCTGGGATTTAGCAATCCTGTGAATCACTAAACTAATATTTAGTTGTGTGACCACAGTTTTTTAAAACTGCTTGACATCTGTGTGGCATGGAGTCAACCAACTTGTGGCACCTCTCAGCTGTTATTCCACTCCATGATTCTTTAACAACATTCCACAATTCATTCACATTTCTTGGTTTTGCTTCAGAAACAGCATTTTTGATATCACCCCACAAGTTCTCAATTGGATTAAGGTCTGGAGATTGGGCTGGCCACTCCATAACATTAATTTTGTTGGTTTGGAACCAAGACTTTGCCCGTTTACTAGTGTGTTTTGGGTCATTGTCTTGTTGAAACAACCATTTCAAGGGCATGTCCTCTTCAGCATAGGGCAACATGACCTCTTCAAGTATTTTAACATATGCAAACTGATCCATGATCCCTGGTATGCAATAAATAGGCCCAACACCATAGTAGGAGAAACATGCCCATATCATGATGCTTGCACCTCCATGCTTCACTGTCTTCACTGTGTACTGTGGCTTGAATTCAGAGTTTGGGGGTCGTCTCACAAACTGCCTGTGGCCCTTGGACCCAAAAAGAACAATTTTACTCTCATCAGTCCACAAAATGTTCCTCCATTTCTCTTTAGGCCAGTTGATGTGTTCTTTGGCAAATTGTAACCTCTTCTGCACATGCCTTTTTTTTAACAGAGGGACTTTGCGGGGGATTCTTGAAAATAGATTAGCTTCACACAGACGTCTTCTAACTGTCACAGTACTTACAGGTAACTCCAGACTGTCTTTGATCATCCTGGAGGTGATCATTGGCTGAGCCTTTGCCATTCTGGTTATTCTTCTATCCATTTTGATGGTTGTCTTCCGTTTTCTTCCACGTCTCTCTGGTTTTGCTCTCCATTTTAAGGCATTGGAGATCATTTTAGCTGAACAGCCTATCATTTTTTGCACCTCTTTATAGGTTTTCCCCTCTTTAATCAACTTTTTAATCAAAGTACGCTGTTCTTCTGAACAATGTCTTGAACGACCCATTTTCCTCAGCTTTCAAATGCATGTTCAACAAGTGTTGGCTTCATCCTTAAATAGGGGCCACCTGATTCACACCTGTTTCTTCACAAAATTGATGACCTCAGTGATTGAATGCCACACTGCTATTTTTTTGAACACACCCCTTTCAACTAATTCAACTAATTGCCCAATTGCACAGCCTTAAGAGCGTGCATATCATGAATGCTGGGTCTCATTTGTTTTCTGAGAATCTACTGAACCTACTGGTAACTTGTTTGCCACGTAGCAATAAAAAATATACGAAAAACCTTGATTATTCTGGTTAGTCACATTGTACTGCTATTATTTTGAACAATACTGTACCAACTGCATTATTTGTCTGTCCGACTTTATATAATTACACTTATTACATGATTACTTACCAAATAAATACATTAACGGGCATGATATATTGATTTGAGTGTTTTGAATTCATAATTATTTATATTAATATTTAGATTTCTTATATATATTTTCCATTTTTCCTTTTAATTTTAGTTTACTTTTAGCGATTTTGTTGTATACTTTTGTAGTTTTTATTATTTTGTTTACGTCTATGTCTTTATTAGCTTTTGTTAATTTTTATTTCAATGTTATTTATTTTACTACAAAATGCTAAACTGAAAATGATCTGAAATTAATTTGCTTTAATTGATGTTTGTTTTATTAACAAAAAAAATATTTTCATGGTTTTATTTTTATTTTATATTTTTAAACTAAGTTGTAGTTATTATACTAACCCAAGTTACTGATAGTTTTTTTTTAAAATAATAACCCAGCTGAGTTTTAGTTATTTATAATAACCCCAGTAACAGCCAATTATACAGTTAAAGGCTAATTATAAAAATAAAAATAAATATGTAATATAGCTTGTACATTTCTTGACACTGTTTTCCAGTGTTGGGGAAAGCTACTTTTAAAAGTAATGCATTACGATATTGCGGTAATCCCTTAAAAAAGTAATTAATTATGTTACTTAGTTACTTTTTGTGAAAAGTAATGCATAACGTCACTTTTTAAATCTGGGCAGGGCTTGTTTGTTTGTTTGTTTTTAATATGACAAAAAAAAAAATTACAAAGTAAAAGCCCTTTCACACCACAATTGTAATGAATACGCCTCAGGGTGAAGGAAGTGTAAATTAACGTCTGTACAGTAGAGGGCGCAGCTCAAAGAAATATTATGAAGAATATGACGCAGGGGATGAAAGATCGACACCATTCAACAATAACAAAACTGAAACACAAATATGTTATCTTTCCTGAGTTTGGTTAATTGTATCGGCTCCTCGAAGGTCAGTAGCAAATAATAAAATGGGATTTAATACATAAATTATATTTGTCTTATTTAATATATTTAATTATTGCACGTTTATATAATATTCTGCGTTCGCATTTGACGGGTTTTATTCATTTTGAGCAATAATGAATCTGAGTAAAAACGTTTTTTTTTTTTTAAAGTAACTCCGATATTTCCTTCTGAATTAAAAAGTAATGCGTTACTTTACTAGTTACTCAAAAACGGTACTCTGATTCGGTAACTGGTGTTACCTGTCCTGCATCACCCCCAGCACTGGTGTTTCTGAGGTTTATGTTTGTAGACTGTAATAGTGTTGAATTGTGGCGTTACAGTAAAAGTATAGTTACAGTTACAGTAAGCGTCTCTGACCAACAGGCTAAACCTACATCACTCTCAAACCCTCAGTATTAATGTATACGGATGTCTCCCCAGTCACTTAATCTACTGAATTATATATTATTTCCTATGTTCACTATTACAGAACATGCTGGAAGATCTTCAACAACAATACTTGTTCAGGTTTTCTGTCAGGTGGACAGTCGACCAAACAAGCCCACAGTGCAGCTCCCGCAGAGCCTAAATATCGACGACGGACATGACTTGATAACAATAAACTAATAAAACACAGTTTCAATAAAGAGCGAGATGTTAACTCTGATTTTCAACAATCCAGTCACGACTGTATCCGAAGCAACTGCGAGCTGTTTTAACAGAGTTATATGATTAGGTGTGTGTCTGGAGAAATTCTGTGTGGTTTAATAGAGTTACGCGGAGGTCTTAAGCTGTACGCCGCTAAGAGAGGCTTATGTTTCCAGGCGCAAAGCGGTAATCCTATAACGCTGTTCAACTATATTGCTTAAGGCACTGCAAGCAGTCAGTTGGTAACTATGTTAAACTATCTGCAGTTCCCTAACCACTCGCGCAGATCTCGCCATGATAAGATAATGCATTATTCACCCGGAGTGCTATAGAAATCATTAGTGCAGTGGTTTGAACGCTTCAAATAGATTCAAAGTCCTTATATAAAAACACTCTGGTAGAACTATGGTGCAGTAATGGAATTAGATGGAAATACCATGTTTCTGCACCTACAAGCGATCTGTAAACTGTTCCAGTACAGGGGTACATTTGTATCTTTATCTTTTTAATAATAATAAAAAAAAAAAAAAAAATATATATATATATTATTTTTATTTTTTATTTTTTTAGGGTCACATTATAATGGCTTTTTACCATTTATCAATGCTATTTATTTTATAATCAAATTCTTTTTACATACATTTTATGATTTTACTATTGTCTAGGCTTAAAATAAGAAAAATGTGTTTATTTTGTGTACTTTTTGTGTTTAATTTAATTTAATTTTTTTAATATGTTAAAGATTAAAATTTTAAAGAAAGAGTGAATAAATAAATAAAATATTTATTATTATTATTATTATTATTATTATTATTATTATTATTATTATTATTATTATTATTATTATTAGTATTATTTATAACTGATCACAGCCATTTAGTTGAGTTGTTAACCCAACTAAGATGTTTTGTCTATTTGTAGTACCAAATTAATATTGAAATAAACATTGGTGATAATCAATAACAATGTCAATTCTTTGAGCATTCATCAAATGAATGCATGCTCTTAGTAATGAGGTGCACTGAAACACACAAGGCAGTGGAACGTAGACGATGTGCATGTGAGTGTGTGGACAGGGGACAGTCTGGGGACTTGGTGAGGGGGATGAAGCTTGGCCAGGCTTCGGAGGTTTCCAGGTGAAGGTCTGGCGCTAGAGATCTCATCAGTCTGAGACATGCTCTATACCTCTGATTCACAAAGAACACACGGAAAGTCCCTTCAGTGAGAGTCAGTGGGGTCCAATCTTATCGGTCCTCAGTCATCACAGAAACAACACGAGGAGCTGATATCATGTTTAAAGAGCTAAACACCTTTAGTTTAGTGACTGAATTCAAGTTTTGTGGAGATAAAGTGTACTGATGAGAGTGAGATGAACGTTGAGATATATTTATTATATTTATGCATTTAGCAGACACTTTTATCCAAAGTGACTTACATTGCATTCAGGCTAACAACTTTCTCGTAACATGTGTTCCCTGGGATTCGAACACCAACCTTGCGGTTGCTAACACAATGCTCTATCACTTGAGCTACAGGAACACAATAATAATAATAATAATAGGAAATGTAATGACTTTTAGAAATGTCATATGATGTTTCTTTGCATCATCAATACAGTTAACATCTTAAGCATTATTTCAGACAAAAAACAAACAAACAAACAATTGAATGAATTAATGATTTAATTAATTAATTATTATTTTAAATATTTTACAATTTTTTTATTAATAAAACTGCATTTAAAAATAAATACATTTTTTTTAACTTAATTATTAATTCAAATAATGTTGTAATGGGTTGTACATGACATTTTACAACCTGAACTATCCTCGCCATGTCATAAAATGATTTTAATGTTGTCATGAAGTGGCTATTTTTATCATGCAATTATTATTTTTTTTATTGTTGTTATTTATTTCTTGAAAACAAAAGTTTTTTTTACAGATGAAATAGTCGAAATAATCTAAAATTGACAAAAAATGCTGTGTTCCCATAATAGAAGAGCTGTCTATAAGTAATTCATTCATTTGATGTATTTATTTATTTAACCAACTATTATATTATTTAACAAAAGTCTTCATTTAGTGATTTAAAATGTCACGTGGTGTAACCATCAGGTAAATGCATTAACATTTTCTTTAAGCTTAAAATATTGTATAAAATATTCCTCAAATATAATTTGCACCTCTAAATGAATGAATGAATGAGTTCGTTTTAAAAGACTTTTTACCAACTCCTGTACTATTTAAGAAAAGTCTAAATTTAATGACTCTAAAATGTCATGTGGTGTAACCATAATATAATAGGTGTCATTAATTAATTAATTAATTAATTCATTCATTCATTCATTTTATTTACTTATTTTAACCAACTAATATATTATTTAACAAATGTCTTATTTTAATAATTTAAAATGTCATGTGGTGTAACCATCAAGTAAATGCAAGTAAATGCATTAAACAATTTTTAATCTTTAATTATTGTAAAAAAAAAAACTTTATAAATTACTTTGTAAAAATTACTTTATAAATATTCTTCAAGCATTGTTTACACATCTAAAGGAAAGAATGAATGAATGAGTAAGTTTTGAAAAGTCTAAATGACTAAAATGTCATATGGTGTAACCATAGTAAAAGAGGGGTATTTTAGTAATTGCATTCATTCATTCATTCTATTTAAAAATAATTGATAAATTAATGAATATGATTGTGCCCGATATGATACTTTAAAACCAATTGAGCACCATTGGACTTCACTGGTCTGCTCAACTGTATCGTCATTCTGTGAAGAGAACGATTTACAGTTTGGCTGAACACTCACAGTGCGTGAAAAAACCCGAACAAAAAGAAGGACAACCCTCTCTCTGTCTCTCGGCGTCGGGTCCAAATGAGCTGTAGGTGGTGATGGGAAACCATGGAGTATCCATTTCCACACACCATATGGAAACTCAGTGGTTTGTTCAGAGGAGGTGGGATCTAATATTGACCTGGACCATATGTGTTTTAGTGAATTACAAACACAACAGGACCGAGCGGACACCTAACACACAACATATGGGCATCTATTCTGTGTTAGGGGCTTTTACAAACAAGACCCCCCCTACACAAACACATGCGTGTATGCCGTCCAAGATCTCGAGGGACTGCTCTTTTGAATTACTCTATTGACACACACCCTAGCTAGCTTCATTAGCGGGAGCTCGCAGTGTGCAGTTTTCTCCCCTAAAAACCAATTATCATCCGTGACTGCACAGAAACTTCAGCTTCGCATCACTGATCAGATCTGTGTCTGTGAGCTGGATTTCCTCTTTCTTATAATGGACTTTAGCTAAATAGTGGGTTTGAGATCAAATTATTGTCAGGTTGTTTCTGTAAATAACAAACATGGTGTCAGATGACTACGTCACTATTTAGTACTCTACCATTTATATCATATACAGATGCCGTCCACACATCTTAAGGTGTAATGAATCAGGGATATTCAGAAACAGTGAACTTACTGTAGTTATTGATTAGCAGCTGGATGATTTTGTCATGTCCGTGTAGAGAAGCCAGGTGGAGCGGTGTGTAACCCTGCAAATATACACAAACAAGCTTAATGTGCATTTGGTCAAATTTAGCCCCGAAATGTCAGTTTTTATGCATCCTACACACAAGCAAATATCTAAATATCATTAGTGTGGGAGGACAGTGATATGACAGCAATTCTTGTTCTCCTGTTGTGTCTGTCACTCGATTGTGATAGGCTATTAAAAACAGCTGGACGTCATTTCACACTCCACTGTGTGCAGGCGACATTTCCCATTTATGCAGTTAACCAGACAGCGAGACCCGCTGAGACAATCGCTCCAGTACATCCCGCACATTAACACGGGACTAACTCTCTCCAGGATCCACCGCTGATTCAAACAGCTGCAGCCTGATGGTGCTTCCTATCAGAACCTAGAAGGATAGTGTGCTAGTGAAGCTGACGTGAGAGGATGATGGATGTATGAAATGTGACTGCGCTTTAGTGCTGATCTGAGCTCAGGCGGTGATTAGTGTGGATGACAGCACATTAATGCTCCACGGGGGACTTTATCATCCGAAGACACTTCTGCAAACAAGATTGACTCCATCTATCCCTGATATCTCTTTGGTGTCCGTTTGTTTTACAGTTACCATTTCCTTGCTCATAACACTAATGGGCCATATGATTACTGCAAAACGAGGGTAGAGCGAGCATAGTTGAGTATTTTGAACATGACGAACACAAACGTGGATAATGTCCTTAAATGTCTATAACAGGAGGAGATTGAAATGCAGGTGCAAATTAATTATGAAATGAAAAAAAAATGTACATCATTCTCATTGAAGCATACCCTTAAAGGTACAATTTGTAAGATATATACAGTAAAATATCCACAATCCACTAGGCTAGTGTTATATATTTCGTCCAGCTGATTACTAACAATATGTCTAATGTTTTCAACTACTTGTAAATCATGAGAAAATCCCCATTCTAAACAGTGACATGGGGCCGTGCAGTCGCCTGTCAGTGACGTTAGTTCCCCTTTGTTACCGCCTTTACTGACGTAGAAACCACATGACAACAGTGTCGTGGACAAATGCGGAAGTTGTGTCTATCATCGAGCAAATCACTTGCTTGCTTCAAGCAGTTCCTTATTTACTTCTTCTTATTGCACGTTTTATGGTGGATTGTGTTATTTATTTATGGAACATAATTACCGTTTACCATCTGCCGCTGGTTCTGTCGACAAGGACAGCTACCGTAAACGTAAGCGTATGGGCCAACCAAACGACCCAAGGAGAGTTTGGGACAAGAGGAGAGTAAGAGCGAGGATCAATATCGGTGTTGCATTTTCTAGATGGAGAGAGCTTTGCGACAAACTTCAACTACAAAGAGATACCGATCTCGCTTGTGATTTACTCGACAGGTGAGATGTTTTGATTCTTATCTTTACAGAAAACATATGCTATTATAACGATCAACAAGATTAGTATTATGGGGCATACACTCCAAACGCGGGGCTTCACGTCTCTAGACTCGCGTGAGGACGCGTCTGATCCATCATCTGATCACGTCTTTGCATTGACTTTGTATGTAATCTACTCGCGCAAATCGTTGAACTCACGTTAAATCCATTATTTATCTTCCCATATGATTGATGGCTGTCAGAGGTTGGATAGAAGACAACAAATCCCATCATTCCACGCTCCTTCTTAGCGTCATCGGTCCCACTTTATATTAGGTGGCCTTAACTACTATTTACTTACATGAAAAAATAAGTACAATGTACTTACTGTGTTCATATTGTATTGTAAAACACTTTTGCTGCTATTGAGGTGGGATAGGGGTAAGGTTAGGGAGAGGGTTGGAGGTATGGGTAAGTTTAAGGGTGGGTTAAGGTGTAAAGTATGGGTCAACAGTGTAATTATAGATGTAATTACAGAAATTAAATAAAGATGTAATTATAAGTAGTTTTTTTTTTATATAAGTACAATGTAAAAACATGTATGTACACAATAAGTACATTGTACTAAAGTGTTAATTAAAATGTAAGTACATAGTAGTTAATATAAAGTGGGTCCGCGTCATCAAACCACGCGATTGTTATTGTTTTGATGGTGCGCCCTCTAGTGCCAGGTACTACAACCTGTACCTTTAATCAGATAAAAATTAAAATACCACGTTTAGGGTTCACATAAAATGAACATTAAGAATCTGAAATTGGATTAGATTTATTTGGATCCTCGAAATTTTGTGAGTGTAAACCTTTTGTTAGCCTAACAACATGCTAACGTCAGTCTCTACTCTAGATGTCAATCGAGATGTCAATTAACTTTTTTTGTGAAAGGCATAAGAATGTGTCAAGTTGCTGCCTGTGTAGATTGATACAAATCAGTCACTTAGAGGAGGTCTATGTAAGCAGTAGACAGCGTTTACATTCTGGAACAGAACTCATATAGAGAAAAACACAGAGATTGAGTCAAGGGTAGTCCTTGAAGTACTCAAGCCTACCCTGCTGAAAACAAAAACAAAACAAAAAACAATAGAAACCATCACAGGAAATGTGAATAGTCTTCTAACTACAAATACCATTACAAACATTACAAACCATCAACTTTTACCCATTATAAATGGTTTCCTGTAGTTGGAAACTACTGTAGTTGGAAACTACTGGGTTTTAACAAGCTGACCAATTACCAGTAGAAACCCAAAGGATCCTTTTCAGTTCCTATTAAAACCAATTTTTTTCAGCAGGGTAACTGTATAAAATGGAGTCCAAACATGCTAGACGTCCAGGTAAAGGTGCCACTATTTGATTCTTTCAGGTAATGGAGCCTAGAATCAGTCCAGGGTCGCTGGTGGCTGTGTTTGTAGCGTGTAGCACAGCGTAGCCATGTTGCTAACAGCACAGCACTATCATAGTGTAGTTCTGCTGCCCTTAAAGGTTAAAGTAGACTTCCCTCGGCTCTACTCCTCATTATTACACTAGTCCTAGCACTGACATTTTTGGAAAGGTCACAGCCACTTTCATGTGCTCTGCTTCATGTCAGCTTCAGTATAAGTAAAGGCCCTGGAGAGACTGTCCAGGGTGCCAAAGGAGCCAATGGAGATCAAGGTAAGACAGTGGAGTTTGGTTTTAACGAGACTGACTAACACATTGACACAGAACATGGACAAAAGCTGTCATGACCCTTGTGAAGAAGAAGTTTGCTTAATTGTATTGAATGTGCATTTGTAGTGTAATATTACTGAAATAAAATAAGGCCACTCAGTGTAAATACAGTACACTTTCATGCCCATGTTTCATAACACATGCAAGCAGACTTTAAAAAGTGCACTTTGTAAAGATGTAACAGTAAACATTTTAATCACTGTTTTCATAATCATTACTAAATCACATGTAAAGTACTTGACTGCAGTTTTAACTGTAGTGTTTTTACTTTAAGTTTAGTATATCTTAAATGCACTGCATTGCAATGCCATCATTATAAATGTGTAATTACAAATACATTTAAAAGCATGACACAACTTTTCATATTTCCACTCAAATTGACTTATATTCAGCTATCCTAATAACTCACAATCGTAACCCGTTTTACTTCTACTATACTTTGTTGACTTTCAAGGCAAACATATTACATTTTAAGGTCTAGGTGCATCTCAGGTATATAACAGTGAACTCTATGAAAGCCTAATTAATTCAGATCAATACGTTTTTCTTCAAGGTATCATATACCAAGTATGCATACCTTATTCTTTATAATATACTATGAACAGCATTATAGTTTGCCATTTAAAACATATCAACTGTGCAGGCAGTAATAGCCATGAGTCAGAATCAGCTTAGGAAACCCCACACTATTGCACATACTTCCTGTATTACTCTGAACGGTTATGGCATTAAAACCCCATTACTTCTAAGGTTCGTAACTTAATCTGATAGTATCTCCATTTTGAATGCTTAATAAAACCTATTTGTTCAATGCTAGGCAAGGAAAAGGGATTTGGTCCCATAGCGTGCCAGTTCTTAACCGTCCCACAATCCTCTGATAGCTGGGCAGCCAATGAGTGTGTGACTGCGTTCAGAATCTGAAGCACATTTCTTCCAAATCCTGCTTCATTTCACAGGTGTATTGAAATCAAACTCACCCCCTTCAGAAAGAAAGAAGAAAGAAGGCCGTCATCAAGACCAGAGTCGGCTCCCGTTTGCCAGCAAAAGCCCGAGAAGATTACAGAAACAGAATAAGCATAGCACAAGATGGGTCAAGAACTTAATTTCACACCGACAGCACGGGCAGTTTGGCTTTGGAAATATTTCCTTCATATGAAGAGCATAAATCTAAGTCTACAAAACCTATTGAGCCGCCTACAGCATTTCAAAGCATCATGGGTGCACTTCCAACCTCAAGACTGCTCTAAGTGTAGATATGATATCATGTTCGGCCCAAATTTTATGGGAACATTACATGCATTCTTCACGGAGAGAGTAATGTCAGAATCTATTGTGATAATTGACATGCATTTTCAGAATATGTGAAACTGAATAAAACCAGGTGTACACTTACATGCTTAAAAAGCCAGGTAAAGGAGATGGTGTTAAAAGAAAGAGAGAGAGAGAGAGACAGGAATATAATACATTTAACATGAGCTTATTCATTTATTTAAAAAAATTCACATTTAAGGAATTAACATAAAAAAATGCATGTATTTTTAACTTAGAATACATACATTTTTCTACTCTAAACTTCATGTTTAATTCCCTGCTCTTGCCATTTCTTTGTGATTGTTTGTGTCATTTGGTAGCATGTGAAGGGAAAATAAGAGCGTGAAAGAGAAGAGAAGTGCACGATGGTGTGTTTGTGAATCATAGTGAGCCACATCCAGACGCTGACAGCGCTGCATGGATTATTGATTTTTTTATTCCATTTCGGCCCAGAAGAGACTGCACTTGAAGAGCACCATTAGCCCCATAACGATTAGAGAGCAAAAGTTAATTATGTAATTATGAAGGCAATAAAAAGAGTGTGCTCGTGAAGGCTTTAAACATTATCGTCAATGAGCACGTCACTGCAGCCGGAACGAGGAGCGAGATTACAGGAGTGGAAAAAGTGAGAGAAAACACTGAGTAATCATGGCACTTATCACTAACTAACTAAATTAATACATCTACACCTCTAATGTGATGCACGGGCTTCCATGCTTCAGTGCGCAATAGAATTAATATTCAGTTTATTCAGATATTTGGTTGATATTTACAGTGCTGTCAAACGATTAATCGAAATTAATCACATACAAAATAAAAGTTTTTGTTTGTATAAAATATGTGTGTGTTCTGTGTATATTATGTATATATTAATACATACATATGCAGTATATATATATATATATATATATATATATATATATATATATATATATATATATAAAATATATAATTTATATTATAAATAAATATATTTAATGTATAAGCACAACATGTTTTTCTGAAATATATACATGCAAGTATGCGTGTATATAAATAATAATATATACATAATATACATAACACTATATATATATATATATATATATATATATATATATATATATATATATATATATATATATATATATATATATATTCAGAATTTTTTTTTTTTTTTTTTTTGATAAATAGCCATTAATCATTTGGCAGCACTAACATAGACTACTTCAATCGTTGAAAAAAAAAATTGTTAGAAAAAAAATATATAAATAAATAAATAATAATAAATGACACATTGACATGCTGAAAGTTTTTTGGTTACACCCCTTAATTTGAGAATCATTCATTCAAAACCACTGTTGAAACTTTTCTATATTATATGTTTAAAACCAACTTGAATACTATAAACAAATTAAAAGCTTTCTCCTTTTAATCATCATTTCTGACTTTTTTTGTTTAGTCCCTTACCCACAAACAAACACTCTTGTATCCTCACATTTATTTAAAGAGCCAATTTGCAAAAGATTGAATTGGACTCTTTAAACTGCAGCAGGATCTGATCTGAAATAACCTTCTGAGAGGATCCAGGATGATAAAGGGAAAATAGACCTCCAAATAAAGGCTGGGGGTCGGTTGGTTGGGAGGGAGGGGTGCTGCCAGAGGCACAAAGATCCTGTCAGTATTTCCTTTGCACTTCACCAACCCTCAATATGAGGAGATAAGATACAGTGCATTATAATATGCATGAAGTGAAGGGAAGGCCAAAGCATTCACTGCCCGACTGTTAGCAGATCTGGAATAAATAAACATGAGGTCATGTTTATGCAAACACACTCCACTTAAATCCGAGCCCTCGCAGCGAGTGTGTTTGATTAATAGCTAAATTTAGCTGATTAGCCACATCCAATCACATAGGCGAGGAAATTTGTGACCTAAGGGCTCGTATTAAAGAGAAATTACGCTTTAATTATACGCAAACACACACATTACACGGGCAGCCTGAGCGGCAGGAGGAGGTGTTAATTTGTGTGTGTGTTTGTGTGTGTGTGTGTTGTGTGCGCGGGCCCCTGCAGAGGTGTAAATGTGAGCGTGTCAGTGGGGCGCTGGCTCCTGTCAGCTCTCACCGCTCTCTGGTTGACGTCCGCTCCGGAGCGAGCCATCATGTCCACCATCTCCACACGGCCCTGCTTGGCCGCCCAGTGGAGCGCCGTCTGCAACACACACATGCAAACACAGCAGCTGTCAATCACCACGCTGCTGTCAATCACACATGTGATGCACCGGGGCTTCAGAAGACTCTCCTCAAATGTACTCATTCACAAACATCATATTGACACTGGGTGCATTGTGCTTCATATGATATGGAATTATATTTGCTTCAAAAAAAAATGAGCGTAACTTTATAAAACTGAACGTAACTTTTTCAGAAACTATAAAAAATGTGCCATTACAAAAAAAAAAAAAAAAACACAATGAAAATGAAAACAACTCACTGTTAAGCCCGCCCCCATGAGACGTTTGTGTCAAAACACCAAAATAAAAACTGTGAAGAAAAAGTGAAATCTGTGGCAGTGCATTCAGAAACCACGATTAGCGAAAACGAATCTTTGAAAAACATTAACGAAGAATGAAGCATATTTGAAGAGCCTGTTACATTTGTGCGACTGAGTTCCTTTTTGTGTAATGGCATATTTTTGATCGTTTCTGAAAATGTTACGTTCAGTTTTATAAAGTTACGTTCCTTTTTTTTTTTTTAAGAAAATATAATTCCAGAATATGACTGCCTTTAAGACATAATTCACCCCAATAAGTATATTCTGCCATTATTTACTCAGCCTCATGTTGTTATCTTCAAGGAACACAAAAAGAGAGACTTTTATTTTATTTTACGTAGTTATACACTGAAAACACTATTTCAAAGCATCCTTGTTACAATATAATTGTACATTTAAGTAATGAGTAATATTAATGAACGCCTCTAGGTTACGAATGTAACCCTAGTTCCTCGAAGGAACGAGACGCTGCGTTGAACATTTTGGGGAAACGCCTTTGGCCTTTATAGCTTCCTGGTCGCTATGTCACCCCGCCCGTGACATCACACCCTTCCATTGGACAGATTGCACACAATATACAGAGTTGATCTTGCCAAAGGCGTTTCCCCAAAACGTTCAACGCAGCTCGAGTTCCTGAAGAGGAACTACATGTACTTACTACTTAGGGTTAGGGTTAGGACTACTTGCATGTAACTATGCCTAATTTATTGCTATTATAATAGTAAGTACTTGTAACGTGTAACAAGGACACCTTAAAATAAAATGTTACCAAAATCTTTTTTCTCTCTATCAATCCTTTTGCAAAGCTTATTTTTGTAAGGTAAATTAATTGTGTAGTCAATTTTTTTGATGATTTTCAGTAAATTATTTATCACTCAAATAATAATAATAACAATAATAAATGTTTAAATTAATTAATTAAATTTATTTATTTATTTTACACTCGAGTGAGCAACAGTGTTTCTGAAGTTTTGTCTCTTTATCAGCATTTCTTATCGAAACACAATTTTTTAATCGCAAGTTACTTGTGGATTTGATTCATTCACGGAAGAATCATAATCATCATATCAGAGCGGATCTGTCAAGATACATCCACATACAGCATTTATCCGAAAATATGTCATCTGAACAATAAGTAACATATCTGCTACTTTTGTTCTGACCAGTTGAAAACAGAAATGTTAATAAATATAATATAATATAATTAATATAAATCACTTCCGAGCAGAACAACTCTAAAGCGAACAAGCGTGCTAATGTTAGCTAGCTACTTATTGAGCCACTGAAATACAGAAACAAACATCTCTGTGTTAGTGTTCAATGTCCTCACATTAAACTAACATTTTGTGCAATATCGGACCCGGACACTCAAATTATAAATCATTATAATAAGCTTACCATTGCGAATCAGCGACGTGTAAAGCAGACAGTTCTGAACACCGTCTAATGCACTTGTTGATGTTATTCAGTGAATCGCTTTTTTTACTGAAAAATGTTATGCATTGAATTGTATATACTGTACTTAAGATAATTTAGTAACTTTTTTAAGACTTTAGATCATTTAGAGGCCTGTTTAAAATCGGTTATAAATAGTGATATAATCATTATAAACATTTTGACAATAAGTAAAACTGCGCAACCCAAACAGTTTACCGACTTCTTTTCCATTCACTTCAAATTAAATATAGTTTTGTAGGACAAGAAATATTCAACTACAGTGATATTTGTATTTATTCAATGACATATAGACATTTTTAAGTGCTATAAAAGTCCAAATACCAAAGTCCAAAATTTGGGGTCACTGTATCTGAAGCCTATTTATGAAGCCCCTATGAAAGCTGTGTTTGGGTTCATTTGCATAAGAAGATTTGGTCTCATATGAATGAGTGAGAACAGGCTTGAGTCATTTGCATAGCAGCTAATTCAGCACAATATTAGCTCACTGAGCCAAACTCAAGGACGCCAAACCAACCCACTGCTGTTCAACTGCGGGTAGTGACCAATACATGTAGTGTGTATGTTTATTATGCATATATAAATACACACACAAGCATGTATATTGCGACGAATCTCGATTAATACTTTGATCACACTGATTTTAATATATGTATTAAAATATTTGTATCATTGTATGATTGGTATCACTGATCTGAACACAAAAGTCCTCTAGATTACACAATCTCTAATGCATGTATACAGGCTACTTACAAACTTCAGGACCAAGTGAGGAGTTCCAAGTGTTATTTTTTCATTCATTGTGTGTAAGAGATCCCCAGAGCGAAACAGAGAAAGAAAAGAAGAAAACAATATCAGTAATAGGATAACACAACTCTTTTGGGCCTTGTAGCTCTCCATAGTCGCCATTGTGTTTCATCACACCAGTGTGTTTGGCCAAAAGCTCAGAGTGTTTCTCCAGTCCCCATCCACAGTCACACGGAGCGGGACATCAAAGCCGGAGCAGCCGTGCCTTTGTCAAACTCTCCTCCCCGGTTTTCTGTCACCAAGTTTTATCTCTTCCAAATCAGCGGCAGCCTTTAACCTATTCTGAGCCGATTAGCTGAATGCTTGATTTGAGCATTAGAGAAACTATAGCAACCTGTAATCTGCCAAAGAGCGAATCAAAAAGCCCTATGTATCTTGTCACGCAAGAGCTGGCAGCCCACCTTGACCCCATAAGCCGTCTCTTACAGAGCCCTCGCTGGGCGGACAGGCCCCGCTTTATTCACACACATACAATCCGTTGAGAAATGTCCTCTTCTCTGTTGGTCTCCAGCCAGTCTGTGCCCCGTCCTGAAGAGCAACAATCTGCCCAGGTCTATGATCATTTAGTAAACAATGTGCAATAAAACAATATCCACTGAACGCAAAACCTAGATGTTAGCAAAACGTATCGGAGCATTGAACATCAAGGGCCTTATCATACACCCGGCACAATACGGCGCAAGGGTTTCTGATCATTTCTGCCCAATGCAGCTCTCATTTTCGCATCCTGAGCCATGTTGTTTAAATAGCAAATGCATTGTTGTTAGCGCGTTACTATTTTGAGGAACTCAAACCTGGTCTAAAGTCTGGCTCAATGTTTTTTTCTTTTCTTATTTAAAGAGCGTGTTCGTAATATGCTCCTAAAGGTGGGTGCACAACATGTGTACACTTTGCTTATTACACAGCAGCACACACACATTTTTACAAATTAAAAATTGCTTTCCTGCGTGTAAATAGCGAACCTGCCATTTCGCAAGTGGCTTTCGAATGGGATGGGAGATGAGACTCTGATTGGCTTATTGCACATTACGCCCCAAAAACACCCATTACTCATTAAGACAATAGGGAAAACACATTTACACCATGCGCCCAGGCGTGCCGACTGTTTTCCTGTCGTTAAACTAGCAAAAGTGGATCCAAACAGTGCTTTAGACCATGCACTTAGATTGTTAAAATAGGGTCTAAAATTTCTATATCCATGTGAGAAAAATAAGTAGGCCTACACTTTAAAATACATTTAAAAAGAGTACTTTTCATATAGCTTATTAATTAAGCGTGAACTGAATGTATAAACTTTGGACATTTAATTGCATGTTCTTTGTTTAACCTGTTAACTGTTTTGAAACCCATTTTAAAATCAAACATTGCATTGCCATGAAAATGGTACATCAAAGTCATGTTACAAAATGTTTTCAGTCATGAATTATACAAATTCAGGTTTGGATCATGCTCTTTCAAGTCTATGTTTAAAAACGTGAGTCACAGTTAAGAGGTTAAAATCTTTCCATTTACATTCAATGTAATTAGCTGAACTCTAGAGTGTTTTAACCACTTTTAGTAGTGAACTTTAGTTTTAAGTTTACTGCAGAATGCATAGACATGCATTTATGGTTCAATGTCATTTTTGTTGAACGTTATTCTATATGTTATGTAATTAAATATTTTTGTACAAACACATCTTTAAGTTGCAATTTAGTACTAGCTTATATCAAATATTAAATAACACTCTAGAGTTAAACTTATAATCATAAAGCACTTTTCATGTGCTTAGGTGCAGTATGTTATTCAAATATGCTTACCTCTTTAAAGCAGTAAAACCTTTATTTTGACATTATTACTAAAATAAACTTTTTAAAAAGTCTTTAAAACACTTAAGTTGTCTTTAATTTCATTAATAATATATTATCTGTGAGTGCTTTTTTATTCATGAATATTCAATATGGGGAATTATTTTCACAAGGGAATATGACAGATATAATTTAGAGGTGTTTGCTAAGGCATTTGAACAAACTCAGGACAAAAGTGTTTGTTTGTTTGTTTATTAATGGATTTGTTGGGCATCATTTGGCAATCACACATGAAACATGTCTAAAATCAGACATTTGGAGCTTATTGTTACTTTTCAAAGTGATTTACAGTTTGTAGACAATAAAATGGGTATAAAACGTATGGATATTATAATTTGGTGTTGCTTGGACAATAAAATTATTTTTATTAAATAAAGCTTTTTAAACAAATCTAAGAAAAATATAGAATGTGAATTTGTAGTATTAATAATAATAATCATCATCATCATCATCATCATTTTGTTTAAAAAAAAAAATTGATTCCTCTTGCCGCAGTCTGATCAGCTGGGCATAAGAAGCAGTGTAATTTTCATGTGTGTGTGTGTGTGTGTGTGAGAGAGAGAGGTTTAGTGTGTGCCAGATGGAGGCTCTGTCTTTTATTGGCAGTGTGAAAGGACAGCTTATAGTGCTCCTCTGTGGTCGGGCTCAATAGAGAGGGTGAGAGCAGACCCTCACACACACACACACACACACACACACACTCTCACTCAAAGCCTGATGCTTGTCACCATATGGAGCTGTTTAAAAACGGCCATAGCCCCACACAAATGAGCAACATTAACAGCCTCTTACAATGACTGCTGGGATAACACTGAATTACTGCACAGGGAGAGCCGTCGCACACACACATGCGCACACACACACACACACATACACACACATGCGCACGCACACAAGCACACACACACACACACACACACACACACGCAAACACAAAAACACACACGCACGCATGCATGCACACGCACACACACGCAAACACTCACACACACACACGCAAACACACACACACACACACGCAAACACACACACACAAACACTCACACACACACACGCAAACCCACACAGACCTTTTATGACCTTATCACTCAAATTTGAGGTTTGATATGAAAGCTTTGAATATTTTCAATTTCAGACAGAACTGAAGGGACTTTTCTCGGCTGGGTTTGCTTCAAGACTCAGATATTGTGGTGATCCAACACAATATCAAAATGTTTATTGTAGAAAAAAAAAAACTGTATAAGCTCACCAATATGCACATTTTATATCATTATATGAACCAATTGCACAATTTCATGTATTTATAAACAACAGAAATGCGGTTTGCTATAGTTCGGCTGAAAGAACCTAACACTTTAAAGGTTTAAAACCCTATTTCGTTTTCCTAACTAAGCGAAATGATATGGCTAGTCACTTATTATTTATTTTATTTAGCATTGTTTGTTCCTACACTGTCTGTGACCATACCAGAAGAGTCGTGCCCTACTAGTTAGGAACCACTGCGTTACACAAACATCCATTCATAATAATTAAATAATCAACATTTAATAACACACCATTTTATATAATATTTGTATGTGCTATGTTTTGTATTACTGTATATTATAGAGCACTGCAGGAATGGATTTTTGTAGTAAGTTAGCATCACCCTGGTTCCATCGACAAACACCTAATAGGATTTTCCACTGGCTTTTAGGTTATTTTGTTATTTCATTTATTAACTTTTATACATTTTTAAATCTAAACATGATTGTTAGAAGTAAAAGCTAAACGCAACTGAACTATGCCATAGTCACATGACTTCAATGTCTCATTTCAGCCAATTGTGTTGATGAAACTAAAGTACTAAAATGATAACTGGTTTCTGGATTTGGCCTACAAAAATACACCACCCTACAGCACTCCTTTAGAGTATCAAGTGTTTTGCTTAGCAACATGCTAACATTAAACTATTGAACTCAGTCTTCAGTGTGTTTTGAGCAGCGAGGTCAGTTTGTATGATATAGTTTCTGCTTGAATAGATTAATAAAATCCCTCTCATGACGGTCCATTCCAGTTAGGATGCTGTCTGAAGAGGTTTGTGTTTAGTACAAAGCATATCTTACACTAGCAGATGAGAACAAGCCCTCTGTCAGCTTTCATAAATCACAAGAATTAAAAAATAGAGAGAAAACATTGACTTTTTAAGGTATTTTACCTCTCATCTCAGACAACTGTTAAAATCCCACCCATTTTACGCTGCAACACTGTGAAATGTTTTGTAAACACACAAAAGGCCAATAAAAAGATGTAAAGAGCCTTCCTTATCCTGAAACTTAAGCATGAATTTAATCCTTTTACACCACAGTAGCTCAATCCTCTGTTCCTATTGGCTGAGAGATGCGGAGAGGTGCATGTCCACCCCGAGGCGGCGGGAGCGGTGCCTGTTTGTTAAACTAATAATTGCCGTGTCATTACACTATAATTAGACACAATGATCATTCGGCTGCCTGTGTGTATAGAGAGGGCCGCATACCAGACACACAAATTAACATGAATTAAATACCTCATCATTGCGATTATTAATGTTGAACACGAGTCCTCAACTCCTGCATGAAGATGCCTGAAGGTGTAAACCACAGTGACCATGTTTTCATATATTAACACTGGTTTCTCTCATTATTAGATTGTGTGCTCCTGAAAACATAGGCAACGCTTTTTAATGTACGTTGAATTAATAAAGATCAATGAAAAGCAGTGATACATGCACATTTCATTACTGTCCGTCAGTGCTGTAAGAATGAAATCAATTGTGTTCATTTGAAAGATAAAAGGGTAGAAGAAAAATAGATATTAGTAATTTAAAATTACATTTTCTATTGAATAAGTTTGCTTATCGCTTTTATTGTTGGTGTTTTATGCCTTCATTTCGATTGGACAGCAAGCTGACAGGAAGTGAACAGCGCTGCATGTCTGCCCACAAGGTGATTGGTGCCGAAAAACTGCAAGTTTTACCACACGTTTTCAAACTGTGAAAAAAAATTGAGAATTTAATTATTTACACAAGTATATTACAAAGTCAATGCAAAGACGCAACACAAGCAGGAAGTTCGCGCAATGCGTTGTATCGAATGTCAATCAGCGAAGAGCTTAATAACGCGTCTGCTTTGAAACATCCAGTTGTACAAAACAAAAATGGAGGGAGAGCATTATTATATTTTTATTCATGTAAATGACCCAAAAAAAAACATCTTGTGCGAATATTCGCTTCGCTTTTGGTGTGAACAAATCATGATCATCATCAATGGGGGTCCTTGGCATTTAAAAGTTTGACACCTACGTTAGGATATTGTGGGTGGTCACCAGGGCACTGGAGTTATTCTGGATGTTTTTTAGCATGTTGTTGCATTGCTCCTAGCATAGTCTTTGTGGTTGCTCACTGACCTAAATCATAAGTGCCCACCCAAAAGTCTTGATATAACCCAGGTCCCTCCTCTGCCTTTGGCAAGGCTTGCCATAGCAAACACCGCTTACAAACTTGATATAACAAAAACGACTCTTAGAGAGCATACTTACCCCCTGGAAATCCAGTGAAGTCATTGAAGACAACAGTGATTGAAGACAACATGGATCAAACATTGTCCTGATGCAAATGAAATACTGTACAATGGACTCTAAGCAACATTCTAGTCAAGAGAGCTAATGAGATCTAATGAAAGAAGCACTCTAAAGAGAACACCTACTCCACTAATCCATTCTACTTTCATCAACACATCACAAGGCTAAAGTTAGCCAGCCCAAGAGGAGAGGAGCATTGTTGTGAAGCTCAGACTAAGGGAAAGACCAAATCTTGGTACATAGATTAGCATCCACAGAAGGGATTATAGACACCTACTCCCATTTCAAAGCCTCCCGTTTTTGAAGTTTTGGGGGTTGTTGGCTCTAAGCTGAGAAATTGTGAGCCTAAAGGCTAAACTCTCATTTGATTCCTCTGGGATCTCCTCAGCTTAATCCCCAGATCCTGGTCTCATCTTCCCTTGCTATTCGATCGCCTCGAGATCAGTGTCCAACCTGGCTACAGACACCCCCTTCTCATTTCCATCCCCCTTCATTAATTTCTCTTAAGAAGATTAGCAAGCCCTTGGATGTTATTGTTTGCCATTCTGATTTCCCCAGTGTCATATTCTAGTAAACAACAGCATTGCAATGGATGCAGCTGACCAGTGGAAGTCTCTACTCATACATATCTTTCATCTAAATACCCCCAAACTTGCTGTCTTTGTTGACTTCCTTTTCATTGTGATCAGCACTGACTTGGCTAGATGATCAAGCTATTACCAAAAAGTGGCTAACCGTTTTGAAGGTATTCGCATTCTATTACAATACAATTCAAAATCAAATTTTGCACAAACCAATTCATTTAAATGAACTACAATCTACACCATAGTTGCATTCCAATTCATAAATATTCTGTTTTGGCGATCTCATTCATATGTAAGGTTTACGGGGTTTAGAGGTACAGTTTGAAGTTTACTTTTATTTCATCACAAATTGTACATTTTCACATTGTACAAATTTGTATGCAACCGCAACCTTGAAAAATACTTTTCCACTTCTTTATTTTGTGAGATCATGTTTCTCAAATTGGTTAATATGAAATAGAGGGTGGGCATTTTAGGCTTAAATATACACTTGGGCTTACAACTGTGTTCCCAATAAATTTTACTCTCCTTTCGCCACTAGTTATTGCACAGTGTTTTTTACTTTTTAAAGGGAAAGCTAACATGCTTGAAAATGAACTGTTACCCTACTAAAATTTGTAGTTAAGTTGGTAGTTTTGGGCATCACAATTCCGGCTTTAGTTCCCATCCCAACCGAGCCTCAGGTAACAATTGATCCAACCTGTCCTCCAACCAATACGCTTGTATAAGTCGTTTGTCCAAATCCCTGAAATATGACCCATCAGAGCGTATACTACAATTGCGCCCCTATAGGTAAAAGGTCGATTTTATATTAATGTTTTGTACTCTTTTATTTGCCCTCTGGTTTGCGTTTCGTGTAGCTCAGTTAGTAGATTATTGCGTTATTCCTTGATATGTAATCATGCTATCATGGGTTCGATCCCAGGGAACAGACGTGCGCGAAAATGTATCAAGAAATCATAATTTAGCATGATTTCTGAGGGTTAGGTTTAGGGGTGGGGTTAGGTGTGGTCATTCGAACGAATAAGCCACCTAGAGTAGTAAAACATGTAGGAGATACTGTGAGATCGGTGTAAAACGCCCACACATTGCATTTAAATAAACGTGCATTTTGATTGGTAATAACGTTATACGTCAATTCATGACGATAGACGCAACTCAATACTGTCATTATTTTTACTCCCGCTAGAGGGCGATTAACTTTAAAACGTAAATATAGGTCGTAATAAATGCTTGCACAAACAACCTATATGGTCGTTTTTTGTTGGAGGACAGGCTGATAGATCATCTTCTTAAAACAACACTTAAGTATAATTGTGGACAACAGATAGATTAGGGGAAAACTAAGAGTTACATGAAAAGGGTGATAAACTAATGATTGGGTTTGCACTAGTTATTTCTAGAAACATGAAGCAGAAGCAAAGAGGATGGGATGGGGGGGTATAGGCAGGGGCATCATGTACTTACGGTGACAAAGTCCTGCAAAAAGAAGGAAATACATGTAATGAGATTGTAGCCATCACGGACACATACATCAAACATCATCAAAGGATGTACCGCACAAAGTCACACATTGCAATTTCAATGGTGCAGCGCTTCTTTCAGGGATTCACAAGGGACTCAAGGTAACCATTTGATTGGGAACGAGGAGGCACTAATTAATTTGAGAAGCTGTTATCTTGCTCTGTATCTGCCTCTATGAGAGGGGTTTGAACCGTTTGGCTGTGATGCTTCAAACACAAAGAGCTTCATTTCCCCTAGAGACGCCAATGCCAAGTTCAGCCCACAAACCCTTTTCAATCCTGCCAAGCAATTCCAGCCATGCCATTAATTCCACAAAGCCAAATGTAATTGATTGATAAGGGCCTGAGATTAACCTTTCCTATGAGTTTTTGTCTCTCAATCGTGATGGCCACATAAGATGCTGTCTATCCAATCAACACTATCGCTTTTATCTGATCCTGGTTAAGAGCATTGGCCATTACTGTTGACCTGGGTGGACTGGATGAGCAAAAAAGCTCCACTAAAATTGTCCATCTTTGACTGCCACATCTGAAGTCTGATCTGACGAGAATGTCCCATCTTATCTTTAGAGACAATGAAGATGCATTTGAACCGGTTCCTTGTTTGAAAAATGCATTGTGAGGTACAGAAGAAAACCTTGCGTGCTGTTTGGAAATGCCCTGTTGTTGTCTAAGTTAGCATCACTTACACAAAAGAACATTTTCCTGTTATCAGCACTAGCATGCTAGTGGACACATGATTTAAAGTGTTTTCTGTGGCGATAGCAGGTAAACAAACTTGCACAAAGATTATGAAATCCGTTTGACTTTGAAAACTAGTGGAAAGAACGATCAATGTTTGAATTTTTGTTGACATGTTGAGAAAAAAATAAATAAAGCTAGCTATGTTTTAAAAACACTCTTTAATGTAGGTTTTATGGAAAGGGTAGCCTGCAGGAATTTCTGGGCCATGATTTACTACTGATTGATTACTAATTAACATGAGAACAACTCGACTAGGGATTCAGGGTTAGTAACATTAAATAACTATTGGTTCTTGCACTGCAAGCCTGTAAACCCATATGGGTGCTTTGGGACTTTTTCAAAGTAATTCCTAGAACTGTTTGGACACAAATGGCACCATTTTCTAAGAATGTTCCATTAATATCTGGTTAAACTTGAGTAAAATAAGTAGTTATTAGCATTAGCAGTAGCTACAGAGGTGGTACGTGTTCTTGCTCATTTCTCTACAGCAACGCTGCAAGCACTTAGCAGCGCCAGCCGTTCCCTGTCATCCTTGCTCACTGCGTAAATTCACTAAACTTCATGGAAATTTAATAAGAGCTGCTGCTTTGGGCCTCACTCCCGTAGAGCCACGACCTGCTGCTGCTGCCAGGCACATATGTGATGATTTACAACCAGACACACGTCTGCCACCTTCCTTTTCTTTTCCTCTTCTCCGTTTTCTGTGTGCAACCGTCTCCCTTGATTCGGAAGTGTGCGTAAATGGCAGAATGCACAGCCTTGGGGCCAAAGGCTTCTGAAGTTAAGCAAATACAGGCTGCGCTTGCATCCAGGGGACAAACAATATCTGGAAGTCGTCAGCGTGTTTTATTTTCTTTTCTCTTCACCTTTAGAGAAGACCCCGCTCTGTTCCTCTAACACTATCAGGCAAAAATAAATAAATAAAAAACGCTTCTGGTCAAACAACAATCAGTTCCTGTCCGAGTCATGCCCTAAATCTTCAAAGGAGACACTCTCTGGTTCTGTGCAGTAACGTAATCCTCATCTTAATTAGCTTGACCCTTACAACTCAGGAAACACAACCGCTGCAACCCTCCAGTCACTTCACAAATTACTAGTAATCAGGAAAATAATGCTACTGGCTCCATACAGAGAATTATATATATATATATATATATATATATATATATATATATATATATATATACACACACACACACACACACACACACACACATAAAATATAGTGAATATGACGATGAAGTCCCACCTTTTTGGAGACAAGTGTAGGGTCCTGTTGCAGGAGCAGGTACAGGGTGGCAGTGTTTCCCAGCGCTGCACAGCGCAGCCATTCTTTCTCAATGGGGTCCATCTGTACCCGTTGAAACAGTGACTACAAACAAGACATGGTGGACACAAGGGAACATATAAGAATAGGATTCACCTGTAAGACCTATACGTAGTATGTAGTTTGTCTCTGAGGAAGTAACATAGAAAAACAACTGAAGTATAAATCAAATGATGGAATATGACACTAAACACTGTTCTAATTTCCCACCTAAAGTAACACTGTCAACTTGTGTCATACAACACAAGATCACTGTGCTATCACTGAGTTTCTAAAGAGTGGCGTGAATGTGAGGGCGAACAGCAAAATACAGGTTAAATTCATGTGACAGGAAGCAGTGCCTCCATTGCACTAATACTGGTTGATTACTCTGTCATATACTTGCAGCATGGAAGTAATATGTGCAGAAATGTATTTCTCCTTAATTGACTACTATTGGACTTATTAGCATGCATATTACTAGCATATTGGCTGTTTATTAGTACTTATAAAGCACATATTAATTTAGCTTGACCCTATTTTAGATATTAATGCACCCCAAACATAACAACTACCTTATTAAATATTAATAAGCAGTGAATTAGGAAGCAGAACTCATGGTGAATAATTAGTTAATAGTGAGAATTGTTCTCCAGACTAAAGCATGACCATAAAGCTGTAGTGTATGGCATATTATAGTTATTTTGTCATCCAGCATCAGAGTCTGATAGCCCCTCCCCCTTTACAATGTAAGTACAATCAGTTCAAACACTAGCCTTCAGCTCCTTCTCGTTCTGACCTCTCTTCATTCCTAATCTGAGGTCGGTTCCAGGCAGCCTCCCTCTAAACAGAACCAGACAGAGTTCCTTGTCACACTGATCAATGACCTGTGACCAAGTCTGGGGCCCTGCAGACGCCCGCGGCCAGCACAAGGGCCCCGTTGTTCAATCTGACAGAACGTGTCAGGGATCCGATACTCAGATAACACGATCCAAGGGAAGAGCGTGGATCTCAGCACCGCTAATCCTCATGTTTAGCACCTGTTTATGATATGACAAATTGAAACCCCCTTGCCGTGAAGGTCCTGACTTTATTGCATTTCTGTTTAAAACATTGATTCAACATGGCAACTGAGGGGTTGCAGATTGGGACCAGGGGCCGAGCATGGATATTGACAGATGTGTCTTATAAAAGCTAAAGCAACACAGATTTGAACTTTGAAATAAACATTTATTTTGCAGGTCAATATTAGAAACAAAGACAGAAAGGGAAACTAGCAGTGGAGGCTGGGATTCTGTGGCCTTGCCCTGCCTTGACCTCTGACCCCGTGTTAAAGGCAGAGCGTGCAGAAAGACGGAGGAAAGGCTCTGCAGATCAAAAGGAGCTGACAGATGAAGGCGAGGGGTCTGCGTGACCTTGACTCTTAAACTTCAGCTGCGTCTCCAGACGAAAACCAACCAACGCTGGTAACACCCAATGCCAGATAACATAAGCTGCTCATTAGCAACCAGATACAGAAACACGCCAAGTGTGACATCAAAATACTGACTTTCAATCATGCTCAAAACGTTACGGCTTACTTATTTTGACTATGAAAATCATGTAATAATTCAATCCATGAGAGAACATAAACAGTTCCTGCAAATACGTCATCCCATAATGCCTTGTGCTGAGGAAATTCCCGCTGTGAGAGGGCAGACCCCAATAACCAGATCCATAAAAATAACTGTGACATCCTGTTGCTATGGTCAACAAACAGCGCGCTGATTGATGAAGACAAACTGCTGCAGTGATGGACATCGTGAGATATCTCTGTAAGCTTCAGCCTGCACGGACACATGAAAGCATCCCAACTCTCGCTCTCAGACGGATCAGATGTCAGTGCTGCCGTTTCCCACTCCAGGTGGTTTTATAGTTGTTTCCTTCAGCGACTTGTTCAAGTTTACACGCCTCAAGTCTCTAAGAGACCATTACTATAGGAAAACCATGTGAGCATCTTTCAAACAGCCATGAAACACAAAATATGTCATTAATATGCGTATCCGATCTAGAACAAACAAAGTCATACAAGACATCCCTCCACATTATGTGACCACCCTGTTTAAACTACTTTATGCTATTTAAAGTAATAAACTAATTTAATATAATATTGTTTATAATTTCAGGATGTGAATTCTTCAAGTACAAGCATACAACAGAACCCTAGATTATTTAACGTGTGCATGTCTTACATGTTTTGACATGAAGACCAGAGCAAAGACCCTTTAAGCCTTTTGACAAACGTGCATGTTCTGCATGAAATGCAAATGATTTTGTTCACGTATATGTGAGCTGTTTTAAAAATGCAATATTTCTGCTAACAATAACAATATGCTAAATCACGAGCAAGTTGGAGGTGAGTCAGGTCTACTCTTGAACATGGGACGTGCGGTGTTGGCGCTCCAAACCCAGCGGCCTGGTGAACTCATCTCAGCGTGGACTGCTCAGACGTTGAATGCTAACATGGAAATGTCCGATCTGGGGCGTTCACTCTGTTAACATTGGCAGAATGAGACAGCTAGGTCAGTGTCCCGCTCGCTGGGAGAGAGATACGATATCAGCAAGTTTTTGTGCCCTTTGTGCGGACACTAGGGATGGAGGAGAAACATGCTGTAGCTTTCGTGTTTTGAGTCAGCTACTGATTCATTAGCTTGGTTTAGCTAAACTAAAAGACGCATGGAGCGGGTGTAAGTGTACCACTAAAAAATTAAGAGAACATTAACAAATTGGTTCTCTTTGACATATTTTGTGATGCCTTCAACGGTCTGTGTTTTTTTTTTTTTTTTTTTTTTTTTTTACGGGTGTGCTGAAGGAGTTTTCTTTATGAAAGAAGTAGGTAAAGTTGAGGTCAGGACTCGAGCCCTGCTGAGAATTTATCACCCCAACATAAAATTAACAAGAGAAAGGCGCTGTAATTGGCAGGCCAGTTGGTACCCAGCCAATAAAGTTTACAGCAAAGTTAAAATGAAAGTTAACAAGACAAACTCCCCTTGTTTATTCTGAAATTAATGTCTCTGGTTGTTTATGGCTCCGTTGCCTTCTGACATCAATTTTGAAAGAAACGCTTCCAGCAGCAAGTTTATGGTGTAGCTTATTACGTGGCCTCCAAACGTATGGGCATAAATCGTAAATGTTCGCTATTCCATTGTCTGTATTGTCTGATTATGGATGCCTGAAGATAGAGATTTGCCTGCTAACTCAAGCCATCAAGTTTTGATGAGTGTGCTGCAGTCTCCAGTATTCTGTTGTTGTTACATCTTTTCCGTTGCTTTTCTGACAGCCAGTGTTGCCCCCTTGTGGATCAGCTAAATCGCGCAAGTAAAAAAAAAAAAAACAAGCTGTGCGAATACAGTAAGCATGCTGATGACGATATTTACAAGCACAAATATAATGTATAAAATACATTTTTGCGACCTTAAACATGTATATATAAAACATATATAAGTCCCACTGGACTATAAGTTGCATTTTTTAGAACCAAGAACCAAGAGTTCACATTACCGTCTCCAGCTGCGAGAGGGCGCTCTATGTCTTCAGTGTAGACTACAGGAGAACTGAGCAGCATAGAGCGCCCTCTGGCGGCTGGAGACGGTAATGTTTTCTCTTGGTTCATGTCTCTTGGTTCATTTCTCTTGGTTCACGTCAAATTAATTTTAATAAATAAGTCGCACCTGACTGTAAGTCGCAGGACCAGCCAAACTATGAAAAAAAGTGCGACTTATAGTCCGGAAAATACGGTAATAACCTGTAGGAGATCTATACAGGGGGAGCTGGGGAAGGTGGAGGGTCTCTGAGGCACTCTGAAAGTGCACTGGAAAATGCTCAAGTGAACACTAACTAGCCATTTAAAAGTAAAGCATACAACGATTCAATCTACACATTTGTAAACAACATAGATGTAAAAAAACATAATTTTGAACAAGCCTGACATCAAAATGACGACTTCTCAACTCATAAAGACAGACTTTACAGGAGGACACGAATGTCACAAACAGCCACTGACCACTGACTCCAAATCATACACAAACTTTCTAAAAGTGGCAAATCTGAGGTTTTGAACAAGAGCAAAAGCAGGTGTGAGATTTGAGAGCTATGCTATTAGCAAATTAGCCATGTCATCAGCAAAATATGACTAGATTTTGGTCTGTTTCTCACACAGCGTTATCGTATGGGCTCAGAAAATTTAGAATATAGCATACAAGCTAATTTTATTCAGCTTAATGGTGCTTTTGTGATTGGCTTTTAAAGCTTGACACATCCATGTCACTGTAAGCTTGTGCTGAAGTGTAAACACTCAAACGCACAACATCACAAAAGTGGAAAAAAAAAACAGTACAGCAATTAATCAGACATATCTGTGAGACTATCACGCCCACTAAAATGACACAGCATCTTTCTGAAATGCTGTAAAAATCAGCTATGTGGGTATGTTGAGGGTTTCTCAGCTGGCCGTGTTGTGTTGTCTCTCGCTGGGTGTGTATTAATGAGCTTTTCCCTTCATCAATGACACTCAGGGTCGCGCGGCTGACGGCAAAGTTCACAGCCCTGTTTACAGCTCAGGTGAGAGATGCTCGGGGACGAGGTGTCACCTCCACGATAATTAAAAAACGCATGCGTTCACTGAGGGGGCTGTCCTTCAACCGCCGGCGTGCTGTTCTGGGACAAGACTGTTTGTATACTCTGCAAGGAAATGCTTTGAGAAAAATCCCTGAAACACAGCTCAGTCCTCTTCCCAAAACACTGTGTGGTATGGATTATTAATTTATGATACAAGCGGTTCCTGCTGCGTTATGTATAATATAAAGTGATGTAATACAATGTAACATAACCACATTTATTTTTATGTTACTTTGGATAACAGTGTCTTCTAAACTAGTAAATAAATAAATACATAAATAGATGTTTTTCTGCCCAACTCGTACACAAAATACATACAAATAATGATAGCAATTTTACATTTTCTACCATTGCAATAATTAAACCTCAAAATAGCACATGAATAATGAACTATCATTGATTGACTGATCGATTGAAATACCATAACTGAAGATGCGGCGATGCTCCGAGTGTCTTCCTCAGGTCCCTCCTGTTCATCACTCTGTTCAACACATAAAAAGACAGTCAACTCAAAATGCAATAGTATTGTATCAATATTAGTAATGTTATAAAATGTTTTTTTTTTAATCACATGAAATCTAACCTTTATAAAGGCTGTCTATTGAAATAAAACTGAAAAAAACAACAACAACGACTCATTCAGGAATATTTGTGGTTATGACATCACAATGAGCTCATTAACATGTGAACTCTAATGTGCATTTACATTTTGATAGGACAAGAGCAAAAATGGTCTCATTGATTATAAGGGTCAGGGTGGAAAATAGAAGCATATATGATAATTATGATGTTTTTTTGGTGTAAAAAACTTGACTAACATTAGGGAAAAAGACATCTAATTCTGTGCTTGTATGTCTTTTGAACTGAAGGTGTCTTATTCCTCACAGTGTTTCTAGCACGAGATTAATATGACTTCAAGCATGGACAAAAAGAAAAGTAATTCTGTGATTAAAAGCCCAGAGCTAAACATGGGAATAGTACATTTTGATTCATAATCTATGAGATTTAGTGGGCCATTTGCATTCCTAAATGATTTACATACGGTAGAGAGACCCTCTAGACATAAATAATTTAATATCACAACATTTCCTGAAGGAGTAGCTCATCAAGGCCTCGTTTAACTTTAATTACTCTTATAAAAGCACAGTTATGATTCAATAACTCCCTCGCAAAAATAAATGTACCTCAACAGATTACTGAGACGGAAATAATAGCAGTGGACAAAAAACAAACTGGAATGGGGAAAGAGAGAATGACTTTATTCAACAATTTCTTCTCTTCCGTGTCAGTTTTCGATCATCATTTACTCATCCTCACATCGTATCAAACCTTCAACGCTTTGTTTATTTTCAGGCGCAAATTAATTTAATAAAATCTGAAGATTTCTGTCCTCCCAATGATAGGTAATCAAAACTTTCGAGCTCCACAAAAGCCAATTATGACATTGTAAATGTAGTGAATCCAGTAATTTAATCCACAATTTTAGAGTAATACCTCTCTGTGTAAATAAATAAATAAGTCTTGATGGAATAAACCATTACTACTCAGAAAATTAAATACTTTAAGCTTGAAAAATTCACCCTGAACAATGCCATCAAGAGCGTCACGTAACAACAAAACGACACCCCCAAAGCATCTGAGGGCGATAATCAGGTCCCCTAAATGCAATGTGATTCATCTTATACTAATTAAAAACCTTGCACAGCAACATTAACATATTAATTGAGGTTCAAGCATAGGGCTGTTATGATGAGGAAATTCAAATGAGTCTTTCAGGAACAGAATAGAAATTGTGAAAACAGAGGGGTGAAGATAACACACACACACACACACACACACACACACTGCTCTTGTACGAATGGCCTTATCTCCAACAGAGGCTCATATGTGTGTGATCTGACACATCACCCACTTCCATTATCAGACGGCATTTAGAAATGAAAAACCCATTTACTCCCATTTACATCGCGTCTGCCTGTGGGAGAAAGATCTCTTGCCCCACAATGTTCCCCGGCATTGTCAAAGTGACAGGACGGCGTGCGAGGTCACCCGAAACCGCTCACTGTGCTTGTTCGAAGAGCCAAGCAGCAACGGCTTACTGGCTAGTCATTTAAGAAGGGCCATTTTCTCATTTGGTAACGTGTTATCTCTTACATATATGTGTGCATTGAAGGTGGCGTGGCAAAACACTGATGTTTTAGTTAAGAGAAAATGACTTGACTCCACCTGACACCAACGGTTTCTTGGAGTAGTGGGTTTAGGCCATTGATCTGGAATATAAAGAAACATCGTAACTTCTTTCTACCAGGAGTGGCAGTGAGGTCAGGCTCGGATAAGTGTGAAATCACAGGATAAAGGAAGAATATCTGTTGTTTCTGCCGTGATTACTACCACGGCTGCCCTAATATTTTCTTTCAGCAGGATGTTAGTGGGGATGTCATTGCAATACAAGATGTATTATTGTAAAGCCTGCTATACACTGTACTTTGTTTTTTTTTCTTTAACATAGTCATTCCAGCGATTCTTGCTGACAAAGTCGGTCACACACAAAGCGTGACTTTCTTGACAGATTTACAGTTTACTTCATTAACATGAGTCTACTATGTGTTTATTAAAACTACTATGTATACTACTATGTGTTTATTAAAAATGCATTCACACTTTATTTCAAGGTCCAATTCTCGCCATTAACAAACCATTAACTGTTACTTTTGCCTCAGTAAACTCTAGTTAGTAAGGTAATTGTTAAGTTTAGGTACTGGGCAAGGATTAGGGATGTAGAATATGATATGTCATACAGAATATGTGCTTTATTAGTACTAATAAACAGTCGAGATGTTAATAATAGGCATGTTCATGAGCAGGGGTTAAATTGGGCTGGGGCACATAGGCTTACCTTGGTAACTCATCAGAGGATGTTCCTCGTACATATACAAAATGATAGGCTATAGTTTTAAACACTTTACTCATTCTTACTAATTCAAGCAACGATGTGACGCGGGTGTTTTTCTATCTCTGAAATGAACTGAGTGCCTTCAGAAAAGTTTAGATCGCATTTCAACTCAATCTGATGGGAGCGTTCAAAGTTCAAAGCGCAAGAATAATTTGCGCTGGAATAGTGTTACTTGTCAGTTGCTCAGTAACATTTTTATGAATTTTTACAAGGCATGGATGTGACAGTGTGGAACGTGCAGCAAACTTCTTCTCAAATTCTTATTAGAAAAATGTATTAATCTGCTGTTGTCAACAAAAAGAGGTCTTCCTGGGGGTTTCCGCCAAAGTAAAGGCTCCATCAACATTCATAAATATTAGTATTGCAATTTTACTGTTGTTCTGTAAAATAAAATTAAATAGTAAGACAGAAATAATGATAATAATAATTACAACAGCTATATTAATACATTTGATATAACATTCAAGTCAGGTCAAGTCACCCTTATTTATATAGCGTTTTAAACAAAATGCATTGCGTCGAAGCATCTGAACAACATTCATTAGATGTGTAATAGATCTGTAATAGATTTGTATCTGTGGGATCTGAAATATTTTCTAATGTTTATAAATAATTCTCTCCTGCTCAGCAAGACTGAATTTATTTGAACAGTAAAATAAATACAGTACATATCTTATTGATTTTAAGTTAAATTGGTGTAATGTCCTCTAGAATGTTCAGTAAATGTTAGGTAAATGTTTTTAAATTGTTGTTTTGTAATTGATTTTTTTTTTTTTTGGAAGACAAAACAGTAAAAAGTTAAATTTGGGTATATAAGTTATGCGATGGGAAACAAAATTGGGCGAAATACATTACAATACACTTAACAGCTTAAACCTGTAACCGACTGTGTATTTCGACCCAAATCATGAGGTCTACAAACGTGCTAATATCTGACACAGGACGACAGGCTGGGCTGACCTCATAAGTGGGGTGACCATCCTCACTGTACGGTTAAGACATTCACTGAGCCAGGACAAGCAGGAGCCTCTAAGAGGATTACAAAAGACAAGCTGAGAAAACACGATGAGCCAAAGCCAGAGATGCACTTGAGTATGTAATGATGAGCATATGCTGTTTGATCAAATGAAACCCGGAGATACTAAAGATAACTGGATTTTTTTAATGTATTTTTTTTATTAATATGTGCTTGCTTATTTTTTTACTACTTCACTCGGAAATCCTCTCGAATGGTGGGCATGCAACGAACACCGGCTTCCTCTGCAACTGCCACCAGCAGGCTACACCAAGTGTAATAATATTTCTTTGGCCAGCAACACCATCACAAGGCAAAGATCAAACCTGCACCCCTCTCACGTCGATGTGCTTATATTTCTTAATGTAACCCAGCCCTATTTGAGCTCAACCAAAGACTAGACCACGAGTGTGGTGTGAGGACGATAGCAGTGATGACTTGTTAGTCTATATAAACTCACAAGCCGGCAGAAGTAAGATTCTATTTGTTCTTGTCACTACTGTTGAAAACATGGTAAATATGAAATGATTAAATTAAATGTACGCATGTTTTAACTGTTAGTAAAGTTTTAATCAATTTGATAAATATTCTGTATCTGTTAGTTCAGTGACTTGCCCCCTTCTTAGGGTCTTTGAGTAGCGGTCTCACTGAGCCCTTGCCTACAGAGTTACTGCTAACAAAACAGATCTCTTGAGGCCCCAAAAGTGTGTGGGTCCTCAGAATCTTCCTAACTCCTAGCTAGCTATCCTTAGATAGCTATGTTCTCAAGGTCTTATCAAGGCTTGTATATCAGAATAAGAGTACACAGCTATGGCCAGACAAGACCTTCCTGCATAGTCGCCCAGACCCCTGAGAGTGGGCTATCTACTTACAATCATTGGAGACAGTAACAGTACCAGTAGTATCGCAGTGGAAATTATAAATGTATCCACCAAAGAGTTACAAATAAAACTAAATTTCACACACAATTCCCTGCATGGTTCAATCCCATCCTATGCAGCTTAGAGTCACTGAGTGAGATCAAATGGTAAACTGTCAAATAAGAGATGTTTTCGAGTTTGACAAAGATGTAGGTCCAGTCATCAAAAGATCTAAATATTTGTGGATTGGAAACCAATTAGAAAATTGACAAGCTTTTGCTGCAATTCTATGGATGCTTTGCCCGTTCAACACCATTGTTTTGAAGCAGTGTCAATGCTTTGTAAAGCCTTTTAGCATGCCAGTAAAGCTACTTGAATCTCAATTTACCAGCTGCTGATCATGATGCAGATTTCTTCAAGTAGGATACACATCTCAACCACAGAATGTCTATGTTCATGGTATGAAAACACTAAATTCTATGTTTTAAAATATTGCCCTGGTCACACTGAGCCCATATTTATTCTGATGACTTTCATGTGAGTGATCACACTGTAACTAGCACAAGCAGCCTAACAAAATGCTTTCTCTGTCTAGATTTAATAATAACTGACACTTCAAATCAACATTTCAGTTCCAACTTTTATTAAATGTGGTATTTAATCATGTCTGAAAATATATCAATGAATAACCTGATAAAAGTAACATGCTTTATGTCTTTAGTTCTCACTCTGCAGTAAACGGTTTTATGTAAGCTCCTAAAGAGGTGATTACAGAAGTCATAGATACTCTTCTGACAATTATTAATTAATCATTGTCAATAGGATATGTCCCCAAAACCTTCAAACTGGCTGCTATTAAGCCACTCATCAAAAAACACAACTTGACCCCAAAGAACTAGTTGATTACAGACCGATCTCGAATTTCCCTTTTCTGTTCAAGATACTAGAAAAGGTGGTATCCTCACAATTATATTCCTTCTTAGAGAAAAATGGTAGCTGTGAGGATTTCCAGTCAGGATTTAGACTGTATCATAATATGCTCTAATTAGATATTAGAAAGCTTTCACTGTTATGCTGATGATACTCAACCCTTTATTTCTTCACAGCCTGGCGAAACCCACCAATCTGAAAAACTAGTGGAATGTATAGTCGGTATAACGTGCATGAGGACAAACTACATTTGCACACTCAGGGTTAGCACTCGTTAGCTTGTCATTAGTGTTTTCATTCGAATATCGCCGTTTTCTTTTCTCCTCTCCTCTCTCTCGCTCCAGTTTTTCACAAGTTCATCAAACAACCGCAGTAAGAATAGTTCATCAAGCACGGTGAGTAATGGCTTCTCCTACAATTGTTATTTGCACCTCTTGCCACATGTACAGTTTATCTATCTCTGTCGCTGATGAGGGATTCACATGTGATAAATGCAGGGAAATAGTTAGGCTGACAGAGAAGATTTCAGAATTAGAGACACGCATCCAAACTTTAATTGAGGACAGTAAGAATGTTAGGGCTCTAGATACGGCTTTGGATGCATCTAGCTCAGGGACTCCTGTACATTGTCCGGTTCCAGAAACAGAGACCCTGCAGCAGGGCAACTGGGTGACGGTGAGGCAGCGTAGTCATGGGCCAAAACACCGCTCTTCTGTTCCGATCAAAACATTAAACAGGTTCTCCCCACTCAGTGATGCACCCACTGAGAAACCTGATGAAAGTGCTCTCGTTATTGGTGATTCTATTGTACAGTACGGAAGGCTGAAGACATTGAATCTGAGTGGATCATGTTCTCCGCCCTCCATTGTCAATGCGGCCACTCAGAGCTGTGGCCGTAAGGTCTCCGGTGCCTGTCGAGGCGGCAATCCCCGAACCCTGTGGTGGACCATTTATCCGGTACTGGAAGTAAGGGTTGCCATCAAGCTGAAGAAGGACCTGGCTGGCTTGTGGGAATCCTGAGGCAGCTGACGGGTACCGGCAGGCCAAGCGGGCTGCAGACCCACACAATATGTTTGGGTCCAGAAGTTGTGGAGGCAAAAACTTGGTCTTGGAGGAGTTTGGTGAGTCCATGGAGAATTCGGCCAACAGTCGAACCTTGTATTCAGGAGAAACAATGCGGTTTTCGTCCCAGTCATGGAACACTGGACCAGCTTTATACCCTTGCCAGGGTGCTGTAGGGTTCAAGGGAGTTTACCCAACCAAGGATTGAGAGATTGACAGGTGGATAGGTGCAGCTTCTGCAATCATGCGGTCGATGTACCTGTCTGTTGTGGTAAATAAGGAGCTGAGCTGCAAGGCGAAGCTCTCGATTTACCGGTTGGTCTATGTTTCTACTCTCACCTATGTTTATGAGCTGTGGGTCATGACTGAAAGGACAAGATCCCTGATTCAAGTGGCCGAAATGAGCTTTTCCGTAGGTTGGCTGGGCGCTCCCTTAGAGATAGGGTGAGGAGCTCCGCCACTTGGGAAGAGCTCAGAGTAGAGCCCCTGCTCCTCCACATCGAGAGCAGGCAGCTGAGGTGGCTCGGGCATCTGTTCTGGATGCCTCCTGGACACCGTCCTGGGGAGGTGTTCCAGGCACGTCCCACCGGGAGGAGGCCCTGGGGAAGACCAAGGACACACTGGAGGGACTATGTCTCTCGGCTGGCCTGAGAATGCCTCTGTATTCTCTTCTTAGACTGCTGCCCCCTCGACCTGGCCCCGAATAAGTGGAAGAAGATGGATGAATGGATGGAAACATCCCTCAACTCCCTAACTGAACCAAAAACAGTAGAATTAAAAGAAAAAGCCACTTTCTCCCTACAGCTTCTCAGGTTAGGTTCTACCTCCAGACAATGCTCACCACAGAGACACTATTAGCCACTTGCTAATAAACAACTCAAACTCTGGTGGTAACAAACAACAACCCACCAGAAGGCTCAGTCTGGAGCAGGGGAGAAGTGTGTCTCTCTCTGCAGCAATCACAGGACTGACACTTTATACACCACTCTCAGCCACGCTCACATAACGAGAGAGAGTGAGAGAGGGGTAGAGAGAGAGACACCAAGCACAACAAAGGGCACACAACCACAGCCACAGATTTACACCAGAATAACAATAATGAGTCCCAGGACATAACAGTAGGGAGGAAAAGTTGGGTCTCAAGAAAAGTTGGGTCTTGTGCGGGACAATGGATGTGTCGAGGGAGGTGAGCACTGGGCTTTGCAAGGTCTATTGGCCAGAGCGTGTGGCTGGTCGAGAACAGCACTGGCCACAATGAAGCCTGGTGCTTGGCGGCTGTGTCTGACAGGGAGGGAGTGATCAGGGTGCCTGAAAACTGCGGCAAATCTGGAAAAAAAAAACTCCAGTATAGGTCTCTACATTGGATGGGAAATTGGGTCTATGATAAGATGGCAAAGGGAGGGAATTGAATGCTGAAAGTTGAGCTATAACAAAGCTAGGACGTACTTGGTTATTTATAGGAATTTTCTCTTGTGCTGATTGGATAAATGATGTAATCACTAATGATGAACTGGCAGTGTTAATTATCTGTGCGTGCTCCTAACAAAATTTGTTTAGAAAACATCCTTTGTTTGCCACTGAATTTTTGCTTTACCATAAGTACCACCTACTGTCAGAGAGGGAATTAGCATTTTCATTCATCTGATGTTACTTCACATTGATTTGGACAGACAAATCAGATGCAAACATTTGACTGAATTTTCATGACAAACATTCATATTGATTTTAAAAAAATCACTAATTTAAGCATGTCCCTCAATGAGAGCGTGTGACACCGTAGAATGCAACAGACGGCTTTGAAATTCATGTGTTGTAAATCCAGCATAGAAAAAAAAAAAATTGTTTGTGTGTTTACTAACTTTGCATGAGATGGCCGCTTCACTGAGCAGAGATACGGTGTCACTTCTTAAGGACAGCAGGTCACTGCTGCTAAGATCAGTGCCATTGCTAGGACTCGCATTACGACTGGAATCACTGTGAATCATGTCCTCAAGCATCACAGATAAATGTTTGTCCTCCGCCTGGTCTGATGAAACCTGAAATACACAAATACACATTGAAAATGTAAGCAAAAAAGAGAAATTATACACTGAATTCATGTTACTATTCTGTTTCTATTCTATTTAAATCTGAGATAGCTATTTAGATATTAAATCTGTTACTCTCTAAAATGAGCAAATTTAATGCAACATACTGTATTTACACTTAAAAGCTGGAATGGAATGTGAACAGTTGGTGATGGTTTCAGCAGTTCAGGTGGAGGTTGGAAGCTCATTCCACCAGAGAGGAGCAGAGAAGGTGAAAGTTTTGGAAACCAACAAGGTGTCACTCATTCAGTGACCATGTATTTTGTGGATGGATGGATTTTATAAATATTATTGTGAATGATTCTGATTGATTGAATATTTTTCAGATTAGACATTATATTAGACCTTGTAATGTTTAAATTGTAATTTATGTGGAATATTTCAGTGTTCCCCGGACCGAAGAGGGGAGCTCGTGCGGCCACCGGACTCCGCCGGACTACCTGGACCCTTCCTCCATGAACACTGCCCGACCTACACAAACCCCACAGCACAACAAGGACACCAGATCCCCTGTTTTATTTGATTTTCTGTTAATAAAAAGCCTTTCCGAGGCCCGACGCCATGCCCACGTGTCTTTCATGTGCTCCTCCCGTATATATATATATATATATTAGGGGTGTAACGGTTCACAAAATTCACGGTTCGGTTCGATACGATACACTGATGTCACGGTTCGGTTCGGTTCGGTTCGATACGTTTTAGATACAGCAAAATGTAAAAACATCTCAACTTTTCAGAATGCCGCAAGCGCACCGCGGGTCATGTGACAAGAACCAACCAATCAGCTTCATCCTTTCCCGTAACAACGTTGAGAGCTCAGCCAAGATGAAGGAACAGCTGATCATAGTTGTATATGGATTGCAATTTTGAAATAAATTCAGTAGCAGAGCTACTGCAAGCGATTTTTAGAGCTGCAAATCCATTTATCCTTCGCTGAAATTTCCGCGTCTCATGGAGAGAGCACGTCATTGTTGCTTAGCAAAGACAGACGCCTCAGGAGAAAGACGCGCTTAGCGTTTTCCATGCGTTTTTAGGCACGATATGTGAACGGCCCCTAAGGCGCTCGCTCACTCAGCACGCGCTGAAGGCTCGTTGCAAAATGTCTAATGCATTTAACAGACCAGAAATATAAGATCCTAAAATAACCAACAGGTCTGGTGTTTGGGTTGGATTCCCTGTAAGCTATAGTGTCTAAATGCTGCAGGGATAGTTTGCTGCGTGCATGTTTCTCCTTTTTTTCGTCTTTTCCCAGATAGTACTGACGCATATATCCCAGATATCCCCGCTGGTTTTTTTTTTTTTTTTTTTTGTAATCCCGCCGGTGTACCCTGTCATGTTGCAGATGCGACATACCGTTGTTTATTTATCCACCACTCTCTTGCCATCACCATTATAGCTTAAAGGGAATCCAAAGTGCACCCAAACACCAGACCTGTTGGTTATTGGAGGATCTTCTCATTTCTAGTCTGTTAAACGCATTGGCTATTTTGCAACGAGCCTTCAGCGCGTACTGAGTGAGCGAGCGCCTGCTGAGTAGCCTAACATAAACATATAAGATGGTGTTTTTTTCTTCTTCGGGAGTGTCAGGGGCGTTGCCTGTTACGTTGTTTGGGTTATTGGGCTACCTTGTTGAACGCATATCATTATATTTCTTTCTCTCTCTTTTTTTTTTTTCAAATATAATTAATTACTCCAACGAACCGTTCGGTATACATAATGCGTACCGCGTACCGAACCGAAAGCGTCGTACCGAACGGTTCAATACGAATACGCGTATCGTTACACCCCTAATATATATATATATATATATATATATATATATATATATATATATATATATATATATATATATATATATATATATATATATATATATATATATACCGTAATTGCTCAAATAAAAGCCGGGGCCTTTATTTACCTGAACTGCAGAAGGTAACAGGCTTTTATTTGAAGCAGGCTTTTATTAGAGGCAGGCCTTTATTTATTTATTTAAGTATTTGTTTTAAATAACCCGTTTTAAATTAAAAAAACTTTCCCCCGGCCTTATTTAAGACCAGCCTTTATTTGTCTGTATTAACCACGCCCCCGGCCACTATAAGAGGCCCGGCGTTTATTTGACTACCGGTTTTTATTTTAGGAATTACGGTATATATAATATATATATAATCTCTCTCATGTCACAATAAAATGACAGGCTTTTTTTTCTTTCCTTTCTTTCTTTCTTTCTTTCTTTCTTTCTTTCTTTCTTTCTTTCTTTCTTTCTTTCTTTCGTGACATATGCTGAACAGTCATGCATTCCTGCTTAAACTCTGCCACTCCACTTTCGAAAAAAAAGGAGCAAAGTTCCTGTCATACATTTTCAATTATTTTATTGATAATCCATTACACTCTGATATGTGTTATATTCAAAGCTATTGTTTTCCCCCCGAAAAACTTTTTTTATTCTTACAAAATATTTGCGTTCTCTTGCAAAATTATTACATTTGCCTTGAGAAATGTTGCGTTTGCTCACAAAAGCAATGAAATACAGTTTTCCAATACTTTTTTTTACAAATATTTGGTGGATCAAAGTTTCTCAGCTGAACACAACCGTTTTGCGAGAGAATGTAAAAGCATTGAAATATAAATATGCAGGCTATTAAAATACTATTCATCAAAACGAAGGACACTATTTTGAATGATCTAGTTTAGGTTGTTACTTTGAATTATCTGTCTATGTGTTAACTGTTCTAATGAATATTTTCAAAAATCAATTCAAACGAGAATAGTGCAGAACCAGTGTGATTCCCCCAACACAACACAGATCCTCAACATGAAACAAACCTCAGCTATCAATCTCAATAGAACAGGAGGTCTTTCAGCTCTCCATGACATCTCTTAAAATTCCCTTATGTGAAGCTATTTATCATATAAATCAATTATTTTGCAGACATGATGCGAGTTACATTCGTTTGTGCCATGGAAGAGAATGAAAAGACTCGCCTTACTTGTTGCATGCAATTAAAGCCCAACAAAAAGACACAGGAAACAGTTTAATATCTCATAGAGACTGTAATTACCCGGTGAAAGTCCCACGGGACCTCATTACTGAAACACTCTCATCACACAAATCACTTATAAAAACACTCTCCTCCAGCAGTAAAGCACACACACACACACACACACTCGAGCCATTCAATAAAAGAGACGCATCAATCAGTTCAGTGCAGGTAATTACTCTTGAGAAACACCACTGCTGCATCTTTTCATAATCATGACACCAATTTACACAATAAAATGGCCTCTTACTGACAGCAATCAGAATAAAGCTGATTGATCATCAAAAATAAAGTAACTATGAAGGGCTCAAAAATGTACAAAAAAGACAAGTGAATCTGAAAATGTTTTTTTTAATTTTTATTTTTATTTTCAACATTCAAAAATAAGACATTATTTTGAGCAGCAAATGAATTGTGATTCTGAAGTATAACGTAACACACACAAAAATGACTTTGTCTTCACAGGAATGAATAACAATTTTAAATAAATTTAAACTTCAACTATTTTTAATTGTAATAATATTTCAGAGTAAAGTTTTTTTCTGTAGTTCAAATAAGAACAGCCACTCACACAAAAACACCAGAAAAAAAAAAAAAAAAAAAAAAAAAAAAAACTGGAACAAAATAGGAAAACAAAGGAATACACACAAAGTCAATAAATCAGAAAATAAAAACCAAACAAAACCATTTGTTTTCTTATCGTTTTTGGGTGAAGCCATGCAATTCACCCGGTTAAAGGTAACAAGTATCTCTGTGGAATTGCAAAACTTCCACCTATTTCCCAAGCACTCCCACGTTGACCACTAGTTGGATGAACAGATCCCACTCCAAATGCCATGCTCAAGGCACGTTTACCCGACAACGCTTTTTACTAAAAACATCTTTGAAAACAATACTGTTAATGTGTAAACTACAAACATGTGAATTTGCGAAAACGGTGACATCACGCCGATTACGTGTTCAGTCTATAAGAATGTGTTTCATGACAAAGTAACATCGCCACCTACTGGTACGGCAGGAATAATACAGTGTTTTTACTCGTTTACACAGATCTGAGTCAACAGTAATCGGTTTGACCTTGTCGTCTGTATGCAAAACTTATCAAAAGTAAAAGCAAAAACATTTCTGCTTTTAGTGCATTGTTGTCATGTTAACAACTCAATTTATAGTTTCATTTTACATGCATGTGTAGGGATTTAGCCTACGCTTAGTCTGTGAAATGAACGTTTGCAGGGAGTTACAGCCCTGATTACAGGGACAAAAGGGTAATAGTTTCTATTCACCACACCTCCATTTGTCTCCAATATGCAAATGTGTTGCCTGTACACTTCTCTTCATCTTCATGTTATTTTGGATCATCCATGCAGCACGTTGCACGGCTGAGATAAATTACATCTAACATTAATGAAAAATTACTCTCTCTCTCGTCTTCTTTATTGCTGTCCTTTAACAGACCTGTCAAAAAGCCTCTAACACACGTTGGACACGTTCAGTCTGAGGCCTAATTAACTTTGTGCAAGTATTCATGTACTGGCGAGAAGGAAACTAAAGCTTCACTTTGCTGGTTTTGATCAGTATCATAAAGTGAGCAGAAGTGCGAACGACAACTGGAACATTGTCATAACGACTATCTCTGATGATCATGTAGCGCCACACTTCTGAAGACTCTTCACACGTTTTAAGATCCAAGAGTCAACTGAATTGCTCGAATGAGAACAGGCGAGAGATAAACTTGGGGGGAGGATGTTGAATGTAAAATAACAAGAGAATCTCATGTCAACAGCGCTGCATACATCTGCGACAAATCAAAGAGAATAAACAGCGCTGTGATTCGCGCACACCTTGACAGGCCGAGCGGAGAGCCAAAGCGAAGGCGTTTCTGACAGGCGACGACTCCAGGTGAGCCTCCGAGTTACTAAACTCAACTTTTTACAATCGCGACGCTTAAATATGCGATGACATCGCAGCTTGAGTCTGGCACATTGAGAGCAGTTTTACCTCGAGCTCTGCTGAAATACTGCATGCGTGTTAGAAACTTGCATTTCACAGCACACCTGAAAGGCTGTCATAATAGCACGTCATGTCCTGCACCCCGCTAGCAGTCTACTGCTAAATACCTTACAGAGACACACAATCCCTCCTAAACCTTTAAAGCTAACACGCTGCACTTTTACATTTTAGCATTTATTTTTTTCCCTGAAGTCCACTTACAAACTTTGTCAAGGTCTTCATTTCATTGCCCATTTTCCACCCTCTCTCTGATGCAAACTCTTAGGAGTCAATTAACCAGTTGTCTGTTGTTGCTACTGTGCTATTAGGCTTTTTAAATGACATTTGTAAATGTTTGTGGCCGTATGCTAATAAGCTCATGGTTGTGATGTCATTAGTTTGAAGATTTCTGTACTATTTATGCAGTTCACTCAATACAAACTCTGAAAACTGAAACTAAGATGTTAGCAGTTTTTTTTTTTAAATCAGATGTGTGTGTGATTTTTAATTGTGTCTAACCATTCTACTGATATGAAATGAGACATATCTGTAGTTCTTGAGACTGATCGGTCTCATCATTTCTTCACTCTAGAAATATTTTGACACAAATTGAACAAAAATAGTAAGAATATTTCCAATATACAACTTGTTAATTACACTGATTTATTTGTATTTATTTTCATTTTATCCATTTATTTTGTTATGCCCTACACTGCCACATTTTAAGGGATGGTTCACCCCCCCCCCCCCCCCCCCCCCCAATTTTAAAAAAAATAAAAATAACAAATAAAATAAATACATAAATTGTAGGAAACCAAATAGTTGCTGGTGGTCATTGACTTTAACAGTATTTTTTCCCATACTATGAAAGCCAAAGGGGAACAAACAACTGTTTGGTTTCCAACATTCTTCAAAATATATTTTAAAGATCTTCAAAATATTGATAACACTTTATTTTAAGGTGTCCCTTGTGACATACTGTGACATGTTGGTTTCTGTTTGTCCTGTCTGTCCTCATTTGGTTAATTTCCTGTTCTCATCATTGGTTAATCTTTGTTCATTTAAGTCACCTGTTCCACAGTTACTGTGTCCAGCCTAAGGCACACCTGTGCAATACTCATGCTGTCTAATCAGGATCTTGATATGCCACACCTGAGAGGTGGATGGATTATCTCGGCAAAGGAGAAGTGCTCATTAACACAGATTTAGACAGATTTGTGTACAATATTTGAGAGAAATTGGACTGGATTGGAATTGGTACATAGAAAAAGTCTTAGATCTTTGAGTTCAGCTCCTGAAAAATGAGGGGCAAAAACAAAAGTGTTGTGTTTCTAATTTTGTTCAGTGTATAAGTAAGTGCATACAGAACACAATATAGACCAGTAGTGTTATGCATACTCGGATCCCACACACGTGCTGACTATTCTCAAATAAGAACCTGTTAAATGCTCAAAATTCTGAAGCGTTCATTGAAAGAGGTAATAACATCTAGAAGGCAGTGTGACAGATGTTAATTCTACAATTCTTGGCATGTAATGCTTTAAGAAAGGCCGACACAATGAACTGCCCTCTCAGTAAAGCATAGACAAGCCTCTTATCCTTTAATTAGCCCCCACACACATACACACACACACACACACACAGCCAAACAGTGAACCAATTATCTTCTCTCACTAGATGGATTCAATAGCTGCTTCAAAATCTAATAAACTGCTCACATAAATACATCCCAAAATATCTGTTCCTGTAAATAATAGTAACTATACAGCAGTTATACAAGAAAATATTTATTTTAATAATGTTATCAAGTCCATTTTGATTTGCCGGATTCCTTAAGTGTGTGACGGAAAAGTTACGCCCCTTACCATATTTGGAAACACACAGAGTGTCCACGATAACAATACTACAGTGAGAATAAGAGTTACGCCTCCTTTATTTGTATAAACATTTAATTCTAAAGCATTCATAGAATATGTTCAGGAATAAGTCTTTGAGAACTAAAAGTACACAGAAGTTAATTCAATCACACGGTCTATCAAAAGCGAGAGCTCGAGTTAAAATGTTGCAACCCTTCTGAGCACTTGGCAACGTAAATTGTTTATCAGACACTAATGCAGGCGTTTAATCCAATTTGCATTCATATTAGTTACAGGGTATCTCCATCCGAGGGGAATTACTTCTTTAGTGGCCCTCCGAGAGTCCAATATAACTTCATGCATAATATCGGTATCTTTATATTTTTCATTTGAGAAGCCAATTGGTTGCTCTCACAAGTGATTGGTGAAGTCATTTGGAGAGGCTTCAGTTGGACAAGCACACACACACACACACACACACACAGGTTATGGAGCCCGTCATAGGCTAGCAGTCACCAAATTAATCCACAGACTGCATTGCGTCTTTGTGCCTGTCGAATCTGCCAGAGTCTGGATGTAAATGTTCATGTTCAAACTAGCTGAAATTAAACTTTATTTTATATTAGTTAACATTTCTTTTATTTTACCTAATGATTTTTTTTAATTTACTTATTTTTCTTATGATTGTTTTAGTGCTCTATATTAACCCTGTCAAGTAACGCCTTTAATTAAAGGTAAAAGTAGAAAGACTGAAATAGTATTTTCTTGCAAGATGTTCTCCAATAATTTAGTTTTATTTACAACGTTGAAAAATCATTTCTATATTGTATCTGACTAACCAAACACCACTAATGAATGGACTGTGATATTTGTCATATTTTCCGCACACATCTCTTTACCTCAATGGATTCTGCATGAAGGTTTTAAACAATAGAAGGGAGAAGACTTCACCCAGACAATAGTGTGACTGGGGTATAAAATACAACGTTTGCAGACAAAATCCATACTTTGGAGACACTGAGAAATGTGGGGTTGCCAGAGGTAAACACACAAATGAGCCGAAGACAATGAGACGCTTTTGACAGTAAACTGTAGGTTGCACACAAAGAGACAGGGGTCAAGTTGAAATTGTCCATCACCCAGACAAGCAGAACTCATTTGGATGCAAACGAGTGCCTACGATATTCAAATATTCAATATATATTCAGAGCCTGGGCGAGCGCTGGCCTCCCCCTGCAGAAACGCTTCATGATCGTGTTTAGCGCAGGACGAGTTCAAAGTGCAGATATTATACGAGTGTGTGTTCAGTTGTGTGATTCCAGATTTCTGTTTACTGTCCATTTGTTAACTAAAATAAAGAAACAGCAGTATCAAACATAGCGGAAAACACAGACTGTAAAAGCTGTAAAATTATAAAATAATGCCAAATATGAGTCCGCTGCATCACAACTGTGACAGAGCAATTATTTAGCCGTTTTACCCCTTACACACGTGTGACAAACAGTGCACGCTATTCTGTGACATGGGCAAGTTTCTCAGTGAACCTGCACCTGTCCCAAAAACATAAAGACATCAGGATTTTTTCATTTTACTGACTTCATGTGGGTAATTTTCCACACGCATTTCTGGAGGTAATCATTTCTGATGCTAAATGTCCCACTTAGAAATTATGAATTATGACAGATGATTTTATATATATATATATAAAATCATCTGTCATAATTCATAATTTCTAAGTGGAACATTTAGCATCATTTCTGATATATATATATATATATACATACTTTTTTTAATCAATATAATGGAGACTATCACTCTGATAATGTTCCTAATACATTTTAATCTACCCAAATGGTGAATGATCATTAACTAGGAACATTTCATTGCTCAAATGTTGCTCTTTTATAGCTCACTATACTTTTCATTTATAATTCATGTAGGTATTTACTTGGTTTTAGATGTATTTTTTTCCCTTAAACTCCTTGGTGAAAACAAATTTGCTGAAAATATTCCCTTGTGAGAAAAAGCAGTGCACGCAATTGTATTGAGCTGCACTGCACTATATATATATAAAACAACTGTACTTGTGGATAATATAATATTAATGAAGTAAAATACACTTATACAGTATGTTCTTAAAGAGACACGTTCATGACTATTTGTTTTTCTTTACATCCTGTAGTCCTTTAAAAAGCAGTCTTTGTAATCATTTCAAATCATTTCTAAATGACCGTTTTAAAAATCGCTCGTTATGTTTTAATGGAGTAATAATTATTACAATAGATGTACTAAACAACAACTTCTGTGTTAAGATTGTGTGATTGCAAAAGTAGTGAAACACATGACGTACACATTTCAGTAGAAATGATATTAAAGAATATTTTAGTTGAGCATAAATCATTGTCCGTACATTCAAAAGCACACATTACTTTAACCACATTTCAAAGACTGCATGAAATAAGTTCAGTGAACTATATTTAATATACACTTAAACTATAATGCATTTTCATTTATTTGTAAATGACATTAATGAAAGTGTATCAAAACATTAAAATCATTTGACACTTTAAAATCTACTTCATTTCACAAGATTTTTCACAAGATGTTTGATTGCAGATCTGATAGTGAAACTCGTGTTGCATGTTACCCTTTAAACTGGCCATAATGCCTAAAAATGTTGTCTAGGTAGGCAGCTAGGCACTGAAGGCCATTTTATCAATGATTAAGGTTGTAAACACTTGGCAGTCGCCCACAGGAATGCCCTGCTAAACCCAGACCGCCCCGATCCGACCCCATGCGTCACCCATAAGTCCCAGCACCCCAGACACCTTCCACTTCCTGAACACATCCCAGCCACCTGATGCCAGCCATCATCTTCAGCCCAGGATCAATTGAAATCCTGTGTCATTGGAAACTCAGCACGGATGAGCTAATGAAATAAACACAATTGGATAGCAGAGAGTGTGGGTCAGAACAGAGTAAGTGCCTATTTACCTGAACGAGAGGCTGCTGTAATGGATTGGAGTGGATATCACATTAACCTGCCAAAGCCTTTTTAAATGGGGTCCAGGGCTTAAACTGATTTATCTATTGGCTCCCCCAGGGGCACTTTAGAGTGTGCAGCCCATCCGTCCAGCCGAGGCATCAATCTAGTGCTGCACAGCCCCATCACTACTGCACCGCACACACACGTCCACACTAACAGGTGTGCATCCGAGCAAACACACACCTGACGCACTGCTTCACAAATTAATATCGTTTGTGCAGGAGAAGAAAAAAACAAGGTGACAAAGCCAAAAAAACGGCACATTATGATAGCGCATTATTGAGTTATTATTGTTTCAGAGGACGCCGCTGCTGAAGGTTTATCCATCAGGGGTTTGACTGGATTGGATTGTCCAGAGTGGGCTATACTTAGCAGAAGGGGAATAAGGGGGATTCATGACGTCACTCAGAAACGAAAGGGATCCTGTTCTCATCTACTCTCCCTGCTGTACTGACAAGTGTATAGGACTCTTCTGCGGCGCACCAAAGAAGAGAGTTTGAGAAATGCCTCAGAGTTGTTGTTCTGTATTTTGGTAATAGATTTGTACACCAATATTTTGGAATAATGAGCGCAATAGTTGTTATAATGTATTTGATTTGATTTTAAATTCTGCGCTGTGACTGTTTGGTTCATACAGCAGAAGTCAGTGGTGTTCAGTGTCGGTTGACTCCCGGTGTTCCTCATCATATCTCCTTTTGGGTTCACTTGTGCTCCACAAACACTGCCTGCAGGTTTGGATCGACACAAGGGAGAGTCAGTTACAGTTTTCATTGTTTTGATGGGGATTATTAGAGAGGCGAATCAGTTATAACACTCTGGTAAGAGATTTGGAAGAATGTCTTGGCTTGCAGTTCAGTCTTGTTTGTGATGAAGAAATTACACTCTTCTTTTTTCTTTTGTCTTTTTTTTTGTCTTTGTTTCTTTGTTCCCATAAAATAGAGTCCAATGGTTCGTCTTGAGGAGAGTAAATAATTGCAAATTGTTATTTTTTAAATTAATCAGTCAATCAATCAATCAATTAATCAAAATATCCAAGATACTATATGTAAACTATGTAAAATACAATGAAGTCTTAAATATTTATTTACTGGCTTACTAAAGAAAAAAGAAGAAGAAGAAAAGAAAGAAAATAACTAATCATAATTTTGATTTAATTAAAATTGTAAGTTTAGGAATAGAGTCATAAATAATATTTTTGGTTTGCAGTCCTGTCTTTTTGGTAATCTACAAATTACAAAGCGTACCTTTATTTTATTTTTTTCTTATTCTAAACAAAGTTTCAAAGCTTTTCTCTACGGCATTCGGTTCGCTTCCAGTTGTCTGAGAGAAATCTTGATATGACAGCCGCTGTAAAACCAGCACCCATCTGAGAGAAATTGATCATTTGCATACATTAAAAGAAGAAAAAAAATATAGACCTTATCAAGAGAAGGGTTTCATATGTGAGAAGAATGAAGAAAATGTGCATGATCTCAGATAACATTTACACACAGAAATAAAAAATTGAATGTGAGAGTGAGACTCTACTGTAGAGACACAATACTAATCACAGAAATACACACAAGAGAGAAGTCATCTCCTTTGGATTTCATAATGTTGAGGTCACAGCGGCTGATTGACAGATTTGTGTTGGAAAAGGCTGAATTTTGTAATGTTTTCCCTAAATATCTTGATCTTGCTCATAACAGTGCAGTCAGTGCTGGGGTGAGATATTACACGAGTTATGTAATCAGATTACTTTTGATTTCATTTAACTAGTTAAGTAATGCAGAACTTTTACATTTACAAGAAAATATCTGCGTTACTTTTTTCAAATGCGTAAATCCTGCGTCATATTGTTCATGCGATTAGTTTTAGCAGCGCCCTCTACTGTACCGACATGAAATTACATTTCCTTCAGCCTGAGGCGCATTCATTTCACTTTCAGTGTAAAACGCTCTTTCCCATTCATAAAAGAAGAACCTTTTTATATTAAAAACAAACAAACAAGCCCTGTCCAGATTTTAAAAAGTTCCTCAAAAGTAATGTAACACATTACTTTCCATAAAAAGTAACCAAGTAATGTCATTTACTTGTTTTGGGGAGCAATGCAATATAGTAATGCATTTGTTTTAAAAGTAACTTTCCCCAACACTGGCTGCAGTCAACACTTACTTTTACTGTATGGAAAAGAGCAGCTTGAACATTCTGCTAAACGTTTCTTTTTGTATTCCACAGAAGAAACATCTAAAGTCCTCTGTGTTTCGGTCTCCACTCACCTCTTCAGCTCGGGTGACCACCACAGCTGGCATCCCTTGCTCTGGTTCACATCCACAGCTTCTCTGTGTCCTGAACGTCTCCTCGTCTCTCCTCAGATCCTCCTGATCAGATCTCTGCTCCTCCAGGCTCGCTTCAGGTCCTGCGTCTGGAGTTTGACTGGCCGTGGTCTCCTGTAAGAAGGCCTGGGCTGGTTTTGGTGTGGTGCTGGTGGTGAGATATTTTAACCCTTCGCAGAGGTGCTGTCCTGATCCTGAAGTGTGCGCTGAAGATGGGATCAACTCATGAGCCGAAAAATCAGACTCCTGAAAACACAAAACACAACATGTTTATAATACATATTCAGATACGTCAATTCATTGAACATTTTAACCAACATAATTAATGAGATGATAATTACATTTCAATATGCTTTATTTTCATATTATAAATCACTAGACGACAGATTACATCAGTGAACGTGATTAACAGAGATAGCACTAATTACAAAAGTTCTTGAAAAAATTATAAATAATAATAATAATAATAATACATTATATTAGCAAACCATATATTGTAAATATCTTTTACTGTTGTATTATGCATTTTTTTAAATAAGATTTTATTTTTAATTTATTTATTTATTTCAATTGAGCACTTTCATGGCATAATATTTTAGAAACACAGCTGTTAGATGTTTATTTATGAAACATAAAACATGAAATATCTTATTTATTACTATTATATTTTTAAGTGCCAGGTCCATCTCTTAAAACGAATACAGCACATTATAGTCATAATATTCAATATGCTGTTCTTTCTGAAAGCAAGAAAATTCAATATCCTTTAGAAAAAGAACAATTAAACATACTATATCACCAAACATAAACTTAGTTTTAAAAACATTTACACTATGTATTTATAAATGGTGATTTGGTTTTGTCCCACTTCAGTGTATCTAACAAGTCAAATCATACACAGTCCTAATTTTTTTCCGAATCGGCTGAATTGATATTCTGTTCATTGTAGAAAATGAATTATTAAAATTACCATAAGCATGGTGTGTATTATACAATAATAATAAAAAAATAAAAAAAAATAAAAAATACATTCCATAAAATCTTGACATTATAGTATTTACAAACCAACATTCGGTCCCAAACGGTCTCGACTCTCCTGAGTGATAGCTTAATTTAATCTAAATATTCAGCCCTGTTACCCATTCTGGCGTATTTATTGCTCAAGTCACACCGAAGCATCATTAAACAAACATTACCGCTCTAACTTCCTCTTATCGTCACCGTAACTGCATCATGTGCCGTTTTTGTGCTAATCTAAAACGGGTTGACAAGCACAAATCCCCTTCAGCTGAGGACTAAGATTTGAGTGAACGCTGGCATGATTACTCTTCATTAGGCCGTAATGTGACAGTTTGACAAGTGCAGTGGCTGTTTTAGTCACCTGCTGATGTGTGTACACGGCCCAGTGGAGATGAGACCTCTCTGGAAGTGGCCATTAAGCACAGTTCATCTGTCAGACTTCAGTCCGTACTCAACCTCCACTGCACTTCATTGGGAAAGAGAAATCCCAGCGGGCTTTGGGCCATTTATAGCAGCGCTCATGTTCATTAAGACCTCTGCGGTGGCCGTGTATATTTCAGTGCTACACTTCATGTCGAGGCTTGTAACGATTGTCTTTTTTTAGTATATTTGGATATGTGCATATCCGAACAAAAGCCTCTTCCAAACGGTTTTAGCTTTTTCCTATAATGTCAGAAAGCAGAAATCAAGAGACGGGTGGTGAAGCTCCCTTCAGAAAGACGTCACATTAAAATATCCCAGCTTTCCACATGTCACAGCTGTTCTTGCCTCCATTTCCACTGGCATGTCCCGTCTTTCATTAGACAAGAATGTCTCAGTAAAATCTCCCCCTATTCAAGTCGCTTTAAACAGTCAGCTCCATTGGGTGTTCATTACACACGGATACTGCCAAGGAATTGTTTTCTATACATGATGGTCGGATGTGTAATCCAAGCCATTTGCCATTAATTAAGAAACACTGTTTGTATGTGGCCACTTGTACTCCGGCTCTCTCTGGACAAGGCCTGATTTGTCTTAGACTGCAGAAATATTAAAGCATTTGATGTTTCCGGATACTTGAGCAATGAAGTCAGTCCACTGTTAAACTGAACACCAATCTAATTAAGCTGAAGATTCGGTGTTGTGACAACAGGCTTTGGTTTGAACGAAATGTAGACTAAACATTACTTTGAGTGGCTTTATTTTGATAATAGAAGAAAAACAGAATGAAAGCTGAAAGATGTGCTGCTGTAAACATAAAAAAATTCCTCTAGCATCAAAAAAAAAAAGTAAAATACAGAAACCCTAAACAACACACACACACACAAATCATAAAACAGCCAAACAAAACTAAACACACAAACAAAACCTAAACAAATTAGCAACACACAACAAAACAAAGTTTAAAAATAAAAACAAAACAGCAATACAAACAACAAAACAAAACCCACAACAACAAAACAACCCCAAAACAAAACACACAACAACAATGAAACAAAATACACCCCCACCTGCAAAAACAAAACAAAACAAAAATAAAAACACAACAATACAAAACCCAATACAGTCAATCAACAACAAAACACACAACAACAAAACCAAAAACAGAACACAACTAAACAAAACCAAAACAAAACACACACAAATCAAGAACAAAACAAACAAACAAAAAAATCTAGTAACTTTTTTGCACAATGCTCAAAAGAAGACTAGGAATTACTGATATTCATCTGCATAGAAAAGTATTTCATTGCAAGATCAATTTAACTTCATTTTTAAATGGAAGAATTAATAATAGTAATGAATAAACAGCTGCACATATCTGCTTTAAAACTGAATGCCTTGCCCCATAGACTCCTAATGTAAGCGCACGCTGTGCTTGTTTTTACAGGTACAAGTATTGGACAGTATGTCACAGACAGACATCCACAAAAGCCCGGATCATTCCTTTAAGCACAGAACACATTTTAGATAAAATCAACTTCATTAATGTTCGTTAAAGTTTATTATAACAGCAGGCAACAAACAGAGAAATTAGAGCCGTTGTTATATGACAAGCCTCTGAAGAAATGTGCCACAGCGTTCACCCTGCAGCTGCTGCCACACTCCAGCTAATCCACTTGTGTCCATTTCCATCTACTGACATCTGATATCCACAACACAGTCTGAATACAGCCAGGCTCAAAGCCACGGGATCCACCTGGGGTCACAGCACAGCATGGGACAACACTTCACAGAGCAAGGAGAGGCAAAAGGACACCAATTCACCAACAACAGCTACCTTACATGATAGACGCAAAACTGCAGGGCAAAGAGACACAAGCGGCCCAGGACTAATCTTTTCTAGTATTAAAGCTCAGTTAAGCTGAGGAACTCCCTGAAGACTGGAGAAAGGAATTCAGTATAAACAAGCAATTGGTAAACAGGGATATAAATAACACGATCGAGCGATGTTTGGTTAAAACGGGCACCGGTTACTCAGGTTTACTCTCATCACAGCTGTTAACACTTCTTTTTTAGCTCAACTGTAGATATCATTGTGTCAAACATTTTTACTGAGCGCAGAAAGCACTAAATTTGTCCACAGTCCTGAGAGGAATGCGAGCGAGCAAACACAAATGCAACCGACTGGATCCGTCTTCATGAGCAAAGCAACGTAATGAAGTCATATCACCATAAAACTGACTGTGATGCATCAAACCTGATAGTGTTTCGTGGAAAGACAACATAATTCATGCACCATTATTGTCAATCAATGCTCGTTCAGCCGTTGGAGTTATTGACTCTTCCTAAATAAAAGTATAATCTTCCGAGATGAATGATTAAACAGCGTAAAAAGTGAAAATGTGCAGCTCTTTCCACCTGATCTGATCTGATCTGTTACTGTTGTTGGTTTAACCCAAGGTGATTCTGACCAATTAAATATTATTTGGGACTTTTAACTAATACATAAAGCATATGTTATATGTATGTTCATCATCAAAAGATTTAAATGAATTATGAGAGGTTTATCAGCTATTGGAAAGGACTGGGGGCTGCTCTTGGACCGTTATAACATGGGTTGGGGATTTGGAAAGAGGGACTTGTAATATTTTAACAGTGTACATAACGTATTGCACACTAGTCTGTATTTGGCATCCTTCACTGAATGCAAAAACGTGTTTATTATCATTTAGTGTCTATTGAGCTTAACAACTACCTTTTCCTCGACGGAAAATGCAGGTCCTTCTTGATCCATGAAAGCAGCATCTAGATTAACAACACAAAACAATATGCTCAAGGAAACAAACCAGGACAATTATTACAAATACAACTGTACAATAAACACATCTAAAGATAATAAAATGGTTAAACGTCCCAAAATGAGACATTTGTCAACAGGTGTCTCGACAACAGATCTACACTGGCAAGGCTTTTCATGAAGCCTGTAACTATAACACATTTATAATGTCTTACACACTAATCATTTGTTCTCATGAATAATTTCACACACAGATATAATGCATTAGAATATTGCAAATATAAAAGAGTAGTGCGTCAACACACCGTTTCAAACATTAATATCAAATGATATATCAAGTGCAAGTGCATTATATCTGTGGTGACACTGGGTTAAAGATCTATATGCTTCATATAGACTTCATATAGCTGCACTTCTCGCAGAGAGTCGTGCTGCATTAAGCAAGCACTTAAGTCTATTAATAGAGCTCGCAAATGAGATTAGGCACCTCTCTGCGTGTTTCAATTGTTCAAGGAATTCAAGCGATACTTTTATGTTTTGTTAAAGAGGTAAGATGTGCCTGGGTAAATAGCCTGGTTTAGGAGCGCATCTCTGACCGACAGGTGCTCTCGTAGGCTGTGGAGAGCTCCTCTCTGTGCACCTGCTCTCTTTACCTGACCCGGGCCGGGCGTCGCGTCGCTCGGGTGTAGTGTGGGTGTCGTGTGTTCCTCCTCCTGCAGGCGCGAGGTCCAAACATTCCCGCTCTGCTCCTGTCTGATTCGCGGAAGTCATGTTAATGGTGCAGGGATTCCTGAGCGCGTGTCAGAGCGCGGATCGCGACGCGTTTAGAGGATTAACGCGCTGCGTCCACCAGAGACGCGACGCGACAAAACCGCAACGCTCTATTCACAAGCAGCAGAGCGAAACCGGGCGCGCTATACACTGCTGTCTTCTTCGAATATATTTAAAAGAGAGCTCCATAAAATGAAGTTTTTTATTTATTTATTTATTATTAATTTCACATTTGGAGAGCTCAAGAGATGGGCAATGAATAAAGAAGGGATATACGTTCTGAACGCATTAATGATTTTATTTATATTTTCTCTAAATTTAGTAGCCCACACTAAACAGGCTAGACTGGAATAAAAGTAAAATAAAACATAAATTATAACACGCTACATATAGGCTATTAAGGAAAATAAATAATCAGCATTCACACAAGAGAAATTCTCGCGCCTAAAAACAGTCCGACTCAACAAACCGGAACTCAGCAGATTTGAGGACGTTAAAAATAAATAAATAAATAAATAAATAAATAAATAAATAAAACTAGTGAGCAGTCCACACAGGACTATTTCAAAAACCGTTCAAAATTACAAATACACCGGCAGACTGTTTCTCCAAACCGAATTGTACAGGGTGGAGTTCATGGGAAATGCTAAAAACAGCATGTGTCGAAACTGGCAAAGACAAAGTCTATCGCATATTTAATTAGATGATTTAAAAATAAAATTAGCTACTTCTGATTTTGGGGAAAAGTGACAGACTTGAGTCAAGGTGCGCTAAATATGCATTGAACATTTAACAAAACAGGGAACGCAATAACGAGTCGTGTGTGCACGCTCTGTCAAGACCGAATGAAGAGGATAACTTGTGAATTTGAGTGGACGCTAAAAAAAAACGTGTGTGTGTGTGTATGTGTGTGTGTGTGTGAGAGAGAGAGAGAGAGAGAGAGAGAGAGAGAGAGAGAGAGAGAGAGATGGGAAACTCCGCTTGAGCTCTTCTTTCACTCTCCTTGAGGAAGCGCGCGGAACTCGAGACCCTCTTCTACCCATGTACCGAAGACACCGGTCCTGCGAGCGAGCTCGTTTCGTTTCCTGATCTCGGGAGCTGCTCAGCTCTGGATCTTGGCCCCTAGGATGCGTGTCTTGACTCCTGGGCTCGTGAGGAGACTGCAGCAGTAGTCTGGTCATGGCGTTTCCTCAAGGATACCTGTATCATTCGTCTCTGTCTCTGTACTCGTGTCCTCCGTACGGCTCCAGCGCGATCACGGGACCGCGCACGGATGATCTGGGACGCTCCTCCAGCGGATCTGCTTTCGCCCCGTACGCGTCCCCAGCCTTCAGCTCACTCCGGTACAGTCCCGAACCCACAGCCCCCTTCACTTCCTACGGGGTGAGTTTCCTTCGTAATAAAGCGCACGGTTTATGTATTCTTCAGCAGTCTGGAGCTTTATTATGATTATCATATTATGACATCAGGACTGTCAGCATGCCAGTGCCCACAGTTGGCATTATTATCGCTATTAGTAGTTTTCATGTAGGCTTTTGCACTACAAAAATCTAGTGTTTTCTTGAAGCCTAAGCGAAAAGGTTTAAGAACTAGCTGCTAAATATAGGCTATGAAACATTTGTGAAAATATGTCAATTACACTCGTGTTAAGCGCTTTGACTGAGCCTAACTTGTGAATATATATAGCTACATAAATGAACACAACCCTTTAAATCATAGTTAACGAATAGTGTTCGGTAATCACGGAATTTACATTCTGTTCATATAGCTATAGAATATTCATAATGTATTCATTTTTATTACTCACGCTTACTCAAATGTGTGTGTGTGTGTGTGTGTGTGTGTGTTGAGCCTTCATATAAATTTAGCCTTCATCAGATCAATAAACATCGAATCTTTTGACTAGGATTAAAGTTAATTATTCTGCTATTATTATAAAATACAGTTAATAACGAAATATCCCAGAAGCGCCCTCACATTGTTATCAGTAGAAGCGGATCCTCATGGAAACAGAAAGTGTGCTCTGCTTTTCCCCCTAAATTGTAATCTTTATTAATTCATTGCCCAGGGCTCCCCATATGACCCTTCTCCAGGCATGACCGGCTCTGTGGGCTATCACCCGTACGCCGGTCCCCTGGGCCCGTACCCGTTCGGAGACCCCGCTTACCGGAAGAACGCCACTCGAGACGCCACCGCCACCCTGAAGGCCTGGCTCGGCGAACACCGGAAGAACCCTTACCCCACCAAAGGAGAGAAGATCATGCTGGCCATCATCACCAAGATGACCCTCACCCAGGTGTCCACCTGGTTCGCCAACGCGCGCAGAAGACTCAAAAAAGAGAATAAGATGACGTGGACGCCACGGAACCGGAGCGAGGATGAAGATGAGGAGGACAGCATTGATTTAGAGAAAACCGACGAGGACGACGAGCCGGTCAAAACAGCCGAGACAGATCGAGCACAGACGACCGAAGATTCAGGTGCTCAGTCTGACCCTTTGTGTCATGCATGCGCGTGCTTGCACTGATAGCATAGTTCTGATAGTGTATTAACATTTTTATTTTAAATAAATATATTAGCCTATATTTGAACAAATGTTGATCACAAATAATCAGATGACAAACGAGTGGAATATTTATTTTAGTTTAACCATCAAGTACCCAATGCAATGGCATTACTGCACAATGCACTGCACAAGACTTTTGTTTTCAATAATAATAATAATAATAATAATAATAATAATAATAATAATAATAATAATAATAGCTTAAGGAGTCATGGATATTAATATGCTTCCAAATGGTCGAAATCATGTTTATGAAAAAAAGGGAATTAAAAGTATATTTTTTAAAACAAACAAATAATTAAATAATGCCCTTGACACCCCGTTATGAGGGTCTTAAACTATCATTTACAGTTTTATGTTTTTCATGTCCCATCATAACAAAATAACCAAAGTGTGTTGGTTTAATAATAAAACTTCAAAAATATTTGAAAGGAAAAGGAGGAAAACAATTTACATCCTTAGACATTATTTTTTCCTGACAAATTTTCAGAAACAAGTTCTTTAACCTCTCACATTTATTAGCTATTGTCTTTTTTGACCGATTTAGAGAAAAAAGAGCGTAGCTATATATATATATATATATATAATCTAGAATCTTTTGGCTAATTTACAAATATTCTAGACGCTATCTCTCTGTTTCTGTCATTAATCAGGGTGTTATCATTTGATCGCAGTGGTCGAGGACTGCACGGAAAGCCGCACGGAGGATCCGGACGCGACGGACAGCGTCATCATCGACGGTGGAGAAGAAGAGGAGCATCGGACAGAGTCTCCGGTGCCCACGACCTCCTCTCCCCGAGACGAGCAGAGCGGAACCGAGAAGCCCCTCCGTGAGAGCCGCGATCCCGCATCTGTCGTTCCCTCCGCGAACCCGACCCCCAAACCCAAACTCTGGTCTCTGGCCGAGATCGCCACGTCGGATAAGAGGAGCGACGAAGCGTCACGGCCGTCGGGGGCGTCCTCGCCCGCCGGGTTTCCCCCCAGACACTTCTACTACACATCTCCTTTCTACGCGGGCTTCACGAACTATGGCGCGCTCGGACACCTGCAGGGTTCGAGCCCGGCGCACCTGAGCGGAATTAAGCAGACTGTGTTCCCCAGAGCGAGAGACAGCAGACTGACCCTGGACCTGTGCAGAGAGCTCACCTCCCGGAGCCCGAATGTTTAGAGCTTCTATTCACTTCCTCTTCATTGAAATGTTGGACGAATAGCAAATGAAAAGCGTTCTTCTGAGCTTTCCACGAAGCATAAACCTTTTTTATTATTATTATTATAGGCCTATATTTAAAGGAGAACATTCTCTTCTTAACACATCTATCGTTTATTGTGAGATAGCATATTTGTGCAAGAGGCCAAAGCACTCATTTAAAACATTTGTTTTGCAATTCCTATCATCTGTTAATATTATTTCAGTCGTCCTTGTTATAACTGATCTTCACTCATACTGATCATCTGTGCCATCTTTGCTGTCTGCTTGGACCATTTTGGATCTCCAAGCAAATTTGGCAATGCATATTCTAGAATCAGTGTGGGCAGTAAATCATGCACGTTAAACTTAAAAAACAAAAGACATAAATCACACCCATTTTATTAAGAAATGTTGAAATAGATATGAGAGTTTTATATGCTTTAAGAGGAACTATATGAGGGTTGCTATCAGAAATGTTCTGCCTGGTCTGAAGACATCAGTCAAGAAAATGTAGTTTCTGCAATGTTATCGCATCCAAGAGATTCTTTAGACGTATTTTGACCCATTATGGATTATTCTATCATCTGTTGTTTGCAGAATGGTGTGCAGTGCCTTCCTGATTTGCTCCTAACTGTGCTACACCTACATGGACTCAATAACTGTAACACTCGCCTCCTGGCCATAATACGGCGGATAAATTGTAAATTTAAATAGCACAAGTCAACATTTATTGCAGGGGGATTATGGGACAGTACTCTTAAATGGAGGAGATATTAAATTTATGCTCCATAAAGCATCTTCTCATGAAATGTGTGTTGCTTTTTTTCCTCTGTGATGCGGAAACAGCGAGGGGCTAAAAATGTTCAAAGAGCATTTTAAAAGGTATTAAACGTGTAAATTTGAAATTTAGTAAACTCTTTGCCAGAAAGACAGGATTACCACAGATTGCTCATTTCTGCTGGAATAGAGGAGTCCGACATCAACAAACATCAGAGAGGCGACCCGGGCCCGTGGCTTACAGCGCTAATACAACATTTGTGTACACAAAACCATGACAAGAAGCTGCGAAGACTTGAAAAGCTCTCTAATCCCTCCAGTAAATTCGAAGTTCGGCTATATATTTATACTGGACGCAATGCTATTTTACAATCCACTGAATTCAAAGCTTTGTAACCGAAGAAGCTCCGGCGAAACTATCCAAACTATCCAATCATCTCGTGACCAATGTCACATTCAGCGCAGTCATTTGATCTTTTTATTGCTTTACAAGGGGGATTGGGGGCTGCTAGAGATGAGTTTTCGTTCGGCCTCTTTCCTAGACGTGTAAACACAAAATATCTCTAGTAATTGCTGTAAAATGGGTTCTGAATGCAGCTGATACATTCGTTCCTAAATATCTTTTCTCTAGTTCTGCTGTTGCCAGCCGTTAAATATGCTTTAATGCATAAATGTTTAACCTCTTATAAAGAGAAGACCTATTGCTTTCAGTAATTTTTATGATATATATATATATCATAATGATATATATATGATATATATATATATATATATATATATATATATATATATATATAGTTCCTAATTGTTCAAATGGCAAGGTTTCAAAATCTGATACTACATTAGGAACAATTAAATCCAATGACTTCAAAGCAAGTTTGTAGATAAAAATGACACATTCTTATAATGTTATGACTCAAATAGCCACCAAAAAAGACGCATTGACAATACAATTTTTGGGCAAAATGCCTTCTGTCCCACTGTATGTTTCGGTCTATGAATTGTGGACAGTTCATATAGAGCGAGAACAAATGAGTGAAAAGCTCACACTCCCTTCGTTCCACACGTAATCAATATAGGTGGGCTGTTTTGAAGCATGCACTCTTTTGCTCTGAACTAAAGGCTATGCAAGGCTTTTAAAAGCATTGATTTGGAGCAGATCGATGGGGTCTGAGAGAGTTTTCCTGCATAGTGAGAAGGCACTAACAGGCCACTGATGAGCCAAATTATGGGTCATTGAGAGCCAGGCTGTTCACATTGCCACTACAGAATGGCAAATCAGTTCTTCCTTTTGTACACAAACAATTTTGGCATGACACTCTTAAAGATTAAGCTCGCAAAATTAGGTTTTTGATACCGAAGAACCATTCTGGGTTCAGCTATGAACCTTTTATAGCAAACCGTTTTTTATAAAAAATAAAATAAAATAAAAATTGAAGAATGTGAATCATTTAAAGAGCATTTTCTTTTTGCGCACAGATAAGGTTCCATGGATGTTCAAGGTTCTTCTTGGAACCACAGATTCCAGTAAAGAACCTTTATTTTTAAGCGTGTATCACATTATCCAATGTAACATCCGTGTTCCAATGCAAAACCAGTCGAGAAACACTGATCTTCCGATTTAAGGGTGAATTATTTGTGCAGTTATTATTCATTCTCCTAACAAGCACGCCATCCATGTGTATTATTGCATTACACACCGACAGTCCTCCAGGCCTTTGGCAAATAGATTTCATTTAGGGTTCAAAACGGCCAAAGACGCTGATGGCTCAATTTACTTAATAATAGATGGGAGGTAGTCTCTAAAATAATATTGACTTAAACACTGGTGCATGCTGAGCATTAAGAGAGGAGGCGTTTGAAACAGACAGCTGCGCTACAGCCTCAGGGCTCCTCTTTAATTGAAAGGATCATTAGGAGCCTCGGCGTCCCTTAGCAACTACAGTCCTCGCCGCGCAAATAACTCGCATCGCTCGCCACAAACGAAACACAAGCCCGCTGTCGTCGCACGCCACATTCAATAAGAGTGCCTGACGCACGGATAATGGTGTGCTGACGGATGATTGGCTAATTAAGACATGCCACCTCACATTGTCTTTGGATGCCAAGGCTTTTTTGCTTATTTACATGAAAGACTGTGAATAATTTAGCACACCTGGAGACAAAAAACAATACGCCTTGTTTATCGTAATGGGAAGGAATACCAATTCTGATGATTGGTGAAGCGAATCGAGCTGAGCATTATAATAATTCCCTGTGTCCAGCAGGTTAACAGACCCAAATACAGTTAGAAATGCCTACGATAGAAAGAAAAGCATGCGAGGGAGGTCTGGGCGAGCTGTCACACTCACTCCAGTGAATATTTCTCAGGGACGGTTAATGTTGTGAAAGGTCAAATCTGCATTGGTGCATACCTTTCAGTATTGACTGTAAAAATGTAACTGGAAATTGTTGATTTCCAAGAAAAATTGAGGTTCATATAATCAATATTAAAGCATGTCATCACACTTTTTTGGAGTAAGTTGTCAAGGCGAATCAGCCATTAGAGTGCCTAATATAGGCTTTTTAGACCAAAATGATCTGTTATTGTGTTCACTTCTTTACCCAGCAGCTACTATAAAAATAGCATGTTGGGAATTTATGATGCGATGATGTTTGGAGGAACAAAACTGACTAAATGTACTCTAATTTATGCGTGTTTGAACTAGGTGTTTACAAACTCACTACAGAAAAACAAACGCAATTGGAGTTTTTGCCTTTTTGACGACATCCCATTGTGAGACGACTAGCCCCAGTCTATTCCACTCGTAATCTGCTCATGTGTTCTTTTCTGTCTGATTGCATTATTTCATGTAGGTGCAGGTATATTCCTTAAACAGCACTGAGCTGGAATCACATTAATATAAAGTGCAAGAAAAGTGCATCCGAGATCTGATTAGCGCGCATCTTAACAGCGCGAGGAACACACGAAGCATTTGCAGTAACGCGCTGACTTTGTAAACCAATGCATTCATCTCATCTGTTAGAGCATTTAGTTAAGCTGAAGGAAAGAGAATGTTATCCAGAAAGCCGGAACAAAGTTTGAAAGGCAGCGCTCGCAGGTTTAATATCGCTATATCACAAGCACTCCCGCATTACATCTGTAAAGCAACGCATACGGCAAGAACAATTGACAGAGTGCCTCTGTATTCACAAGGGTTGAGTTATCATATTAAAAATACATTTATTCTAAGTCAATTTTTGAGATTGTTTGGCAGTGCTGGAAACAATAACATCATGGAGGACTCCATATTCCTGCCAGCACCCTGGGGTAGCACTATATTTCTTTTTGATGTGATTAAAACACAATGATGAATATGGTTTGCTTTGTAGTTGAATAATGGCTCGGAAAGCGAGGCTGCGCTGGTGAATGGATTCCTTCATCTGAAATGGAAAGACACAAATATATGATTATATTTTTATCTATTCTGAAAGCGCTTTAGGTGATTTCCTGTAAATACTCTGGATAAAAGTTTTACATATATTTGAGGTTGCAGGTATTACCAGCAGCGGCTCATCCATTTTAATATCAGCCCAGCTGTTTTTATTATAACAATTTTTCTTTTTTACTTATAGGCAGATGAATTCAATTCTGCAAACATCTCGATTCAAGTTATAGTCACATAGGGAGACTACTTAGCAAAACAGGCAGGAAACTGCCATGAATTAATAATCAAAAAGCATTTGGTTGCCAAGCTTGTGAAAACTTTGGCACATACCACATGCATGAAAACAGGAATCACAGAAAGGAAGCCTGTCACCTCTACCCTTGTGAACCTTGATGGAAAACAAGGATATGGCAACCTGAAAGGCTGAATTTGCATTGAGGAACCTTTATGAGAGAAAGGTCTCCTAAAAAAAACGGGAATAAGAATAATCAAGTTTTTGTTTTATATGGAAATTTGTGAGTAAATATGTGTAGATAAAACATATGAACATATGATGTTCGGGAACACTCTTGAGATGATTTATGCTAATGTTCAGTTAAAAGACAGTCTTAATGAGAACTAGCATAGCCAGACCGATGGCTGAGAATTCATTGAATTCTTGAATTCATGGCTTCTTTCATTGGCCAAGGCCCACCCATGAGGCCATTTGACTGACATGTCAAACAACCAATTACAGTTCGCCTCATTAAGCATTACGTTTTGGTGGTGGAAATGTCGCTACAATAACAGACCGAAGTGTTAAACTCTCTGACATATTTTTTAGATTCTGTGTCATGAACTTTTTTTCAGATACTTTTACATATCCAGCGTTTAGTTGACCTGATAAGCGCTTGTTGTCACAGTTGTAAACACGACGGCTTAATTCATTCGTTAGGGGGTTTGGTGTTACTGCATCTTTGTTTTCTAGGCTGAACGTTAAAGAACGTGACACACATCTACCAGATATCCTGTATAAGTGTTTCCACTTTTGTGTGCTGTATGCATCAGGAGTTTAGCCAATGGTCCGTGGGCATGACGTCTGAGGTTGAGACTACTTATAAAGTAGATATGACTCCAAAAAAAAAAAAAAAAAAAAAAACCTGTGTAGTTTTTACCTGTGCAAAAATTGTCTCAAATGTTTTCCAGACATTGCTATTTGTATGCAAAGGAGTTTTGAGGGGTTTTAGCACTATGTTTATTGCTTAATTGTCCAGTTTAAGATAGCTCTATCATATATATTTTCTTCAGTATCTTCATCTCACCAGCATTTTGGCAACCAAAAACATTAAGAAGAATTGGTGGTTTCTGTCAAAATCATTGACTGAACTAGTTAGCTCTTCTCTGATGATGTGTTTTGATGCTTACCAGTGTCTACAGTAGTACAGTAGTCACGGTAAGCTACAGCAAGTAAATATAACAGCAGTTTGGATGTACTCTACCATGGACAAAACCAGTGCTATAGAGTAGCAATAAGAATTGTTTTTTGTTTGTTTTTTTGATTTTGAGCTAAAATATATAGAGAGGTGGCTCATTTCCAAAGAACTTTGCTATGCCTGGTTTATCACCTTTGAGCATGACACCCTGAATTTAAGTTCAGTCACCCAAATTAGTAACTGAAAATTTATTTTTAGATTTTGGGTAAAATGAACACTTTTGTTTTTGGCGTTTCAGTTTAAAAAAAAAGACACTAACCTTGGTGCATCACTGTTCATCTCTATTTTGTAACTGCTCCACGTAGATCTCTAAAACATTATGAAGAAATGTTTTCTTGTCTGTTGGTGTGTAGGGTAATATTTTGGCCTGTTGGCTGTTGTTGCAGTAGGCGTCTGTGGTCATGTCTGTGAGTATCTCCTGCTGAGAGAAGCTGGAGGTCTAACAGCTGGCAGGATCTGTTCTTTGCCAGCCAGACATCCCATAATTCCATTTTAGAGTCATTTTTCACACTAATAATCCATCTCAGCTGCCCCTAATCTGTACCAAATGCATCCTAGTGTTCTGATGTGTCACCTCCAGCAAATCCACATACTAAGCACGGATTCAACCTGCAGTGAACATTTTCAGTGTTGGTTGGTGACATCACATCACAAACATACCCCCTATGATGCCCCTCCATCCAACGCTCTCCAGGAACTGGCAGTGACATATGTTATCACATCACTGTTTTTCCAGTAACCTGCTACTCGCTCATACACCAGAGATCTTGCCCTGCAGTCACCTGAGCCACTGAGAAGATGCCAGCATGCACTATAAATCACACATTATAAAATGAAGTCTAACCAATGATAATAGGGACTTTTAAGTGACAATTAACCTCATTACTTGTCACGTGTAGCTTGAAGCTAATTATAGCTATAATTTCAGTTAGCCGTATACGATTATATTTCATGATGCAGTTTATCCAAAAAACATCTTAAAAATTAAAAATGGCACAAGTTCAGAAGAAAATGTTTCACATTCTAAAAAGATTTTTTAGTTATAGTAATTCAATTTATATTAGGATCAGAGGGATGAAGGCAAGCCATGTAATGCACAGAGTAAAGTAATGTCTCAACTTCAATCAGATCATCTTTTCTTTGCACTGAATCAATGTTATGGCAATATTTCCATTCGCTAAATGTAAGCTTTTCCATATTCCAAGCTTGCCTGCTGTACCGGTGACTTCATGTGTTCACGAGTCGTGAAAATTATGAAAATAAATATAGGAAATTATTGGATTGATGGACTTCAAATCAGTAGGGGTTAAGGCATCAAAAATAATGAAGTAATATAATAAGCTGCTTTATGGATGGTAACTATTAGTAATTGGTAACACTTTTAGTTGCTGCACAAAGTATTGAAATATTATTACTTGTAACTACTTACTGCATAACTCCGATCAGGTGATGTTTTAAAAGCTGCTACCTGCAATGTTATCTAAGAGCATTAAGACTTTGGCAGTTTACCATCTTCTTGAGTGGCAACTGATCACAATCTATTATACATTTGGCTCCCAACTGATTCCATCTGTATTGCTTGTGGACACCTGCCACGGCACGGACAGTTCACAGCTCTTCGCTTTTATTCCGCTTTTCACATCTGTCTGTTTTAAAAAATGTAAAGTGACAGCAAGAGAGTGTGGGTGTTACCTAGTAACAGCTCCCTCGACTACACGTATTTACATCTAAAAAGTGAATCCTTGATGAGATGAGGAATATCAAAGACAACCAAAGAAGTGTGGAGTTTTTAATAATGTACCACCTGTTCTAAGCAGAGGCGTCAGTATGTCATGGGAGTTTTTAAAGCTTATAAATTCCGAATGAGGCGAGGTAGACATCTATCATCATGAATATGCGGCTGCACTGTTCAAACCATCATGGTTTTAGGGCAAGGCAATTTAAGACATTTCTTTAGTTCGTCTGAAAGGCAGGCCTTCGAGAAATAATGATAGGTCACCATTTGTGTATGCTTCTGCTTTTCAATTTAAGGTCCTCCTTTGTGTATTGTGTGTTGTACCTTCTAACCCTTGGCATTTTGAGCGCCTAGCTGTGCGGTGCTGCTAGTCTGTAAATGGGGGTGGTGAATTTACCACCCTTTTCTACTGAAGATCACACAGTAGGTACCAAGTGCCATGGGCGGCAATGAGGGGGTCCCCTATAAGGTACATGGCATTTGTGGTTTTTGCTACTTGCTGATGCCGGCTTCCCTGCTGATAGCTGCACCTTCTGCTGAACAGTACACCATTATCTAAAGGATGCTCAGAGAGTTTAAAAGATAAGATAAAGAGAGAACGAGACAAATAAGCATCTACTGCATGTAAAACAAAGAACTGAATGTGGATTAACTATCAAGTCTGAAAACAAATATTCCCATACTCGAGATGTCCTAGATGAGAAACAGTGACCAACGCTATGCCTCTCTGGGCTCAATTAGTTGTGTCTGATGGGTTGATCTGTCCGGCAGTTCAGATGCAAATATACCAGAGCAGACAAGCCCAGACCCGGCACAGGTGTTACTTAGCATGGGGTCTGTCATCTACATCAAAAGGACACCTTTGACACTCCACATAACTTACAGATCCTTCTGCTGCCACCAGAAAGGAAGAACAAAAGAATGTGCTTGAAAGAGGAATCAATAGGCATATGGCAATTAATAAAACATTTTCCCATTGAATTCACTACAGAGGGGATTTCTTTGTTCTATTTTCACAAAAGAAGGAGACTAGACAGAGCAGATCACTAAATGTTGTTTAAAATATCGCTCTTCAGTCAAATTCTTGTTGGTGCCAAAAGTAGGGCTCACATGGACTTTCTTGTGCATTGGGCATAAAGATTGTAAAAATAATCCTCAGGAAGATGTAAATATAACATCACATATTTGATCAGTGAATGCAGGTGGCTCCTGCTTTGGAGCATACACTGACGAATAGTGTAATGGTGTAATGGGTATAAACAAACTGCAAAGTTTTGTTTGACTGCAGTAGAATTAAGAGTCATATTCAGAGACGGTGACTCACAAGAATCCAAGGCACAAAGCAGGGTCACAATTATAGAAATGGCCAGAGCAAGTGTATGTATGACCATTAAGGTTGATAGACCTCTGGCATTAGGGAGGATTACAAACCTCACCATGTACAAGTGCCTTAACCTCCACTTCCTTGCTCTTAATTGTGGTTCAGCAGAAAGGCAATTCCATGTTTATATTGGAAATCCAGTATTTTGAATAGATCACAATACCTAAACCTCTCAGGAACATTCCTGAGGATTGTAGTCCTTCAAGTCTACTAGGTAGAACATTTGACAATGTCTGGAATCCAGGATATCCTTGAGTAAATAAGGTTACTAGACATAGGCTAGTCTCTATGTCTAGAGTTTTATGAAATAAGTTTCATTTGGAGCCAGAGCTTTTAGATATTGCACAAAGGGATGTGACTGATGTAGGAGATGTAACTGATATGAAACAATTACTTTTTCCAATGAAGTTAAATGTACCTACATACCTGGGACTGAATTTGTGGTTCAGCTGTAGATAGCTCTTGTATACAGCCAGATTTGTTGAACTAGGTGGAATGAGGGTACTGGGTCTGTTTCTTAAATGTACCTGGATTATATAAGTCAACAAAGTCTTAAATGGTCTACTTTCCAAATAATTTTGCTTCGTTGTCTCCGGTCATCCATTGCTGGGATATCCAATGGTTCACCGAACCAAAGATAGGGAAAATGTTTGTGAACAAGAAAACACTGGAATCACTGGACATCTTGGTTACTGAGATCTGGCATTTTTTGGCCAGTTTTAACAATGAAACGGACAACAGTAAGAGAACATACATCCACCTCCTGGTTTAGTATCCTCCTATAGACTAGGAAAGAACCACAATAAAGGATTAAGAAATAATGGTCACACTTTGTTTTAAGGTCCGATTCTCACTATTAACAAGCCTTTAACAGCTGTGGCCTATTGGCTAGAATGTTGGATTTGTAACCCGAAGGATAAACCTGCCCACTGCTCCAGGTGTGTGATCACTTCTCACTGCTGTGTGTGTGCACTTGGATGGGTTAAATGCAGAGCACCAATTCCGAGTAAGGTAGTTTGTACTGGGTAGCAATGTAGAGGTGTAGAGCTCATGCAGAATATGTGCTTTATAAGTACCAATAAACAGCCAATAAGTTAAGAATAGGCATGCTACCAAGCAACTAGTTAATAGTTAGAATTTGTCTCTGTGCTATACTATATTTATGAAATGATATCCACATTCAAGATATACACTATATCTCTTAAACCCACCTCTGAACAGCAAGTAAAAGTGGTTTGTTTACTTTACATGTTGGTCAGAAGCAGTTGAAAGTTGGAGGAGGGTATGGCACAAGTAGAAGCAACTACTATACTGTCATAAGTGACAGGTTCTAGGCTATAATAACATTTAAGGTAAACTAGACTGTTTTGGCTCTGCATCTCTTAACATGTTCACATCAGAGTCAAACTGGAACGGAGTAGTGTTTATGGATACTTGTGGAAATTCTGATATACTCCCATCATCAACTTTCTCAGACCTGTCAAAACCCATTTAACATTCAAGAGCAATTAAACAAGCTTTAAACTACTTGTAATTCATATGCCACTCAAGCCTTCTACAAGTACACAGGCACATACACACATCACTACCCTGTCCTCTTATCCAGTGAGAGTCTTGACTGTGGGGAAACAGCTTAGGATAAAGTTAATCATGCATATAATTGGGTTTTGACTCTTGTGTCTGCAGGGGCCTGACCTGCCGGTATCAGGATGAGCAGCCCATCACCTGAGTGATTAACACATGTAAATGAACACAGCCCATAATTATAAGCAACGTTTACCTCTTCTCGAAATGATGAGTTTGGACTCTCTGCAGATAGACATTACTCATGGATACATATCGAACCAGAGTTTGAAGAAGAACAGGGATTAATTTAGGGTTGCCAGGGCATGCCCTCAGTGGGAGAGAGAGCCCACGCTGGAGGAACAAATAAAACTTTCAAAACAATGTGGGAAACGGTTGGAAAATGTCAAGGCCAAGTATCTCAGAGGAAGAGAAATCAATATAGCATGTGCTTTCTGGACAAGGCCACTCTGTCGTTGCTTTCATATTCGAACAGGCCTCACAAACAGTTTAATTATGAATCACAAGCTTGAGCCATACAGGACCATGACAGGTTCAGGCGCCCAACACAATATCTACTGCATAATTTAAGACCCAACGATAGATGGGAAGAGCCTCACATACAGTACATGGATTCAGGGCATCAGGTGTAGTATGGGATTGCTGTGTGGTGGCCCTCTTGTGTTTAGTTGCCATTAAAATAATGTCCTCTTCTTTCCCAATGAAAAATGACTAGGTTTAAGGATCATTTAATCATTAACTAAACATTTGATAATTCTTTGAGTTGGATATTTTTCATGGTGATGCTTTTAAGGTGATGACTCAAAGAAGCTTTGAGGGTACTTAACTGACAGTCTACATGGTGTATAACTCCCTCTGATATTCCTTTTAATGCTGCTACAGCCAAATCCACATCTTTGTAACAAACAGGTTTTTGTGAGGACTATACGATAGTTTTCCACATTTTAGCCCATGAGCAAGAAGTGTACACACAGAGACCGAATTCTCAAATACACGCATCAAGAGCCTTCATCTTGTAGTAATTGCCAACAGCATTGCCACAGCCTTTATGAGATGCTAATCCAGCCACCCTCTTGTCAGGGACAGAGCTTGAGGAGTGGTGAAAGCAGTTTGTTGTCCTGTTCCCGTCTGGCAAGCTTGACATTTTCCCCTTCTGCTTTTGTCCCCTGCGCTCTCGGAGGGCCTGGCTCCCCTGGCCCTCCTCGAGGCGTGTATTAAGTATGAGTCTTTCTCGGCACTCTTGGATAATCTCATCAGAGTGGGATGCTGGGGGTGTATGTAAATCCACATCTGTTATGTCCTCTGCAGGGAGAGAAAGCCGCTGGAATGCTCATTGAACCTGGTCTCCCCACCCTCTCCCATACAGCGAGTGGAGACCATGACCTCAGTTTAGATGCAAACACAAGAGTGCATGCTGCACCTGTCTCTTAAGACAGTACACATTACAGAGCGTCTGATGGGTAACATATTCTATTCTCTATTCTCTAGCTAAGATCGCCTTGTGTACATGGACGTGCTTAAAAGGATGGTTCACTCCAAAAATAAATAAATAAATCTCTGTTATCGTTTACTCACCCTCGTCAACACAAAAAACATATGATTATATTTCTTCTGTGGAATGCAAAATAAGGTATTTGAAGAACCCTTGTGCTGTTTTTGTCAATGGAGTCCGAAGGTTCCAAGCTCCAAAAAGGATATAACGGTAGCATACAAATTTCCTGTACTCCAGTGGTTTAATCCAGTGGTTTAATCTATATCAATAACACCAATCTTCACTGGTTCTTCTGTTAAGTCAATTAGCATGGGAACCAGTAAGGTTTCATTTTATGCTGCTTCTCCACTGCATGGTACGGCACGTTAGGGTTTGGTACGGTTCACTTTTGGGGGGTTTTCCACTGGGTACAGTATCTGGTACTTTTTTCAGTACCACCTCGGTTAAGGTTGTAAGCAAACCGCACGTTTACCAAAACGTGGTGTGTAAACTCTACTGATCACTGATTGGCCGTAGAGAATCTTCACTTCCTGCCTCATTAAACTTGCAACATAAGACTGAATACCGGACAAAGACTTCCACCAATAGCCACCTAATGTTTACAATAAATTCTCAATTAACTTTTACTTTCTAGCTAAATATCCTGATGTGGGTTGCAATTTTTCTTTTTTTTTAAGTACAGTGTAACTACTGCATTTTGATATTCCACATTTGGACTTTATCTGGGCCTAAACTGTACATTTTAGTTACAATATTAAGCAGATATTTCCATTTCTGGCGTAAAAGAACCCTCTCTTTCACATTCACATAACTGTGATTTAATGAATTCCACTGTTAGTATATCATTCTACAGTCACTCAACATTTTAAATTAAAACATTAAACCACAATTTACAGTTCAGAAAGGAGCGGCAGAAAGACTACCTCTCCTTTGACTTCATTCTTTCCTCAAACGCAGAAATAATGATTTTCTGCCAGTCTAATTACGGAGGCAACATCTGATCTGTGCTGCATCCGAGGGGGATTAACTCCAGCACCGGCATTAGAGCTCATTACCAGCTTGAGAGCAGAAATATTACATCTTGTAATTGGATGGAGAGATTTATATACTGATCAGATGGGGTTTATCTAATAATATTGTGATTAGAGGCTTAGTTTTGGACTGGGGACTTATCAGTGAGAACAGGGAAGGGAAAAGAAGGATTTTATTAACCTTTGACCCATAGCGAAGATTCTCACCTCTAGTCAGTATAATAATAATAAAAAAAAAAGATAATGGACCAAGTTAACCCAAATTGAATTTAATTGAACAAGTTACTTACTTCCACTATTTCAGCAACAAGTCCTCTATCCAAAACTTTGTCCAGAAGAGATGGCAAACCCAGATGCACAAAATGAATGACAGCCAGAAGCATATGTAACTGGATAGTCCTCATATCCTGACTCTTATACATATAGCTGTTTGAAAGAGCTTGACGTGATTTCTCAAGAACACTGTTGTCAGTGATATTTGTCAGTTAGTGACAATATTTGACATCTGATATTCTTAAAAAGAAAGCAACTACATCACTTAATATGTCTAATAATTTGCTCACCCATGTGTTGTTCCAGTCTTATTTTCTTTCTTATGAGGAAACACCAAATGAGCACTTTAAAAGTAGACTTAACTGGAGTCAATATGTTTTGTGTGCTATATGCAGGTTTGGTATACTCGTAACTTCCCCGAGCGGTAGTGATACATAATTTCTTTACTTTTCCATTCTCCAGCATGTGTCCCAATAGTTGATCAAACATTGCAAAAATAAAGGACACATCAACAAGGTGGTGAGGGCAAGAACAGAGAAGCCCTTGTTGTCTTTCAAACTCAGACCCCTTTATGAACATGATTAATATAAACAGGAATACTGATATGAGGCATCATGACCTTATGGGCCTTCCATACACTTTTGTTTTTATGAAAGAGATGCTTGGACATCATGTTTTACATTAGAAAGAAAATAATACTAGGTTTGAACGACATGAATAAATGATGACATTTCATTTTAGGGTGAACAAGGCAGTTTTTTTTTTTTTTTTCATTTTACAAAACGAAGCCTTGTAACGTCAATCATTTCTGAACTCTGATGTGTGGCTTGCTCTACAAAATGATGTTAACTGACTTCTTGAAAACCCACAGAGAAAAAAAAGGCTGCCTCACAAAGTTATGATTGCAGCTCAAAAAAGGTTAAATTGAGGTAATGGAAGCATTCAAAGTTGCGCGCTGGAACTTCAGATGGCGGGAAATCAAAGTTGCTCTTGATTCCCGTCCCATCCGAGCTGCGCGGGAAAAGCGACAGAACAGCAGCGAAAATCAGAGAGAAAAACCTGACGTGATTTAGTGACGGCTCTCGCTAGTCCCCGTGAGAAGCGCTGAAGAGACACATCAAACCTGCTTGAAGAGCAGCCGCCGAGCTGAGAGGGTGACAGCAGAGCCGCTATTGATTTCTGCCGGTGTAAAAGCACTCAGGGGAAACATTTCGACCCGCCAACGAGCTCAAACATCTCCAAGAGTTATGACAGATGCGTCTGACGTCACACAAACATGAATTTTTCAGTAGAGCTGTCTGATCCAAAAATCACGACAGTATTAAAATGGAGTTAAATGCAGTTTTTTTTCTTTTCTTTTCTTTCCTTTCCTTTCTTTTTTAACATTTACTCTGTTTTAAATATGAACACACCAATTAAAAATAGGCATTTGGAGAGTAGAGCAAGGTGTCACGTTCTACTTCAGGGAGTACTTTCAAGGGTAGGATTATTTGAGTTAATCTATATAAAGGGGGGGAAAATATTGTTTTTCTTTTCTTTTTTTTTCTTTTTTTTCTGACAGCATTCCACAAAGTTGTTAGAAGGAACCTGACATTAAACAGTATTTTCAGCAAAATGTAAACCTTACACAAAAGTACAAAAAAAAAAAAAAAAATGAAACCCATTGTTTTGGCCTGGGCAAATTGTCTATCTATTATGTCTGATTGTGAATCAGAGCTATAACTCCCAATATGACAACTCTCACCAAGATGTTTAAATTAGCTAGTCAGGTACAGCTGATTTTAATAACCTTAATATGAAAATGTTCATTTCAAATTCATATATATATATAAACCTGCAACTTTATAAAAGTAATTATAAAGTTATAAACAAATAATTGAACTGACTATTGACTAGTGATGAATGAAAATCCTCTTGAGATCACCTTGTAAATGAACAAACCCATTAATTACCACCACAGAGAAGAGCAAAATCACTTAACACATAAATGTAAATATATATATATATATATATATATATATATATATATATATATATATATATATATATATATATATATATATATATATATATATATATATATATATATATATATATATATATATATATATACACACACACACATAGAAAGTGTATAATTATGAAAGCACTTAAGGGACTGTTTAGCTCATTGGGCCTATACAGTGTACTTTATCTGTGATTGAGTAATGCTAGTTTGTTTATAAGGAAATTAAAATTATGCACATGTATGAAAGAGGTTGCTGCCTTAAACCTCTTAACTTGTATAATAACCATTTAAGGCAGTTGATCCCAAAGTGAACTATTCCTTATGAAAGCAATCGTACTCACTCTGGTGTTGTTCTGTCTATTTCAAATGCATCACTGTATTTGGTGTCAGGGCCTAACTGATATCAGTAACAAACAACAGTGACCTCAAGCTAAAGCTCTTCTTTTATGAGCAGAGCTGATGGCTGCTAAAGCGTTAATCAATCAACTCTTCATTAGAGACTGAGCTCAGTCCATACATCAATACAGCTGAACACTTCATCAAATCAATTGATCGTTGCAATTAGGCGTGTTCTTAGCTTTAGATTTGTTAATTGCATTTCATCTTATTTACTTTCAGAATATAAAGTAACGCAATAAAGCCTAATTAAATGTCTTTTATCTTAAGGGTAGGCCTATATTCTGGTGATTTGGTGCCCATCTGTAGTTTCCAGCAAACGTTCGGTTCAGATGAAATGTCAGTTTTTGTTCGTTAATGGTTCTGTGGCGTCCTCTAGTGCTAATCAACACACATGCTAGTTTTACACTGAACATGACCCGAACTTAAACACTTCTTGAATGCGCTTTGAATTAATAATAATAATAATAATAATAATAATAATAATAATAATAATAATAACATAATTTATTTAGCTCTCGTTGTTCTAAACCTGTATGAGTTTATTCTATTTTCGGTAACCAAACATTTCAATTTTGCAATCAAAACATTAGATGTTGAGTATTTTATGGTTACCAAGTTTAAAGCTATACAAGTATGAAGTATAAAGCTAATGTTTTGAAAAGTTATTGCAATATATTAAATTTAATTTTTTCTATTTTATAATATATATATATATATATATATATTTATTTATTTATTTTTTTAGTGCCGGTATATAATTTCACCTCAGTATGTATTCTATCATGAAGTAGATCTGTTTTGTAGTGTTATGAATTAAGAACAGTCAATCTGAATTAAAATTGTATTGTTTTTTTCCCTAGACTTGACTGATGAAAAACTGTAATATTGTCTCTCAGGGGTGCCACCTGTAATGTTTTTGTATATATTCAACAGAAAACTCACTGGTACACTGGGAAATGTGGGTAAAAGCTTCTAAAGCAGCTGTGACTTTTATTTTGTACAGGGTCATTCACATGTATTTTACAGTCTTTATTACAAAATTATTTACACAAATCAAAGTATTATTGATCCACTGTAGATTTGAGGCACAAATGAATGAATTGTGTACATAAAGCAATCCAATGCTTCCCTCTGGTTTCCAGCAAACAGCTCGACCGCCCATCGAATCGTCTATTATTATCTGAATCACCCCAGTGGACATTCAATTAATACATTTTTTAAGAAATACTGCTTAAAGGTGCATCTGTGCAACCAAAAAAAAACATATTCTACATCGACCTGCGGTCATTACAATCACAACGACCAGCTAAATCAGAATCACGAGGAGAGTCTTTGGGAAAGATGACCAGGAAACAAACATGAAGACAAAGAGTCAGTGATTTCACGCATAGAAAAAGACGTCCACATGAAAGTTATTAAATAAAAAGAGATCAAAACATCCATGTGTGACACTAAAAACATTTGATAGAATAGATTCACAGTGTAAAACAGACAATTGTTTTTCAAGGTGGACAGACAGGCCATCAAGCCAATACGATTGTGTGTAAGTGGTCACAGTTTTGATGGTTGAACTTGAGATTACGGTTATTTAACAAAAGGCAAATGCGAATTAAAAGTCACATGCTATTAGATAAATAGCTTGTTCACTTCAAACTCAACATGCACGATTCTGAATTATCCTGTGATAATGCATTATGAATGCTGTGGGCCGGTAAAAAAAAACAAGCATTTATAAGCATTAGTACGCTGAAAACCATTCAAATACAAACAGAATAAAACACTGACGAAAAAAAGCTACAAAGCTGACCTAAAGACCATAACTGTGTGTTATGTGTGAACAAATCAAAAGGACATTTGTAAGGGTAGATGCGCCGTTTAATTTGAACCGAATGAAAGAGTTTTGTGAAAATTACAATAGAACAACACTGAACAGACTTTGACTGAATTAAACATCATCTACCCTGACTGTTAGCTTCTCCCTTGCTGCAGCACAAAACATGAACATTTCCTCACTACAAGTTCAAAATAAGAGATGAATTAAATATGTCTGCTCTGAATGACAACACTAGAGAAACAAGATCATGTGACTAAATGAACACCTTTTATGATTCACAGAGCAAACACTGTGAGAACAGACACTAGGATCCATGCCGCTTTCCGTTTAAACGGTCATCGGACACTCTACAATTCTGCGATGGCATTGTAAGCATAAGAGATGGCTGCAACTCACAAGAGTCTCTTTTCGAGAGCTTGAGCCAACCGTCTTAAAGGCAGATTCAAATGCTGAACAGCAAAAAATGGTGTGGATATTCGCTGACAAAAGAAATAAACTCAAAGTTCACCACACAGATCAACCCCAGCATGTTGTTTGTTGCTTAAGCTCTAGAGTCAAACTGTTAGTAGGCAACGTAATATTATTAAAACGTTCAGATCCGTACAAACACGTTTAAGAAATCAAACTCCGGAACCAATTTTTTGTTTTTACATATTTGAACAGCTGTCCAAACCATGCTCTTGTTTACGTACTTACATTTTAAAAATGTTGTCTATGGAAAACACATGAATAAAAGATGCATGTGTCTTTCTTTTATTTGAGGCTCGTCAAAACTGTACTTTTATTCACTGGTGAGGCAATGACACCATATATTATTTCAATGGACTGAATGAACTGAAATGTTTGATGGGTGCATACATAGTTGCTTCTAGCACAAATTTGCATTGATCAGCCCAAAACTGAATGATGGCATGGCTGTACCATAGGCGCATCATGCTTGTTTTTGCTTGATTCAGAATGGGGGAGGCTCCTGCCTCTGCATGCGTCTCTCGGCTGCAGCCGCCAGTCGTCTGCGCCTCAAGGTCACAGAATCTGAGTCTTCATCCTCCATGGAGGGCATGACATCATCAGTATCAGTGGCAGGGGCGGAAAACAAATCTTCTTCATCAGACTTTCTGTGTAGATAACGTCTAACAAAGAGAGAACAATGTTATATTAAAACGTAACCGGACCTAAAACAAAGCCTTGGGGCACTCCCACTGATCACTGAAGATACTGTTCACTGATCTCTGTTAAAACTGTGTTAAAATATTCAAAATATTTGAAAGATTTTTGGTGTTTTCCCACTGAAATGTTATTCTTCAAAACACTATTTCTTTAAAAATGGGTGGTTATAAATAACTTTGGTAACACTTTAGAATAAGGTTCCATCAGTTAATGTTAGTTAACTACTTTCGTTAACATGAACTAAGCAAGAACAATCCTTCTACAGCATTTATAAGTCTTAGTTCATGTTAATTTCAACATTTACTAATGCATTATTTAAATCTAAAGTTGTGCTTGTTAACATTAGTTAATGCACTGTGAATTACCATCAACTAACAATAAATAACTGTATTTTCATTAACAAACATTAACGAAGATGAATAAAAACAGTAATAAATGTATTATTCATTGTTTGTTCATGTTAATTAATACATTAACTAATGGAACCTTATTCTAAAGTCTTACTATAACTTTTTTCTGAACTAAATAATTTGTGACCTTTATTAGCCATAGAAAACCTGCTACTTGTGAACATTTATTTTGTGTGGATATACTGATAATCCATTCAAATCACAGTGAATAAAGAGAATGGAATTAAAATTTCTGTGCAAAGGCCACTAGGGGGTGAAACTCAGCAAACAAAACGAATGAGATGGAGACAGTGAGAAGATGGCTTTCATGCAAAATAGAGCAATGCAGTCCAAGCTGTTCAGCTCACACTTTTTAAGAAGTTATAGTGAGCCTCACCTGCGAGCTCTTTGGAGCAGCTCCTCCTTCCTCTGCATTAGCATCCTCTGTCTCTCATCTGCGGACTTGGAGAAGCGGCTCCCCCGCACCTCAAAGTCTTCCACCTCGGGGGCAGCGACCTCTGAACTGCTGCTGGCACCGGCTGAGTCTTCAGGAGAAGTATTTATCTGTATGGGTGTGCGCTCCACAGGCGAGAGGAGAGAAACAAGCTTTTAAATTAGTTTCTATGCAAGCAATATATTATTTCAGCAGCTAATAAACACCTTTTGGTAGAGGTGTTAACCTCACCTGTGTTGGGAAAGGCACCTGGATCCTGCCCTCCAGGATGTTGTCAGTGGTGACCTCAACGGAGCGAGTGAGCTGTAAATCCTGCAGGATCAGATGGTAAGGGACCTGAGGAAACATTTCCTGGATCTGATGGGCCTGTGAAATCGAAGGAAAGTCAGGTTTATAAGATGGAAACATGTGGAGAACAGACGAGGCTGTTTGTAAACAGCAGGAGGACTCACCATGGCATTGAGCTGGGAGTTGTTGGCCTGAGCGATACTTAGGATGTTGGTGGTGTGCATGACCTCCACAGAGAAGCTCGGCAGCCAACTGGCAATGCGTGACCCTGAGGGGGAACCAGTGGAGATTAATATACCATATGATGCTTTAATTACCATAAGCCTTATAGTTTCACAGGTTATTAAAAATAAGAATAATATATTTGGTGTATCCAACAGTGATTTTCATATCCATGTATTCATTTATGACTTGTTTATTGATTTATGCTCCTATTAATCCTCATCAAATATTCACATTTAAGTTATTTACTCATTAGTGATACCTTTTTTTTTAATGCATTTACGTTCAAATTTAATATTTGTAGGATTCTACAAAAATATGTATTATGCACATATATCTTCTTCACCGGTGTTTGTTCGATATTGGGCATCATCCAACTACTGCCGGAGTAATAATGTTTCTCAGAATTAGTCATTAACAGAACTAGATGCTCTTTTCCAGAAACAGCGTTTTTGTAATATGCCAGATATCATATTTGAAAGTGCTAGTTTTGCTGTATTCGGTCTAAAGGTGTGAAATCCTTGTCTTGTCACACATACACACATACAGTCATGCCCAAAAATATCAGCACCCTTGGTGAATCTGATCAAAGATGGCTGTGAAAATGTATCTGCAGTGTTAATCCTTTTGATCTTTATTTAAAAAGTCCACAAAAATCTAACCTTTCATTGGATAATAAGAATTTAAAATGGGGGGAAATGTCATTATGAAATATTTTTTTCTCAATGTTCTCCTATAATGCCTGATGAGGTTAGACAACACCTGAAGAGATCAGAGACCATTCCTTCATCCAGAATCACTCCAGACCCTTCAGATTCCCAGCTTCTCCTCTTCAGTTCACTCCTCTTATTTTCTGTAGGGTTCAGGTCAGAGGACTGGAAGGGCTGTAGCAGAAGCTTGGTTTTGTGCCCAGTGGACAAACTTATGTTGTTTGTGTTTGGATTACTGTACGGTTGGAAGGTCCAAACATGACCCATTATAAGATTTCTTACAGAGTCAGTTAAATTACACTTACTGATTTTTTATATGTTGGTTTTTGATCGAATCAAAGATGCCATGTGTCTAAACAAGATGTCCAGGACCTCCAGCAAAAAAATGACATCAGAAATACAGCTGTATATTTCATTGTACACATGGTTTACTTTTTATCTCTCATTGTGATGGATGATTAAGGGAATTTGGGCTTTGTTTTCCCTCCTCTTTATATTTCTGTGAAACAGGAAGCCATGGCTGGATAATTTCATGTTCATAATCACGCCGTAGTACTCAGAATTGTGAATATGACTGGGAATATCCTTCAGAGTTATTTTACTCAAACATTTCTAGGGGTGTCCTTAACTGTGGTTAATGTGTAGTGGAGAAAAACATTTATTTCATAATGATATTTCCCCCCATTTTAAATTCTTATTATCCAATGAAAGGTTAGATGTGTATTTTTTTTTTTTTTATATTAAAAGGATTAATAATGCAGATTATCTTTCACAGCCTTCTTTGTTCATATTTACCTAGGGGGCTGATATTTTTGGGCATGACTGTACATACATATATATGTGACCCTGGAGCACCAAAGCAGTCTTAAGTCACTGGGGGATATTTTTAGCAATGGCCAAAAACATTGTATGAGTCAAAATTATCCATTTTTATTTTCTGCCAAAAATCATAAGGATATTAATATCATGTTCCATTAAGATATTTTGTAAATATAACAAAACATAATTTTTAATTAGTAATATGCATTGCTAAGAACTCATTTGGAAAACTTTAAAGGACATTTAAGATTTTTTTGCACCCTCAGATTCCAGATTTTCAAATGGTTACCATATATATCGGCCTAATATTGTCAGATCATAATGAACTTATTGGAAAATTGACACTTAAGACTATGTTTTTTGTTAACCACAACATCTGACTGGTCACGATGACTTGCCTGACCTGATCTACGGTTGATACAAAAACATATGACACAACAGATGAGTGACATAATGGATAAGTCTATTTAGTTTCCTTCACTGTGATGGCTCACTTCTACTCTGTTTTGCTCCTTTCCTATGATTCTGCTAACATCTTCCTTCTTCTGGGCTTTTCTTCTGATATACACTACTTCATCCCTTAAATATAACAATTTGAAAACTCTCTGCACTTTAGAACAGATTACTGAATAGAATTAGAATCAAATTAAACGTCTTGAACCTGAAGACACTGGTGTGGATCTGGTGTGGATGTGTAAGAGACGCCTCACCGTCGAAGTGGAAGAAGTGGTTGTGCTGGTTGAGGTGCGGCCGGGCCTCTGTTCCCGCTCCGGCCGTCATGTTATCATCCAGCGGTGCCCTCTGACCCTCGTCTCTCTCTCTCACGCCTTCATTGATGTTCAGTGACATACGGCAGGTGGGACAGGAAGTGTCCTGCTCCAGCCACGAGCGCAGACAGGAACTGGACATCAAAGCATTAATGGTCAGATTCAGATTCAAATATTAGCGTGTCGACGGTAAGGGGTTATAGCTCACTTATGGAACAGATGTCCACAGGGCAGCTTGCGTGCTGTAGTCATTGAATCCCAGCAGATGGCACAGTCATCGTTATTAGCCAGCAGCTCGTCCGGCGTCGCTACAGCAAACCTGCACAAGAAGAGGAGTTCATGTCAACACACACACGTCTGATTCAAGACACACACCCAGTGACACACTCTAACATATGATGCACATGAAGACCTTGTTAAGAACGGTGGAAAGTTTCAGTTTTCATGTAGCAACCATGATACATTTACTTAAAAGAAAGACAAAAATCCTTTTTTTTTCTTTTAAAGAATTAGAACATGGAGAATGAATCTGATTAACTATATTAATATAAGTAGACACACACACACACAAGGTCAGAGGTGATATCCTGTGCTAACTTCTGGTTTCTAGCCACAAGCTGAACCCATTACACCACATCTTATCTTCTTCAGCAGCTTCTCTCTCCGGTTGAGCAATACACCCCAGCGTCTGCAGAGAGGACACTGTTTTAGCAGTAAGCCTCCTCACCTGGACTCCATATTGTCAAGGACACGCAAGTAGTTTTTATGGCGGCGAATCCGTCTCTGCACCTCGTGGAAGAGATAGCGCAGCTGCATAAAGATCACAAGACTAGCCATGGACAACCAGATGTTCCCGAAGAGCTGTAAGAGAGAGAGAAACAGCACAATCACACAGACGCTCGGGATTAGACCGAAGGATCAGAGATATCACTGCAGCTGATGCCTCGGACGGTGAGCTAGTAATACTGGAAGTAATATCAGGGCTTATCTGTTCCATTATATTCCCTTTACTGTGTTTTTACAGTGTTGTGCATCATAACCAATCACACACGAGTTGATGAACGCAGCGGCCAATCAGAGGCGTTCAGATAACTGTAAACATCAGCCCAGACTCGGACTCGCTCTGCACCAGTCACACGCTCACACGAGTCTCTCTCTCACCAGCATGTGGATGTGATGCATCAGGTCCAGGCACAGGAGGGTTAACTCCATGCTGAAGTCCGTGTAGTAGATGTACGAGCTCTTGTTCTCCCAGGTACCCTCATGGTTCAGGTCCCACAGGTGAATGGAGTACCTGTAGACAACAGATCGAAACCTTCAGATTCACGCCTCTCCCTCACGATGAACCAATCTGAGCGTATTCTGGAGCGAGCACACACCGTATGATGACGTGTCCCGAGCGCACCGTCACCAGCAAACACTGCAGGACAGGAGACAAGGTTTGGGTTCATTCAGGATGTACGGACCAACATGCAAGCGCTTTTCTCTTTACGCTCACTTAGAAAGGTTTGGGAAGTGTTCTTACCTCAGCTGCCATGAAGGCGACAGTGTGCATGCCGTGAAGATGCCCGACCAGAGCGCAGAGCACTGCCAGACCCCCGCAGCACGCCAAAACAGACCCCAGCAGAGCCAACACTCGCACGTGACTGACCACCGGAGTGGTGGGAGAGAACGAGAGCTGCCCCAGAGAACAACAACACACAGAAACACATGAGTAAACACAGAGGGAGGTACAGAAACAACAGGGATGACAGGAAGTGAAGGAGAAGAGGAGAGGAGGGAGAAAATGACGGAAGGAAGAAGAAGAGAAATTAGCAAGTAGGCAGAGAAGGTAAGAGTAGACGCAAACGCAACAAAGGAGGAAAGAAAGGAAGTAAATAAAAGTGAACAAAGGAAAGAAAGGAAATAAGAGAGTAGGAAAGAAAACTAGAAAATGCTGGGAGTAAATAAGAATGGAAAGGAAGTAAAAAAAAGTCAATAAAAAGGCAAGGAAAGAGGGAAGGAAGTTAGGGGAAACAAAGATAGGAAGCATGAATAAAAGAGAAAGAAGAAACCTAGTCGGAAAGGCAGTAAAAAAGAAAGTAAAATAATGGAGGGCAGGAAGTAAAGAAGGAAACATGAGAGAAAGGAAGGAAGAAGAAAAGGAAGAAGGAAGGGAAAGTTAGGTAAGAAGGAAGAAGGGAAGGAAGCAAAAAAGAAAAGAAGAAGAGAAATGAGCCAGGTGAGTAGAGAAGGTAAGAGTAAATACAAATGCAACAAGCGAGGAAAGAAAGGAAGGAAGGAATAAAACAGGAAGCAAGTCAGGAAGTAAGTAAATAAAAGTGAACAAAGGAAAGAAAGGAACGAAGAAAGGAAATAAGAGATTAGGAAAGAAAACTAGAAAGTGCTGGGAGTAAATAAGAATGAAAAAGAAAGGAAGTAAAGAAGGAAGTCAATAAAAAGGCAAGGAAAGAGGGAAGGAAGTTAGGGGAAACACAAAGATAGGAAGCATGAACAAAAGAGAAAGAAGAAATCTAGTAAGAAAGTAAAATAATGGAGGGCAGGAAGTAAAGAAGGAAACATCAGAGAAAGGAAGAAGGAAGGGAAAGTTAGGAAAGAAAGAAGAAATGAAGGAAAGATCGAAAGGAAAGAGACGGACTGTGTCACATTTGAAGGCTGCAGACGTCATTAAAGATGTCTTATTTAAGAAAAGTAACCCTAAGACAACGGCGTTTAAAATATTATCATTTCTTTTTTACTTCGCAGTTTAACGGTTACTTTTTTTTAAATGAGACTTCCCCGATGACGTAATCAAAATGAGACACAGCTACAGTAAATAAAGAGAAAAACACGAGGAAGGTAGAAGACAAGCATGAACGGAGGAGGGAAAGAAGGAAATCAGGATGAGAGAGAGCACATGAGGATGGGAATGAATGAAGGAAACAGGAAGGAAGGAAGAAAGGAAGCCGGCAAGGAAAGGAGGAAGCTAGGTAATTCAATTCATATTTTGAGCCAGGAAAACCAAACTACTCAGATACTCCATAACTGCTCTGTATTTCTTGGCAGTAAAACCTAATAGTGATGTTTGTCAAAACAGGATATTCTGACAGTTCGCCGTGTGCTAAACGGTTTCCTGAATGAATTCATCTCACAGTCCTACTATAAATAACAGCTTCCAGTCTTGATGAACACTGGTGTGTATTGATGTGGTGCAGACTCACGTATTCGAAGCGGTCTTTGCACAGCTGCACCATCAGATGCAGGAAGATGAGCACGGAGAACCACAGACACCACAGCACCACCTCCTCCACCCGCTGCACGTTCAGCACGCCGAAGATGAAGATGAACTTGTAGAAGACGAAGTTCCAGAACTTATCCTTCAGGTGCTGTCAGACGGAGAAGAGCAGACGGACAACATGTTCAACACTTCACGCTTACAGGAACGCTTTCCTCTACTCACCAAGGCTGCTTTTACTCGAAAGTACAGCATAAACAATAACATTGTGAAATATTATTACAATTTAAAACAGCTGTGATCTACTTTAATGTATTGTTAAAGTGTCATTTATTCCTGTGATGCGCCGCTGTATTTCCAGCATCACTCCTCCAGTCTTCAGTGTCACATGATCTTCAGAAATCAGTATAATATGGTGATTATGGTGAGGACTTCTACCTGCTTCTCACTGACTCTCAGCGGCCCAAACACGATGCACTGGATCCCTTTAGCGATTAACATGAGGACGCAGCACGCCGTGTTCACCATCACCTGCGGGAACAGGACAACTCGTGTAAAGACAGTCACAGATCAAGCCTTGTGGGGTTAAATCTACACCCCAGGAGTGTCACACACCCAGACGAAGAGGCTGTCTGTGATGAGGATCAGCAGCACATGAGAGAGCACGCTCCCGGGGCGGTCCAGCTCCAGCTCCTCCTCAGGGGGGCTGTGGGGGTCCTGGGAGTCTCTGACTGAGCTGTAGGCACTCAGCATGCTCCCGGCCAGCAGAAGTGTGCTCAGGACGGTGTATGTCTGTAAGCTGGGCCAGGGGAAGCGCTCCAGAAACAGCAGAGGCATCCTGACTGCTGCTCAGCTTCGACTGTCTCTGGTGTTCACTGTCTCTTCTGGACCCTGAATCTGATCACTAGTCCCAGTGTCCTTTTACAGATGACAGCAAGTCCTACACAATCACATTTAAACTCCTCTTAATGCAGATAAAGGCTAGGACCTAAGAGCCCAAACTGAAAGCGGTGTTTATATAAATACAGGCGCTTGTGTGACAGCTCTACGTTACGTGTCCTTTTCTGTTTGCATGCAGGAGACTCTATAAACAAACTCCAAAATACAATACACCGTTATGTATTACGTTTAAACCCCATAACGGAGAGTACAGTTCACTTCTTTTGATTCGTAAAACCGATGTTTATTTTTTAAAGAGCATATAATTATTTATCATTAGCATGGAGGCTAATCTGCTGTAGCTACGCAAAGGTTAAAACACGACAGTGTCTTAAAGTCACCAGACGGTCTTTAAATCCGTCCAGTGTCGCTCGACGATCTGTCTGATATCGGCTTGGTTTAGATAAAAGGGTGAAATCTCAAGCTTAGATCCGTTTCTCTGGCTGTTTCTGGCACTTTCTGTCCCTCATACCTGTTTCCGCTGCCTCTGACGTCATTCTGTTGAACTTCCGGTGATTATATGACAGGAGGCCGTCCTTCTCGTGTAAACGAATACGAAACATTTAAATAGCAAAAACATAACCTCAGTAACCACAGTCAAGGGCAGTCAGAATAGCCGTTACGTATTATTTTGTTGTTGTTTATATCATAGATACCGGGACTAAATTAGCACTATGGTACTTCTGACGCGAGAAAATAAAAATGCACAAAGTTTCGTGTGAGGGTTAGGGTTAGGTGTAGGGCCAAAGAATATACAGTTTGTGCAGTATAAAAACCATTACGCCTATTTTCACAAAAACAAACATCTTTTTTTTTTTTTTTTCGAGTCCTTGAAGAATGAAGATGGTCACAAAATTTATTTTATGTTCAGAAAAAAATCATAAATACAAAGACATGTCAACAGTACAAGTTTGAGAATCATTTCTTCTTAAACGCCAAACAGGTAACAGATCTTTTTAAGTCTTAGCATATTCCAACATGGGATTGTGCTTTATATGCACATATGCTGCATATTTGCATCTTAATCATTCATTTTATGCTTCTTATGATTATCATACATTTCGATAATAGATTTTACATTTACCATGAAATCATTTCAAAAGGATAGTAAAAGGCCTGTCTGGTTAAGGCACGTATTGAATCAAAAACCATGACTGGTAAATATTTTACATTCACATTTGATATGTTCAGTCAAAAAACAAAAAAACTAAACTAAACTATATACAAATACAAATAATAATGATTGAATGCATCCTCTAAAAGGCAGAATGTTTTATGTGCATGGCATTGCTCTTAGGAAATCTTTTCTAAATGTGCAGTAATGCAAGATGCTGAGATTGAAACAGTTACACTGAGATGTCCAGTTCTCTGATGATCAGTTCTGTAGCATTGATCTTCTAATCAGTGGCACATTCTGTCCAGGAGTGAAGCTACGGCACACTGTTGGCATTCCCTGAATCTGGAGTCTCAAACCAGTCTCTGACAATGATTTCACTTACTGCAAAAGAAATAAAGCAAACACTTTAATATTAGATACTTAGTGGCACATCTCTATCTCACACACACACGCACACGCACACACAAACTTATATAAAACACACATAACATCTAATGAATTTAAATAATGCATACTTCATTTTTGTCCATCTACAGTGTATTAAATCCATCTGAGGGCAGTGTTGTTCTTAGGGGTTTTCCTGCAGGTCTTATTTATTTCAAAACACACTTAAGCATCCGCACACAGGTGTTAACCACAGAGGCTGAAACTGAGTTTGAATTAATACAGTAGCCTGTCGAGCTATATTTATGGTTTTTACTCAATAGCTCAAACCTAGCTTCAACTAGTTCCTGAAATAACACTCGTTTCTTTGACTTTCCAATAACCAAGCAGATCTATTAATACACTTTAAACACACAAGAAGTTATTTACGGCATGACATCCATTAAGCATATGAAACGGGAAACAGAGTATACAGTGTGGGCTAAAAATATATCTAAGCCAGAAAAGGTAGCTGTGCATTTGGATAAGAATCTGTTTGAGCGAAGATGAAAGACAACACACACACACACACACACACACACACACACACACACACACACACACGCCCTGGCAGTGAAGGGAGCATGATGCCGGACAACAGCCCTCACTCAACAGGGGTATTCCAGTCCACTGCACCTGTCCTCTCTAACACGGATAAGTGCTGAGACATAGTAACAGTGGGCCAAATAAAAATAAAAAAAGTGCCGCAAACAAAAATAATACTGTCTGCGAATTGGATTTGGCTAATTATAAATGTAAATATTTATGATTTAACTGTGCAATATATAATTTCATATTTAATCTAAACCCTATGTTTCTATATTTAATAAAATAAAAACATTATTTTATTTTCATTATTTAATATTTTATGTTGTTTTATTTGCAACATCTCGTTCTGGCAAAAATAACTTTATTATAAATTTATTCTATGCTATTCTATCCATAGAAAAAAATGAACACAAGGAATGCACAGCTTTTTTAACAAAGACCAAGTTCAGTCAAGGCCATGTGCTTCTTCCGGGCTAATGGCAGCATCATCTTATGTGAAGTGTAAGACTGTAACAATACAGCTGCGTAAAGCTAGCGGTGGATTAGCCTTCAATGTATATTTAGCTCTTTCAGTGACTCCATGCAATGCCAGTATCCTCTTTCCCGCCGCACTGTGGGACAGGGGACTATAATTAGGCCCAAACTAAACAGGCTTCCAGACACTAGGGGTGGCAGCTGCCAGATTGTCTTGAGAGTAAACATAAAGCTTGGTTATCATATGCCACAAAGCTAGTGCATATTTTGGTATTGCATCCTGGGGTGAGTTATTGACCCAGAATGAGACACAGTAAGTGTGTATTATGTGTAAACAGGTAGCATAGTCTAGAATAAACATGCATATCTGCTTTTCAAAGTGAAACTGTTAATGGTTTCCTTTATTTCTGGATCACTTAAGGAGGTCACCCACATTATTGGGATAATCTTGATTACCAAGTTTAAAAGCAGAAATGTGAAGCTTGTATGTGTTGCTTGCTTCGGTAGCAAAATTGTCTAAATCTTGTTTTTAGTATTGGGATTACCATTTCAAGTTTAGAAGAAGACCTAATGTTAGCTCTTATGGCTAGACCTTTATTTATTTTGGAGAATCCCTTGCCTCAAGATCCACTTTCCTTCAGAGATTAGCTCATACCTGCCTGCAAAATACTGAAGATCTTGATTGGTTTGTGTTGGTGTGTTTGATTAGGGTTGGAGCTAAACTCTGCAGGACAGTGGATCTTGAGGTCCAGAGTTGAGGACACTTGTTCTGTAGACTAGTTTTGCTTATCAAAACACATTTCTGTGGTAATCAACATTGTCCACTTAACTCCATTGCTTTAAAATGGTTCTCCTTGGAGTCTTACCATCATCAAGAGTGATATCCTGTAGGCCTATGGACCGAAAGGCTAGCTCTTCCTCTTCCTTTGGTTCTTGTTTAACGTTGAGGCGTTCTCCATCTTGTGACATACTGTAACTTGTGCTGGACTCCTGAAGAGATGCACCTAAAGGTTGAGGGTCCATCAAACCCTCTCTGACAGACGGTGAGTTAGAAGGCACTTTGGGAAGAGTGGGCTGATGGGAAAGAGGAAGCCCCTGGGAAGACGAGGACTGTGGGAATTGCACTGGATCCACTGGATGCAGACCAGATGTATTCACATTTGGGCTAGATATCATGGGTGTATTGGACACTGAGGCAGGCCCAAGGCTGTGGAGATTATGATTGTGTTCTGAAGCAATGCCTTGGTATCCTTTGCGTAGTTGAGACCTTGGTTGCTCTGCTAAGATTTGGAGTGACTTGCAGCCTTGCAGTGAACCACCAGCCACCGGAAGACTAGGCTGTCCTTTGTAAGACAGATCTTGTTGAGGTTTTTGGTACAAAGAGTTGTTGAAATTCACCAATGAGGGGTGGAACATAGGGTGGAGATCTGCTCCAGCACTGGGGCTTCGGTCTGGTGGAAGTGAGCGGCTCAGATACAGAGGATCCTGAGGTGAGTAACTGAGATGGCTTGAAGAGGGACCACAGACTGTCCCTTCAGACAGCAGCCACTGCTCAAGAGGCTGGGTTTCGTCCAAACCAACTGGTTCTCCAATAGTGGTGAGACCCGCTGGGGAGGAGGTAGGATGCTGCCCTGCAAAGTCATGGGTGTTACGGTCCATCCTTATGCCAAACTCCTGCTTGACCTGCGCTGCTTGGAAGAAGGCCGTTTACCACATTACAGATTAGCTTTATGAACATTTCTTCATTTCTGAAATGGTTTGACAATAGATAAACTATCTTGACCATCTGAGAAATAAATAAGTCCAGCTCTACAGTAATCTCAGACAACATGGTGTATTACACACACACACACAAATCCAAATTACTAGATGAAAGATTGGTTGGTCCAGGAGTGTCCAATCCTGCTCCTGGAGAGCCAACGTCCTGCAGTGTTTAGCTACAACCAGCTTAAACACACTTGACTGAAAGTTTCCAGTGAGTCTAAAGACCTTGTTTAGCTGCTTAAGGTGTGTTAAAGGGATAGTTAACCCAAAAATGAAAATTAACTGTCATTAATTACTTACCCGTATGTCGTCCCAGGCCCATAAACATAGCAATGACATCAGTAAAATAGTCCAAGGGTTCAATCGTAATTTTATGAAGCTATGAGAATACTTTTTTTTGCACAAAGAAAACAAAAATAATGACTATGAGTATCACAACGCATGTGCTTGCTTCCTCTTCATGTAAACAATGAATGTGCATGAAAACGCTTACATTGGACACGCACATGTGTCATTACATACAAAGAAGAAGCAAGCGCATACGTCGTGATACTCTCTCCAAAATGGCTGTGCACCACCGCAGACAGGATGAGGAGGAGAATTGTTACAAAATATATATATTATTGTTTTCTGTGCGCACTGTGGAGGATCAGAGAGCTCTCGAATTTCATCAAACACATCTTAATTTGAGTTCTTAAGATGAACAAAAGTGTTATGGGTTTGGAACGACATGTGGTGGGTATCAATGACAGAATTAAAATGTATCCATTTAAATTAGGGTTGGAGCTAAACTCTGCAGGCCAGTGGGTCCCCAGGAGCAAGTCTGGACAGCCCTGGGTTTGCCTCTACACTGGTAGCCACTAACTTCCTGCAGATCTTCAGTCTCAACACATCTGCCTGTTAATTATAAATCCTGAACACCTTGATTGGTTGCTTCAGGTGTGTTTGATTAGAACTGGCTAGAACTACTAAACACAAATTCTCAGAGAGAGTGAACACACACTAGAAGAGCAGGACATATGGTTTTTTGAAAAATATCTGTTTTGCAGTTTATAACATAGCTATTCTTGAATGAAAACAATCTGCAAAGTTGTTGATCAAAAAAGTGCATGATAAATAAAGATATTTCGATTTGATCGTTATATTTTCTAATCTTTTGCCTGTTACCGGTGTACGTCTCTGGGTAACACATTTGCATAATCCCCACCTGCTCACGAAATACGAACAGAGTCTGACCTGGCCACAAACACTTCCTCTATTAGTGTTTACATCATGTTGTGATAACGCTGTGTTCAAGGATACCACAGAAATACAATTCAAACCTTTTGTTTTGTAAGAACTACTTCTCAAATTTTGGCTTTTATCTTCGTTGGCTTCTAATCTTCTTAATTTGGACTATCAAGCTCTCTGAACCACAAACTGTAAGTATGATTGATACGTTATGTGTACATTTTCAAATGAGTGCTCAAAATATCAAGGTTTTGAGTTTAGGTTTCCAGTTAAATCATATCACTGTCTTACTGAAGTAGGTCTGATAATTCGATATCAACCCACTATTTCCTAAGAATGTGTCGATTAATGTAGACTGTAGTTGCTCTAATTACATCGTTTAATAATAAGGAATGTAGTGTAGCACACAGACTTTATAATCATTGTGAAATTGTTAAAGGGTTAATGTTAATGAGCTGAGATGCGCCTGTGATAAAGCTGTTCTGTGTTCTGATTAAAAGTCAAGACAGCGTCTGTCGTTCTTCAAACATTACTGTATTCTGCTTTACAAACTGTATTGTTTCATCAGTTAGTCACGTGATAACTTGGCTAAACTACCCACCATTATTGTTTTAAGTGTTCACAGTTAAGCAGCTAAACTTTAGCAGTGTGCACGATTCGCTTGAATACGTGTTTTATGTTAAGGTGTTTTGTCAATGGAAGCGCTGGCTAACTGACTCGAGGACTCCTCTCTGTGTCAGTCACGACAGGCTTGGCCAGTTGACCAATCAGAGCAGAGTAGGCTTGTGGAAGGGAGGGGTTTGCTCCGAACTTGAACAAATCATTTTGGAATCATTGGCAAATGACTCTAATATTAAATATATATTCTGAGAAAATGGCAATGTTTTCTGACCTTAGTTGTATTTAAACTTGTTGTAGGGGACTCAATACACAATATTAGGACACCTTAAAATACCATATGACCTGCTCTTTAACACCCTGCCAAGTGATGAATCACCTGGCTGATACAACAAATGCTTCAGAACATCTGGATATCCCTTAGATGTTCAGTTTTGTCCAAAACACTTAGGCCTCTTGAACTCTTTCCAACTGGTATTATCCTGCATTTCAAATCTCCTGTGATCATTTGTTGTTAGATTATTTTTTGATTAGATTATGGTAGATTATTACTCGTCTCTTACTTCATGACACTCTCCATCACTTTCACACGAGCGATGGGTACAGCACACAAATACTACGGTATTAACAAAAGCATATTATGTGGCTTACGACTAAATGGGAAAGACAGCAAATGAAAAGTGCCGAGTCCACCTCTATGTCTACTTCACGATGTGGGAAGATTTGCATAACATTGCCCAAATATTCAAAGAAAGAAGGTGTAACTTTTATTTTTTGCTGCAGTATTGTTGCTGCCGCCGTCTTGTCGTGGAGACGCTGTGCTTCATTATGAAAGTGGAAATACTTTGTTTGGTCTTCCAAAGAAGGACACAACTAGAAATCAGTGGTTACGTTGTATTTACAACACTTTTCCAGAACAGTTCAACCCAAATATTTGAGTGTGTGCAGCACGTTTAAACAGGACTGTTTCCTGAACCTACAAACTGTATAATTTCTGTAATTACATTTATATTCACACTGTTGACCAGTCCCTTACACCTTAACCCACCCTTAAACCTACCCATAGCACCAAACCTGTCCCTAACCTTACCCCTATCCCACCTCAGTAGCAGCAGAAGTGTTTTCCAGTACAGTAGGAACACAATAAGTGCATTGTACTTATTTCTGGATGTAAATACATGGTAGTTAAGGCCACTTAAATATAAAGTGGGACCAGATTCATATTAACTGCTTCTGGGCAGACTGTACAAACCTTCATAGAGTCTGAATGAGCTACTACTTTGATGAACAAGTTGGATATTGTTGCATCTTCAGAATACATGTTTTTAATTGTAGTTGGTCTTTGATATATTACTTGAACTTTCTCTTGCTGTCTAACTGGCAGTTCTTGCCACCAAATTGGCCGAGACATGCTGATAGTGTGCAATTACCTGAAAGATAGGTGAAGAACTGTGAGACGCTTCTCTTCCTCTTGCCATTGCTCACATAAAACTGCACCTGGGTGGAGGAAGCCGTGGTTTTCTTGTAGTACGGAGGAATCTTTACCACTATGCTTGTCTAAACAGGAATGGGAACACGAGAAAACTTATATTATGATGTTAACATATACATATATTATGATGTTAAATAAATTGAGGAATTTCAGGGTTTTATTACAAAAATCAAAAACACTCTGTGCTTACATTTTGACTCTTTTCTTGTAAAGCCCTCACATCGACCTCCCATTGTGTTTTACCATCTGAAATGGAAAAAAAAGACAACAAAGGCTCTTTTGTTTTTACATAACATAAACTGTCATCCAAAATGTATTGCACGACTACTGATCTAAAAAGTGTTCCTAATTCCACTAGCTGTGAGAATAGTTATTGTAAAAGATGATTTCACGTACCAGAGCCCTTTTCTAGGAAGACAACTGTTGACTCTGGATTGATGTTTTGGCCTGTTATAAGCATCTCTTCTCCTCCATTCACAGATCCACAGGCGGGACTAAAGCTCTCGATTTGGGGAAGTTCCTGCGCTAATCGTTGAGCTAGTCAACAGAGAAAGAAAAAAGCTGTAAATTGCAGATGAAATGTTCATCATCTTGGTTTGGCAACATTTTTAAAATCATGGCGACATCATCACGTTCTAAGTGCATATGAACGTTGTATCCGTAAGAAAAATGCTCCACCCAAATTGTTTATGTAGAAGATAGGTAATGACAGAAGAACTCACAGCACTCTATAGGTGTGGACGCCACCTGCAGTGACAGCACTTTTCCATTGTGTTGAGGGATATGGACACGGAACACAGCACGCACACGGGTGTTTTTACGCCCGATATCCGTCTCTCCTTTCCGCAGCTCGATGTCTGAATTCCGTAGCTTCAGGATCCCAGCACAGTCAATGCTTTCAAAGACGGTAAAAGTCAGTTAAATTGTGTTTATTTCATAAAATTGCGGTTATGTATGGAAATGAAGCCAGAGTGACATAATTGCTGCTGTTTGATGCCAGTGGCCTAGAGCAACTTTTAACTATAAGATATAAATCCCATTTCAAATCAATTCCACTTTGTATATTCATGAGACATGCATTTAGTGAATATCATCGACATTTTGAAAACTTTCTATTAAAAGCCTGGCCAGTATGGATGTGGGTGAATCCATCATCATGCAAAAAACAGATGTTTTGAAGAAATTGAAGAAAAGTCTGTTATCAGCGGTTTTTAGTTTTTTTTTTTAATGGATCATCGGATGCAAACTTCACTTAAACATGTTTGAACTGAAATGTGTGTTGGCAGTGTGTGTGCACACCCACCCCATAATGGTAAAAATCTAGATCAATCTAGATAAATAATATCCCCTTTTTAAAATCAAGCCATTCTCAGGTTATTGGCTGTGTGACGTCAAAATTCACGGTCAAAACCTCACCTAAGGTTTACAGTCTCATAGGTCATGTCCACACTAATGTGTCCACTCTTCTTCTCTCCATTTTGGCCTTCTGTCCACACTGAGATGCCGTTTTTATCAAGGAAAACTGAGCTTTTGAAAACGCTCTCCAAATTGGATAAATTTGGAAACGGCATTTTCGTGTTGTAGAGTGGACTGTGAAAACGATAACGCAAGTGTAGTCATGTGACGCATATTAGATCAATAGATATCCGTGTTTATACTGGTATTGTGCATGTAATGTTAATGTTTTTGCATTATTGAGACACTGTTTTCCAAATGAATGTTGTTCAGTGCTTTGACGCAATGTATTTTGTTTAAAGCACTATATAAATAAAGGTGATTGATTGATTGATTGAATGTGCTATGCACTTTTACACTATTGCTATAGATGTGTTACTTTGTACTCTCTTCATATCACAGTCCTGCAAAAATTAAAGAGAGGGCGTTTTAAAATGAAAATGCTGTTTTCAAATGTATTCGGATTAATGTGGACGTAGCCATAGAGAGCTGCTCGGAAGAGAGGGGCGGGGTCAGCAGAGCTCATTAGCATTTAAAGGGAGAAGCGTGGAAATGGCTTGCTGTGAACAGAGCTGTTCTTGACAGAGTAAAAAGGGTGTTGTTGGTTTTTTACTATCATTTAGAATTTTTTACCAAATTATGTTACAGACTTTTCATTAAGATCCTAAAGAATCATATCAACTTGTGGAAAATGGGCATCCGATGATCCCTTTAATGAAAATGCCAGATAATAAGGTGGGTACCAGGATAAAAAATAAAAATAAAAAAAAGATTTATTTTATGTGATCTCAATATGTCGGTTTCCATGAAGTAAATATGTAAAATATATCAGTACCCCGATATAACTTCATTTATAACATTGAGTGTAAATCAATAAAAACATATTTATTAAAAGTATTATTCATTTCTTGAAAAGTAAAATGGAAAAAGTGTTCTGAATTTCACATACTTTCCACTCAGCGCTGACATCTTTTTGATATAAAGACAGAACTGTCAGCCATGTCAATACATCATTTATGCAAAAAAGCACTGTCTACAGTGCATGCAGGGCAGGGTGCATGTAAATCAGAGGTTTGTCCGGCAGGTACCTGGCACACATATTGTTTTCAGGCAGGAGAGGAATTTCGAGAACTTTGGTGCAGGATATCACTGTCTCTTGACTCGGCGTCGCGACGGTTTTCCCAGTAATCCTGTGCACTTGATAGAATAGATGTGGCCTGATATAACGCTCATCCGCTGTCCCGATGAACATCTGCAGGCTGACGGGTTTTTCATTATACCCTATTAGCTGCAGACGCAAGAAGAAACCATATGAGTAAACATGTAACCGGTTATTCCAAATGAATCGTTCCTAGATACGTCTGCCTAGCCATTATCCATCAAAACTTTAATGCTTTATAGCTCTTAAAGTATTCAGAGTTCCCCATATAAGACTGACATTTGAATCCAACATTCAAAGTTTGTTTACGATCTTGGCGATCATGTGATTATCCCTGAAAAGCTTGCAACATCTGTTCCTTTAATGTCAGGAATGGTCGTATCATAGGTAGCTAGGGTAAACAAACAGTCAAACACATGTAACATTAGCTTGCACCCTGTTAAAAATACCTCAAGCTGACTGGATCAAAAGTACTGTCCATAAGACTGGCTGCTTTTTCTCAAATGGATCTCTCCTTCTCTCATTGGTAAATTCTAGTGTGATTAACCAGTAATATCTAAACTATCTAATACAGCTTTAAAAAATATAATGTATAACAATGCAAATTAATATTATAATAAATAATTAAATACACCCAAACAATAATCTGTTACTTGTTCTTGTACTAGAGCAGATGTCAGATGAGCAACACACCTTTAGGTATGGAACTCATTCTCAATTTATCAGAACAATGAAAACCACTGTGCAAGTGCAAAATTGCACACAATACAGTCTGCATGCTGTGTGACTAACAAAAACAACACAGAACAGTCGGCAATGATGGATGAAATACTCCATCAACAATTAACCATAATCAATAAATCACATGCAATTCCATGAATAATTCACAAGTGACGCCTAATGGAATAGTAAAAATGACTGTTTCCAAACAGGTTTTCACTCCCATTTAAAAAAAAAAACTAACAAAACAAAACAAAACAAAAAAACCTGTGGTCAGGGCCCAAACATAAACCATTGTAAGTACTGGTAAGTACTGTGGGGGAAATCACAAAAGACTAATCTTAGGTCTGGTGTAAAGTCTGACCTTAACTACAGGGTGTCTTCCGCAGTCTGATTTAATGGCCCCTCTGCTGCCCTCCGTCTCATAATGGGCTCTGTGGTGAGGTTTAGGTTGGATCTCCATTTTTAACTCACACTGGCCACACTGACTGGGCAGAGGAGAGTCCAGTGGAGGTAAAGATGTGGACCTGGGTAAGGAAAAGAAACAGCAGCAGCTGTCACAAGTGTGGCTGTTGTTTAAGAGCCAATGAAACTGAACACCCATTGCTATAGCCTCAACAGGTTCATAAATGATGGAACAACAAGGCCAAAAACGTGTAATCCAGGGGTCTTCAAACTCCTGCACAGTTTAGCCCCAACTTTCTTTAACACACCTGCCTGGAAGTATCTAGCATGCCTAGTAAGGCCTTCTTCAGCTGATTCAGTTGTTTGTAATTAGGATTGGAGCTAAACTCTCCAAGACATTGGCCCTCCAGGAAAGAGTTTGAAGACCCCTGAAGTAACCCTGACACTTGTTCAAAACCAACAGATGAACAACGGAGTCCAATATGTGCATGCAGTTTACCTGTATAAAGGAGTGCTGACTTGTTTGGGTCTAACCCACGGGTGAGTTGGGACGGCTAAGAAATGTTCCACTATGTCCTCTTTCTTTAAACTGGGGAGGGACACAGCTATGCCTGAGTTTAGCGATGGATTTGCAAGACCTGAGTCTGGAAGACTTGAGTCCTCTGGCAACAGAGACACTTGATGCTGGTTGTGGTCGGTCTGATACGTTCTTCTTGTTTTGGATGGGATGTCTACCTCCAGTGGAGGGGACTGGTAGGGGGCAAATGTGGCACCTCCCAACCATGTCTCCTCAGTGACACTCCCCCGAGGAGAGTGAGATGGTGTTACATTGGGGGAAAGGTGCGGAGATGCCAAACCGGGAATGACCTCTGCACTGGAATGCCGCCTTTTTCCACATGGAGATGTTGGGCGAGAAGAAGGCCGCGAGGATGAGGATTGTGGACGGGGACTGAGCCAGGTTTCCTCGCTGACGCTGGTGCGGGGCGACTGATACGGCGACAGCGACTGGGCGTAATGATATTGTAGAGGTTGCTGATGATGTTGTTGGTAACGGCACCAAGGGTCATCTCCATATGCAGCCAGAGGAGAACCAAAGGGGGACACAAGCGGAGACACTTGAGGAGACGCCTGGGGAGAAGTAAGTGGGGACGGCAGAGGAGACGGCAGCGGCGACACTAGAGGAGAAACCAGCCGAACTTGAGCGGCTGCCTCATTCAACTCTGCCTCCACGTCATCGTAGATGTGCGAGAAGGATTCGCAGGACGAGGCGTCAGACAACCAGCTGCGGGAGGACAAACTACTGCAGGGGCTGGGACACAGTGAGGACGTGTCCCTGTAGGATGCATCCAATGGCAGGAAGAGCTGGTCCCTTGATAGAGACCCAGCACCGGCTTCCCCACAAGCACCTGCCAGCTCATCTAACTGGTGCGCGCCCAGGTCCTGGTGGTAGTTTGCTGGTATAGAGGTGATTTGGATGCTAGGACAGTCAAATACCCTGCTGGGAGACTCCATGGGTTGGAGGGAACCTGGGTGAGGGGTGCCATAAGACTGGTTTGCATAGCTGTCCTGCTGTTCTGGGGGACGGTGAGGCCCAGGAGGAAAGAGAGGGTAGCAGTTGGGATCATCATCCGGTCTGGATTCTAGAGTAACAGGGAAAAAGTTATTTATGTCACAAGACAACCCGATATGCCTCACCTGGTTTATGCCATATGACATTTTATTTAAGGTTGGGAATACACTACAGACTTTTGCACAGAATTTTGTCTCGTTTACAGCTGGCGAAAGTCAGAGCCAGTCAGTCTTTTTTTTTTAGCCTATGATGGGCATAGACTATGATTACTTAAATAATATAAATATGATTTATATCCCCTAATTTTTTTGTAATGAAGTCGGACTTCTTTTGTCCATTGGGAACTGATTCTTCACAAAGAGCTGAACTGACAGATGATCTGACCAATCATAACGCAAACATATCATATAGAGGACAGTATATAAACTTTGGAGGGCTTAAATGTGAAAACATTATGCATATTGACGTCTTTCCGCAGTTTAAAATACATGTTAATTCTGCGCTTTAAGTAAATACGGAAAGATTGGTTCACGTGCACTGCTTGAACTGAGGTAATACAGCGACCTGTAACAAAACATTAAAAAGCCACCAAACTGTATTTATTATTTCAATCTCTTAGCTGAGGCCATTCTTTATACCAGAAGTAACTGCTCTGTCTTGTCAGTTTCCTCTTTGCTCGGTGATGTATTTTTACTGCATGAGAACATGATGTGTAGTGTGAGAGCCACATTGCTTGTCGGGCATAGCAACAGTTAACAAAGGAGGGCTGGGTTATATTTCAAAAAATGTCTTATTATATTAGGACACGAGCCATAGTTACTGTAGAGGAGAGAGGAATAATTTATCCGAATCCAGACTCCCCTACTCAATGAAGTTTTTTTGAAGCCTTCTCTGATGACATGACTACTTAAGAGATGAAGAGGTGGACTAAATTCTTATCTTTTTATCGAAAGATTATGAAACAAACTTTATTACAATGTGCACCGTTGATTGGTTTCAGTAGGAAGGACAAAAACAATATAGTAACTTTATTAAGCTGTAAAGTTATCGATATCCTGCTGCAAAATGTACTTATAGATTTGTAGTTGTTTTTTATTTTGTGTTGTTGTTGTAAATAATCCCTGACAAACAAAAATCCCCAAGGTTAGGGTTATCCCCAAACAATGATGTCCCCAAGAGCATGAAGAAGTCTTCACCGTTCTCCAACAAAGCAAGGTCATATAGGTTACGCACTTGGCACACTGTAGTGCAGGCACTTGAGCACATGCATTTCCAGAGATGCTCTTATGCCTCATTCAGACACATGAGCAAACTGACAGCTGGCAGAAGTGCAACAGCAGCTAACCATAAATATCACACACACTCACACTGATCCACGAGCCGGGGATGCTGTCACACTGATAACACTATCTGTCTAACATAATGTTATAGACCCTCACTGCACTCAAGCTCCAACAGTCCAGCAATAAAAAAGGTGATTTACTGTTCAACCATATCAGTTGAGTTTACCTACAGCTGGAAGAAGATGGATTACAATGGACAGAGTAACTTGCATTAGTTATAACAGTAGCGTACAGTAGGGAAGTGCAATATCATATGATTACAGTGCCAATAACAATAACAAATATAGGCCTATGCAAAGCTAACAATAGCAGTTGTAGTTCCACGTACTGTATACACTAAAACTGACACGAAAACAGCGAAATTATTCGCATACATGCAGTAAATACGCACACACATGCATGTTTTTGAAAGATGTTTCGCATGATTAGACTTCGACCTTCCTCTTTATGCGCGTCAACTACACGAACTTCTACATTTGATGCGGAAAGATAAGGAAGTGACTTTTAGTATTCAGAAACACACGGTTTCATTTATTCATAACAAACAGATCCAAACATGGCCACTTCTGCATAACATTCTTGCCGTAAAGAAACGCGCAACTATCGCTCGCATGTTAACCTCGCGCGCCTGCACGCGCTTCATTGATTATAACCGTCGCGCGCGTCGCGTTCGGTGAAAGTATCACACAAACCTGCGTGGCCCAGCGGAGACGGGTAACTGCTCTCCCCAAACATCAGTCTGAAGTCCAGCTCCTCTCTGTAGTTAGTGGTCATTGCATTAGCGACCTGTAGCCCTACTTATTAAATGATAAAAACAAACAAGTCCATGCGTGCGCAAACGCAACTATAACACTACAACTTTCTGCGAGCGTCACTTTGGTTGACAAAACAGAGATGGTGTCAAAACCCGGAACACACGGTCCAAAATGTCCCTTTTCCCCCAGAAGTTGGTCAGACCGAGCCTTTGATGTCGTTTCTTCTCGGACTTTGTCGACTTCCCGCCGTGTTTAATAATCCCATGCTGGGTTCGGTGTTGATCTGGAGTCTCGCGCACATGTAGATGGCTATAGTAAAGTTACATGTTACACTGCGACTCGGGCGTGACGTCACGACATCTGACACACGACAAACACAGGCAGCGCGCGCACGAACGGTCACACTCGAGATGAATGTGCGCAGGCTATGTCCAGCTGTAAAGTTAATTAAAGACGAAAACGGCTAGAATGTAGTCGGTAACACGTTATTTTGAGGTGTACTTGTTACACATTACACGTACTTACTATTATAATAACAATAACTTATGCAGAATTGCACGCAAGTAACCCTAATCCTAACCCTAACCATATAGTAAGTACATGTAGTTAACTAATATTACTCAGTACTTACATGTATAATTACACCGTAACAAGGACACCTAAAAATTAAGTATAACCATTATTATTATCATCACTGTAGTTACAATACAGTTACTAAAGAACTGAAACTTTTATCATTTGTTTTTTTAAACAAAGGATAGGATGATTTTGGGAAATTTATGTATTTATTTGACATCATATGTGTATTATAATACCTCAATGCTATCTAGTTATGCAGATTACAAGGTTTGATATTTGTGAGTCACTGTACAGTACATAAGGGACAAATATACATAAAATGCATGGTTAAAATGGTTTGTTTAACAATAATGCTGAAAAAACAAACAAGCCGTGAAATAAATAAAGTTTTATGCCATGTACCTCTGGTACTTCCTTGTACTGAAAGTACTTTGAGAAACACTGCACCCTTCTGGTGAAGGGTGGAAATCAGTCTAAATAATTTTAAAAGTGTGTTATAATAAAAATCGCATTATTCTTCCAGGCAAAAAATAGTTGCATAAAGTAAATAACTAACGCGCACTAGTGTGCAGTAAGACAGAGATGACACGTGTGAGGCACTGCATTTAACAAACTTAAAAACAAATACAAAGTGCACCGTTATTTGTCAGATTATTGTTTGTCAGCTAAAACTGCACTCTGCACTTTAAAAAAAACGGAATGAATGTCTTTACCAGTGAGTTCAGATGGTGTTTGGCCAATGTTGATGTGTGGTCTGACCACAGACACCATTCACAACTTTCGTCCTGCATATCATTTCCTCTTCCTCTTCCTGTGGGACTTCATTTATGTCTCTTTCATGCTGCTGACTCACTGTCATCTCTCTTGTGTTTATTAAATGAAATAAAAATAAATGAATAAACTGATTTTATATTATTTAGTACTAATGCCTGCCCTTGTGAGACATGCACATGGTGTGTCCCTCACACATCTGCTGTAGTCCTCCACAGAGAGCGCCACCTGCTGACCCTCACAGAGCATCCACTCAAAACAAACCCAGAAGAAAAAGGGTTATAAAAAACAAATACAAAGATATTATATACCAATGTAAATGTCAAATGTCTGGTGGTTTGTGATCAGTGAGAGCAGATACTATACAATGATGACTGAGAGACGAACAAATAAACACTCATCACAAGCCTGGAGATCACATCTGATACTCGTCTTTAAACAGGAAATAAATGAAAAGATAATCAGGTGAAGCTGAGCTGCTTCAGTGCCATAAGCGTTTATTTTTAGATATTATTAACAATTAAACATTTATTCTTATGTTTACAGAAAAAAAAAGAGTGTGAAGAAAAGGTGGACATGCATACATTCACGCATCAAGAGTATAAACTATATCAACCAGATGACAGAAGGCAGACAGTAGATTGTGCACAAGAGGTTTTTCACCAATATTTCATTATGTTGATCATTTAGAAAAGTGACCATCATAAAAATGAGACAGTAAGCTTTATAGGGTTAATACACAAGCTGGTCTGATCTCTCATCAGTTAAAGCAGCTGTAACCTGTTAAATGTGCCCGAGTCACACACTGTATATTATTTAATAATATACCGTTCTCTCACACTGGGCCATTGGAAGTCAATCAGCTCCTGAAATACACACGGGCCATGAGCCCATGTGCACACTTAGCAGGTTTCAAAGCAAGTGCATGAGCTCCGGATGGAGTGAAAGGTGTAAATGTTGATCCTCACCTCACAGTACACAATATCTCTGTAGTCCAAAGGCAGAGAGTCCACCCAGAACAGTGTTGAGCAAAACACAACCGGCTCGCCATCATCATCTTCACCACCCATCCACCAACAGCTATTTATGAGGGCCAATGCCAAGACTGAGATCACACATCAACAGCAACTCTCAGGATCTTATAATCATTACACTCATACACAAAAAACTTTTAAGGAAATTAACCTTGGTTCTACTACAAATAAAATAAAAAAAAACATGGCTACTGTAGTTAAAGCATGTTAACCACAAATTAACCATGGTTTTGCTACCCTAACCATAGTTTAACCAGGGTTTATGAAGTAAAACTGGTTATACAAATGGTGTCACGGTTCATGAATTCACTCTCTCTCTCATGTCTAGTGTGCTGTTGTGTGTGTGTGTGTGTGTCTGTGGGTGTGGTCACTGATCAGCGATGATCAGCAGCGCCACCTGGATTCAATTGTTTGTTCCCCTTATAAGTTCGGTAACCTGTGTTTCATGTTGTCAGATCGTTGTTCTTCCCAGTGTGTTCCTGTACCTGTTCCCATGTCTGTATAGTCGGTTGGAGTCCCCGTGTTGTTGTCGTTCTTCCCTGGATCTCCACTCAGCACTGGATCACTGAGCCCCGTCACGAGGATTACTACACTTACCGGGAATCATTCGAGGGATCATCACTGGACTGAGAACCACCACCAGTTGTCCATCGAAGTCCCTGCGTCACCGTTCCACCCTGCCTTGTGTCCGCCCACCTGTGCTTCTGTGTAACTTCGTCAATTCTGATCTTTGTGCTGAATTAATAAACAGCGTTTTGCATTTACATCCTGTTTCTGTCTTACTTAACAGAACGATCTGACCCTCATGGATGTAGCAGGCACTACCACGTGGGACGAGTTTGTGTCTCGAAGCATCACTAGAATGGACACCCAAGAGGAGAACATCTCTCTCACTGGACGGGCGGTCCAAGCACTTGTGACACAGGTGTCCAAGCTCACCCAACAGATACAACAGCTAAGAGTTTCCACTGCGTCACCCACACCGCCAACTCTGCCCCCTCTACCAGAGCCGCAGCCACGGCGAGAACCGAGACTGCCGACACCAGAAGGATATGCAGGTGAACCAGAGTTTTGCAGAGCTTTCTTTACCCGATGTTCTATGCACTTTGCATTACAGCCTCAGACGTTCGATCAGGAATGATCCAAAGTGGCGTTTGTGCTGACACTGTTATCCGGCAGGTCGGCTCTCTGGGGAATGGCGGTGTGGGAGAATCAAGACCCATGTTCCAGGCACTCTCCGAGGAGATGAAGAGGGTTTTTTCGATCGGGCGGTGGCGGGTAGGGAGGCGGCCAGACTACTCACCGATCTTTGCCAAGGTCACGGTTCGGTGTCTGAATATTCAATCCAGTTCCGCACCCTGGCTGCAGAGTGCCGATGGCACAAGGAGGCGCAGTGGGACAGATTCCTGCATAGGTTGGCTGACCGTGTCCAGAGAGATATCTGTCAGTGGCTGAATGGGTCTATAACATTTAACTTTTGTAGCCGACTACGCCACCTAGAGTAGAACTAAGACCCCAGGAACCCAATATTAACACACGGTTCTTTATCGGAGGAGGGAACAGTGGAAACCAACACCCAGAAATGCACAGTAGAAGAACAATTTATTACAATAAAATTAGTTGCAAGGAAAACATCAAATTTATCAAACAACAAGCAAGTCCAAAGTCCAGATCTTCAGCTCAAGGGCAGGGTTTAACTCCGTCTCTACTAGACATCGGTATTACAGCGGTCACACATAGAGATCAGTATTAGCCCGAGGCTGAAAGACAAAAAAATGAAAAAAACTGCCATCATACGATGTCCAATTCACATCAACCGTTTAAAAACGTATTAAATACAACTAAAACTTCCTTAACAATATCAGCCGATTCAAGACGTCACTCAGGTACAATTATACACAACAGGATGGTTTTCGTCTGTTATGAGGCAGTAATCTAAATTGGATAGGCGCACCGCAAGGTAGAAGTCAGAGCGTACTCACTGCATGACTGGACAGCAACCCTGCTATCCAGTCCAATGTATTCACGGCAGAAGAACCACGTCGTTTTCTTAACGTCTCCCAACACTCCCGGTAATCCCTCGCAGCCGGCCCTCAGCCCGACTCACACGCTGCTACTCCAACAGTGTTCCGCGAATCGTCAACGTTGTGGTCACTCGTCTACCGTGCACTGCAGTCTCTCATAGCCATAGGCCGTCTTTGCTCCACAACATGCTACTCCAACAGTGCTCCGGGAATCGTCAACGTTGTGGTCACTCGTCTACTGTGCTCTGCAGTCTCTCATAGCCATAGGCCGTCTCAACATGAGTGAAACACAAACACTCACGCTCTGATGCAGGCACAACGTGAGTTCTCGCTCACTGTGTTGACTTCAGTTACGAATACACGATGCTGCCACACCCCGTCAGTCACTGTTACGTCTTTTTATAAGGGAACAAATTACCCGCTCCGCCCCAGTATCCATCACTTATTAGTTCATTAATCTATCAGGAATAGAGGTGTGGCTATAGGGAACTGTTTTCCAAATACAAACACAGCAAATCCACACGAAAGAAAAACAATTCACTCCAAAGAAAAACACAGCAATTAAACGTGATCATGCATATATATAAAAAATACATTGTGCAACGCCTTTACTCCACAACATATCTATATGCTGGACCTTCCCACTAGTCTCAATGGACTGATCCAGTTAGCACTTCGAGTGGATTCTCGGCTGAGCAGAATGGGCCTTTTCCAACAAGACCATCCGTTTCGCTGCACGGAGACCAGACGCTATGAGAACCTGGATACGGCCAGTCCCCATTACGACCCTGAGCCCATCCAGGTGGGTAGAGCTCGGCTTTCCTGGGAGGAGAGAGAACAGCAGAGGTCCCAAGGACTGTGCCTATACTGCGGGAGGGCGGGCCACTTCATCCACTCGTGCCTGTTAAAAGATCAAGCCCGGTAGTAACTATGAGGCTACTATCGGGTGGGATCTCCGCCGAGAAGACCTCATCCTCACCACCATCATCTACTCTCCTTCCGGTAAGACTAAGGTAGGCAACCAACACACACGACACCCAGGCCTTACTGGATTCGAGTGCAGAAGGTAATTTTATGGATTTAGAACTGGCTCACAGTCTTCACATTCCTACCACCCCCCTCACGTACAAGATATCTGTCAATGCTCTTAATGGACAACAGCTTCTCAGCATTTCACACGCCACTGAACCCATTACTCTCATCACGTCTGGCAACCACACCGAGACTGGCAACCAATTGTAGGTGGGGGGAGTGCATGTACAGTTCTCTCTCCACCTTCAATACCATGCCCTTGAGCAAGGCATCGAACCCCCAACTGCTCCCCGGGCGCTGCAGCATAAATGGCTGCCCTCTGCTCCGGGTGTGTGTTCAAAGTATTCACTTTCTGTTCCAGAGAGGGAGGCTATGGAGAAATATATTTCTGATTCTCTAGGATCCAAATTCATTAGACCTTCCTCATCTCCAGCCGGGGCGGGGTTATTTTTTGTGGGGAAGAAGGATGGATAGGTCTCTGCGACCGTGCATTGATTATCGAGGGTTGAACAACATCACGGTAAATAATACTTATCCTTTGCCGTTGATGTCTTCAGCTTTCGAACGATTACAGGGAGCATCCATCTTCACAAAATTGGATTTACGTAACGCTTATCATTTGGTTCGCATAAGGAAGGGGGATGAATGGAAGACCGCACTTAATACCCCCAGGGGGCACTTTGAATACTTGGTTATGCCCTTCGGGCTATCCAACTCGCCCGCGGTCTTCCAAGCACTCGTCAATGACGTGCTGAGGGATATGATTGATAAATTCATAAATGTTTACCTGGATGACATATTGATATTTTCCTCTTCTCTCCAGGAACACGTTCAGCACGTCAGATGAGTGCTTCAGAGGTTGCTAGAGAATGGGCTTTTTGTCAAGGCAGAGAAATGCATTTTTCATGCACAGTCCGTTCCCTTTCTAGGGTACATCGTCTTGTCTGAGGGAGTGCGTATGGATCCTGACAAAGTTAAGGCTGTGATAGATTGGCCAAGTCCAGATTTCCGTAAGGCCCTACAGAGGTAACTTCAGCCAACTAGTCACGCCTCTGACTGCCTTGACCTCGCCCAGAACGATGTTCAGGTGGTCTGATACAGCGGAAGCTGTATTTGCCAAACTTAAGAGCCGCTTCGTTTCGGCTCCCATCCTCGTTGCCCCTGATCCATCACGTCAGTTGGTGGTGGAGGTCGACAGGTCAGAGGTGGGGGTAGGAGCTGTTCTTTACCAACGTTCTGCCACAGACAACAAGATTCACCCTTGCGCTTTTTTTTTCAACTCTAGGCAGGCTCGGTGGGCACTTTTTTTCGGACATGTTGACCCGCCCGGGTTCCAAAAACATCAAACCTGATTCTTTATCTCGTATTTTTCACCATTCCGAACGCCCGTCCAATCTCGAGTGTATTTTACTCGAGACATTAGTGGTCTCCACTCTTAGATGGGAGGTCGAATCGAAGGTCATGAAGGCCTTAGAAGGGGTAACGCCTCTGCCCAATTGCCCACCGAACCGGTTATTCGTGCCTGAGGAGTATCGGTCTGAAGTTATTCAGTGGGGTCATTGCTCCAGTATAGCGTGTCATCCAGGAGTAAATCGCTCCAGTTTTTTGGTGAAGCAACGCTTCTGGTGGCCTTTAATGGCTCGCGACATCCGCAGTTTTGTTTTGGCTTGTTCGGTTTGTGCCAATGGTAAGACTTCCAACCGACCCCCAGATGGGTTAGTCCAACCGCTGTCAGTCCCTTCGAGACCCTGGTCCCACATTGCGCTAGATTTTATAACTGATAACTTTTATAAGGCCGATCGCCACCGGTCAAAGCCTCCCGTATACATCGTTGGTCAAAAAGTGTGGCTTTCTACCAAGAACATTCCTCTCTGCTCCGTGTCTAATAAACTTGCTCCCAAATTCATTGGCCCATTTCCTGTCACCAAGATCATTAGTCCGGTGGCAGTCTGACTCAAACTTCCTCCTACGTACAGGAGAATCCATCCCGCCTTCCATGTATCTAAGATCAAACCCGTGTTTTGGGCACACATTAATCCGCCAGACCCGGTCCCTCCCCCCGCCACGTCTCGTAGATGGGGAACCAATTTATTTGGTCAAACGTATTCTGGACTCGAGAAGGAGGGGACGCGGATTCCAGTACCTGGTGGACTGGGAGGGTTACGGTCCGGAGGAGAGAAGTTGGGTTCCTGCTAGAGACATTCTGGATCACTCTCTTATCGATGATTACAATCGTCAGGTAAGTCCGTCGGGGAACGCCAGGAGGAGTTCTTTGGGGAGGGGGTAATGTCACGGTTCATGAATTCACTCTCTCTCTCTCTTGTCTAGTGTGCTGTTGTGTGTGTGTGTGTCTGTGGGCGAGGTCACTAATCAGCGATGATCAGCAGCACCAGCTGGATTCAATTGTTTGTTCCCCTTATAAGTTCAGTAACCTGTGTTTCATGTTGTCAGAACGTTGTTCTTCTCGGTGTGTTCCTGTACCTGTTCCTGTGTCTGTATAGTCAGTTGGAGTCCCCGTATTGTCGTTGTTCTTCCCTGGATCTCCACTCAGCACTGGATCACCGAGCACCGTCACGAGGATTACTACACTTACTGGGAATCATTCGAGGGATCATCACTGGACTGAGCACCACCACCAGTTGTCCATCGAAGTCCCTGCGTCACCGTTCCACCCTGCCTTGTGTCCGCCCACCTGTGCTTCTGTGTAACTTCGTCAATTCTGATCTTTGTGCTGAATTAATAAACAGCGTTTTGCATTTACATCCTGTTTCTGTCTTACGTAACAAATGGTAATCGATACGCCGAAAACAATTTATTTATATATTATTATTATTTATTTTTTTATGTAAGAACGTTCTAAGAAAGTTCCCAGAGGTTTCTTTTTTTTATATAATCAAAAGGGTTATTTTTAGGTTTAATTTTATAACCTATATAGCTGAAAATAAGCCAAGGTTAAGCGTAGTCTGAAAAGCATATCATTAACTGGGTTTGTTTGTATCTTTCTTTACTGCGCGCCTCTGATCTGCATGCTCTTCTCAAGCATGCGCTAAACATAAAACCGCGCACATCATTTAATAATTAATGGTCATTCGTTTTACTGACTAGAGAAGCACATCATCATTAATTCAGTGGTAAGAAAAGAAATGAAATGTTATTCTACTTAAAGTCAAATAATGTCATTCATTTTTAAATGTGTGGAAAAGTTATGTAGTATGAATTGTTATTTGGTGCTTAAGAAGCGTAAAATCTGTGTCATTATATGGTACACGGTAGCCTAGTTAAACAGATAATACTATTTCATTTAATGTTCCGTATGATGGTTAAATGTTTTCTGATTATCTTTAATGATTAGACAATAGTTTAAAACAAGACATGAGGTGTTTCTCAATGTCAAGGAAGGATCCTCGGAAGCCAGCATTTCGAGGATGCTACGTCATCGACATCCGTCGAAGGACTGTTCCAATGTCGAGGATCCTCGGAATTTCAACCAAGGACTGTGTCCTTCGTTCGAAGAATATCCCATACACAGGAAAGGATGCATAAGTGTATCCTTCGCGCTCTCAAATCACCCACAAGCCTATGCGCGCAGCTTTGCTATCTAACGTTAGTTCAAAAATTCAAAGTTAGTTCAAAGTCAAAGCGATAACGGTTTTTATTTACGTTACCAAACATTTGTTATAACTGTAGTAAATATAAGTAAAGTTCGACGTTTAAATGCCAGTACAAATTACTACCGTATTGATATTGTAAATTATACAAATACAAATGGTTAACTGAACCGGACCTGTCATTTAACAATTGGTTGCGTCAACGGCATTTCTTTTATAAATAACTAGTTAAGTTGTCCAAAGTAATTTAATGATACCATTCACAGCGTTATTCAAACTGACCTTTTCACTGACGTAATGACGCAATTACGTGCACTTGTTAGCCTGTTCCATTTACGTGTTCTCGGTATGCTAAAGAGGACTCTCGCCTAGCCTCTGAAGGAAGTGACTTGGAAGGTTCAGTCCTACCAAGGAAGTATCCTTGACATTGACAAATGCCTATGGTTTAGTTCTGATGATTGAGGCACATGTCTTCCTGCACGCCGCTGATTCTCGCACGAGCGAGTGCTGGATGATCGTTCTCGGAACGCAAATAGAACGTTCCTTTTAGGTTAAGAGAACATCACTGGAACGGCTGTTGTATATTTGTGTTTTTTTTTCTACTATTAATCAAAAAAAGCGTTATGACAAGTTCTCTTTCAGTGTGTTTACAGTAGTCTTTTACCTGCCAATGAATCATTAGAAGTCTTGAAGGGATCTCCTAAATATAACAAGTCACTGTACAGAGTACTGAACCTTGATTTTATTTTGTTAATAACAGCGAATAATCTATAAATATAAATAATGGAAATTCCTTCCAATTCCTTGTAAATCATTTTAAGCAATTCATTTTAACACCATATAAGAAATTATGCTTGCGCAACAATATAATTTGAGACTAAAGATCAAAACTGTGAAGCGTGAGCATTGTTAGAAGCACTTAAATGTATTTACATCAGTAAGACATGCAGTGCCTGTAAAAACTGTTATCTGGTTGGAAAGACATCGCAGGGGAAGTATCATACAAAAGAGATTCTGTACATGTATCAACAACTGAACCCCAGTAGCAAACTACAGGGTCTGAAAACAGTAGAATAACACAAACACACCTATCCAAAAAGTGAGCAATACCCAGTGCGACGTACAATCCATGAAGCATACAAATATAGTCCCCATTTAAACAAATGAGGAGGTTATTGTTTCATTTATTTTACTACTATACTACAAGCCTGGAAAGTGTGGATTTTAAGTGAAGAGCTGCCAAATTAAAACAATTAGTACAAAATTCAGAGAGGTCCAGAAGCTTTGCTTGTGAAGGAAGATCTGTCCGTCCATTCTGCCACTTCAATAGGATCGATTTGTGGGAAAACGACAAAAAACACTCTTTGTCCCAGATACGTAGCCCACTCTGTAACAAATATGACACACACGTATGTTTACTTCACAAACAAATGATACAATTTCATGGTTATAAAATGTTGAAAAATCCTGTCATCATTTACTCATCCATATTGCCTTTCCAATCCACACGACTCATGCAATGTGTATTCCAAGTATTCTGAATATGAGATCTTTGTTTATTAGAAACAGATGTAAAATGAAGCTTCAATTCAGTTAAAACCTTTGCTTCCCCAGTTGTGAAAAAAATGAATGCACTTCATTGAATGTGTACATTAAGTGCTAGTGTATATTATACATTTGATATATTAACTCTACTTATAGATATTATATTATACACATATTTAGATATTATATTACTGAAGTTAAAAGCCATTTAGTAACTGTACCTAAAGATATTTTGGATGAAAATATAAAATATTTTGTTAGTTTTGTTTTCTTTTTGCGTACCGAAAGTATTCTCGTCGCTTCTTAACGTTGCAGTTGATCCACTGATGGCAGATGGACTCTGATGATGGTTTTCATACTTTTCTGGACAGTGTTACTTACTTGACGGTCTATAGGACAATCACAAGCCTCCTGGTTTTCATCCAAAATATCTTAAATATCGTTCCGAAGATGAGCAAAGCTTTTACAGGCTTGGAATGAGATGGGGGTAAGTGATTAATGACAACATTTTCATGTTGGGGTGGAGTATCCCTTTAAATTGCAATTTCATCATTACAAATGTATTTAAATACATAAATAAAATTTAGTTTAGTTTAGTTTGCGATCAATGCTTGTCAATACATTCAGTAGCACACTTTAACCATATTATTATATAAAATATGGTTAATATAAAAACTAATCGTTATCATATGACTTCAGAGGGCTTGGAACAGTGCATGAGTCAAACAGACTACCTTATAATGTTTATTTGTCACTTTCTGGTACTTCTGCAGCAGAATGGAAAAGAGCAGCATGAACATTCTACATAATATCTCATTCTGTTTTCCACGTAAAAGGTTTGGACCAGAATAAGGGTGAAAAAATAATTATTTTGTTATGCATTTTTTTTTCTGCACCTATAGAGAATATAAATTGCTCATCCAGTCTCCTTACCGATGAAGTCATATATGCATTTGGGCTTGTCTTTCCAGTAAACTCCCAGGAAATAAACAGGCACTCCAGTGAGCATGATGACCAGCCCCACTCCACACACCAGCGGATCCGAGTGCAAACTGAAGCCCAGCAGAAGAGCCCAGAAGAGCAGGTAACACACCGGCACCAGCAGACTCACCTGACAAGAGGAAAAAACCCAAACTCTCATATTAACCCAGCTGCTGGATCTATGCAATATAATCATGATCTGGAAGTGACTGTCCTGCTGACTACTGCAGCACACCACATGAACCCGCTGGATGCACTGCACTGTATAATGCACCGTATTGTTTTATGTGATGTAGATAGGTGTGATGTGCATAGGTTCATGAACAGGCTGTTTGTGATATTTGTATATAACTGAATACCTTGATGGGCCTGTATAAGTTCGGCTTCTTCCATCTGTAGTAGAGCAGGCTAGCAATAGTGACCCCATAAGAGAGGTAGTTGATAAAAGAGACATAGTTTATAAGGTTGTGAGTTTCTCCAATGCATAAGATCACAATTGTGGCAGAGCACTGGAATACAAGAGAAAGAGGGAAAAACAAAGAAATAATCGAGTTAAACAGAAAAAGCTACACTCTGAGAAGTAACACAAATGGCTTGTAGTTACATACACAGACGAGCAGAGCTGGGATCGGTGTGCAGTGCTTGAAGTGGATCATAGCAAGAAGGCTGGGTAAATGTCCTTCTCGTGCCCCGGAGAAACACAACCTGTGTATTCAAACAAATGCACACGGAAACAGTAAACGAATAACAAACAATCACTGCCATAATCAGTACTGCTATATTCTGCCTATACAAAAAGTATGCAAGTTGCGTAGGGCCCCTGAACCACTAAGGGGCTCCTTGCCCTCAAAGATGATTTAATGATTAGGGTGTATAGAATTATTATTATTTTATTTTCCAATAAAAATATCATGCCACATTGCGCTTCATTCTATTAAAGTGGTGCACTATCGCTGTTTTTACTTAAATAGTTATGTCATTTAAATGAACCTAGTTAGGAAATTAATCAAATGCTTGTGAGTATACATCTGCATTTGGTCTTAAAGTGACAGCAGCCAATAAACTTAATGCAGCTACTCTCTGAGTAACTTTAGTAAATTTAATAAGAATTTAATTCATATGGTGAAGACTATGCAGTGCACAAAATGTTCAGCAACGTTTTCGGTTTGACTGCACTGACATTATTGGACGAGAACAAAACTTCAACTGAATCAAGCTGCATAATGACATTATTGTATTCTATAGAGCTGCTTCATAGCTGAAACAGTTATACAACATCGACACTTATTGTGACTCCTATTCTTAAGAAACCCTTATTTCAACCTACGGTATACAAGAATAACAGACCTATATCTAACCTGTCTTCATAAAGCTACAGAATTGTCTGCATGCTCACTTGAGGTCTGACATTTTTCAGTCTGGCTTCAACTCGCTTCACAGCACTGAGTCGACTCTTTTAAAAGCTGGTGACACTGGTAACACTTTAGCTTTAGTGCTTTTAGATCTGAGCTCAGCTTTCGGTTTCATTGACCAAAAGATGATATTTTCTTGACTGCAGTGTACTTAAATGATTCCATTCTGTCCTATCCCATAGCAGTTCCTCAGTTAGTTTAGGTGCTTATTTGTCTTTGGAGAATTTCTTCACCTGCGGCGTACCCCAAGGATCGATTCTGGCACCTCTGTTATTCTCTTTATACATGTCACCTCTAGGATCCAGACACAGGAACAGTTTCTTTCCTCAGCAATCCATCTAATGAACACTTAAAAATAACTGTGGAACACACTATTTATATTTATATTTATATACACATACACTTATTTATCTAACACACATACTTAGTGTACACTTACATTTTGCACATAATATACCTGTACATACATAACTTATTTTTGTAATATCCCTGCCATACAATTTTCAATTTGTGTATTGTCATTCCTTACCTATTTATTTGTATTTTTTGTTGTTTTATTCATTATATATCTGGGTTTCTCTCTCCTCAGTTTCTTGTCTCCAAATAGTCCAGAATGCAGCTGCCTGTTTTCTTTCAAGCTGAATACAACACTATTTTCTTCTGCTTAGCTGAACTGAACTTGTTTCATAACTGATGAACTTTACACAGTTATCGAACTGAATCTACTGACCGGAGCTGAATAATGACACTATTGTCTTATTAAGTCTGCTCTACAGCAGAACTTGGATTTGACTCAAATTTGTAGCATTTCTCACCACTTATTCTCGTATTTTATTCTAACTGTTTTGAAACTATCCGTGTTGTAAAAAAAAAAAAAAAAAAAAATAGAATAGGAAAACCTAAATCTTAATCTTGACTTTAGGAATAACATAACTGTCAAATCTAGAGACACTTTTAAAATGACTGAAGTTACTGTTTGTATGTTTCCTTCTGTTCAAAGTATTATATTTGTGCACATTTTGTCACAAGATATTATCACAAGGAGCCTCACCTGTAAAAAAGTGACCCATTTCCTCATGAGGTAAGCTAACAGTAAAATTAAATAGAAATACTCTCACCTGGAGGAAGTGAAGAGGTAACCATTGATGCCCCCAAAAGTGGAGAGTGCCACAGAGATCGGCATGAGGGTGGAAAACACCCCGAGAAGTTTTTCACCAAAAGTCTAAAGCAAATGAAACAGAATTACACATTCGGGCCATAATGTCTTGCCCATTAATAAGCACAGTTTATTGCCATTTGTGTAAATTAAATAAACTAATACAGATGACACAAACACACATAATGAATCCATCCTTGTGTAATAATCTGGCGCCTTTAATGGACTAAATGTTTTAAGACACGAAGAGTCAAAGGTTGTACTTACAACAGCCACTGCGTTGGAGGACAGCAGTTCCTCAGGAGACATGGAGGAGAAATACGCAATGTTTGTGAGCGTGTACACAAATGTGACCAGTGGGATGGAGATGTAGATGGCTCGTGGCAGATTCCTGAGAAAAAAACAAAACACACACACACATATATATATATATATACACAGAGCATGTGTGGATAAAGGTTCCTGGTTAATTATGGAGTAGTTAATAATTGTAGGTTGTAAGTAAATGGCAGCAGTTCCCTCAAGAAATGCACAATATAATCCAAAATAACTATTTAACACCAAAGAAGAACAAGAAGACAGGAATCGAAATCACATGCAACTCAACTACAATACTGGACAAGGAACGGAAGGAAACACGGAGCTTAAATAGACAGATAATGATAACCTGAAGAACAGGCGAGAACTAATTAGGAACCAGGGAAACTAACTAATGCACAACAGGAACAGGACACGAAACCAAACCAGAGCAAAACAGACAACACTTGAGCCAATAAAACTGTTCCAGCAGATTTTGTGAGGTGGTATCAGACTAACCTCCTGGGATCCACCACTTCCTCTGTGACGTAGTTGAGGAAGTTCCAGCCGCTGAAGGCAAAGGAGGCGTGAAGGAAAGCCAGAGCGATCTGCCCTACAGAGGGAGCTTTATTAAACATGAACGCCGTCTGTGGAGTCAGGCTCTCATAGTGACCTGAGGACAACAATATTTCAAGATTAACATCCTGCATTGACACAACTATCCATTAATAATTAAGAGTATCAGATGTGACACTTTTTATGAGGAATGTTTATTCATTATTAGGAGTTATATAGTGACAACTAATATTCACATCCATTTAATGTTAGTCTACTGTTACAACCCGATCTCATGGCAATTCATATGTATTTTACGAGGTGGCTAATTTGTATGACTTCGTATGACATTGCATTTGCAAATTTGAAAAATCGTATGTATTTTACGAGGTGATAAATTCGTAGGAATACAATCTACCCCTCACAGAAAACATACAAAATCGTACGTATTTTACGAGGTGATAAATTCGTAGGAATACAATCTATCTCTCACAGAAAACATACAAAATCGTACGTATTTTACGAGGTGATAAATTCGTAGGAATTCATCCAGACAATCTACCCCTCACAGAAAACATACACAATCGTACAAGTGAGGTCGTATGAATTAGCCACCTGGTTTAGATTAAAAACAGGGATTTCATCTCACTTTTTGCACATATGAATAGCAGTGCCATATGTTATGAATATGCTGAAAGTGCGTATTTTTTCTCAGTTTGTTTCTCTGAATAAAACTGAGTTTCATAATAGGAAGCAGGGTGTTTTTTCGTTCTTTACCTCCACAGATCTGCACTAAACCGACAGTAATGATGAGCCCCAGAGCCAGCAGCTTCCCCACGGTGAAGGCGTCCTGGATCCGTGTGGCCAAACGCACACTGTAGCAGTTCACCCATGTCAAAAACACTGCAAATATCCACACACACAAACATTCAAAATGTTCTGATGCCTCGACTGAACCTCTTTAATAATGTGTGCCTTTAAATACAATGTTTTTAAAACAGTTTCAAATTGGAAACTATACTTAAACTTGTTTTAGGATTAGTTTGTATGGGGTTCTTGACAGAAATGTGGGAATGCTAAAAAGGGGAGTGAACTTGTAATTCTATAGGCTCATCCATCAGTGTCACAGCGTACACACTCTTTCATAATAACCTTCCCTCCACCGAGAGAAGTTGAAGCCCAATTGAAACGAATAGATTTGAATGAGAACAAAACCCGGGAGCAAAGAGCAGGTCTGTGAGGAGATGGAAGGCCTTGCGTTTTCCTGGAGCTCTCTCGCTGCTGTTGTTTGGGTTTGTGTGAATGACTCCACATAGCGGGCTTGAATAATGAGAGCTAATGCAGCAATCACATGCTATAGAGCCGTCGAGTGCTGCTGGCACAGCTCCAGAGCCGTAACTGTAGCCGGGACAATCTCAGGGAAAACATGGATGTGCTGAAGTATGCAGCCTTGTACTGAAGTACTGAAATAAACCTGAGCCCAAGAGGGGCTGTTCAAAAACATCCTTAAAAAAATAATACTTTTTTTTAAATTATGCTACACTTTGGAATGGCATTATTTAAGTTTTACAAACATATATATACATATATATGTGTGTGTGTGTGTGTGTGTGTGTGTATACTATAAAGAATAAAAATCTTGAAGAATTTTTTTTTTTTTCTTGAGACTTCTTGAATTGTAAAACTTAAATAATGCCATTCCAAATCTTCAAGATTTTTATTAACCTGTTTAAAAACAGTCATTATCTTTGCAGTTTCGCTTAATTCAGCAAAAAAAAAAAAAAAAAAACCTTCAAATTTTACTTTAATCTTGAGGTTAAATTCTGCTGAATCCTCAGGTTCATTAAAACCATTTCATAATATATACATTTAGCACTATGCTCTATAAATTGTGTCTGAAACTATGTTTAAATAGCAGGCTGAATGGATGCATGTATTGAACACACAGAGAAGTCAAGCACTCACGTATGCAGATGGTGGACAGCATGCGTGTGGCGATGTATGGAGGAACGCAGTGTGGGAAAACAGGCTGAAGCACGTAGTTGGAGAACGTGAGAGCGATGACTGCCAGTGTGGTGGGATACATGATCAGTACTGCACTCCATAACAGCAGAAACCTGCGGAGAACACAGCACTTTCAGCATCTGTGACGGACGTTTGATTTCCATTCACGTATAGTCGATCATATATAGACCTGTCATACCCCACGAGACCGCCAAAGATCTCTGTGACGTAGGAATAGTCTCCTCCAGATTTGGGGATGGTGACCCCTAGTTCAGCGTAGCAAAGGGAGCCCAGAGCAGCGACGCCTCCTCCTAACACCCACACCACCAGCGCCAGGCCGACCGAACCCGAATGCTCCAGAACACCCTTAGGAGAGATGAAGATCCCTGAGCCAATAATGTTACCTGAGGAAAGAAGGAAACACAAACTGGCCCAGTCATCCATTGAGCAAGCCCTTTTTTTTTTTTTTTTGTTAAAAATATGTTATATATAAAGCTAACCAATAGATAATGATGATGATAAAATTTGCAGAATCAGAATGTCACTTTATAAACATATGCACAAAATCTCTTTGGAGGACTTTTTTGAAAATATTCTTGTAAACACTCTTGGATAAACTAGTGAGCACAACAAAAACACACTGTTATTTATTTATTAAAAAACTTTTCTTTTTTTTTACTGATTGTCTCATTTAAAATGTACAATGTACTTCTTCTGATTCCTCAGAATAACATTTAACATATATATATATATATATATATATATATATATATATATATATATATATATATATATATATATTAGTGCTATCAAATGATTAATTGTGATGAATCACATCCAAAATAAACGTTTTATTTACAGTGCTCTGTGTATATTTATTATGTACATATAAATACACACACATGCAAGTATATATCTAAGAAAACTACGTTGTTTATATAAATAAATATATATTTATATAATTTAAATTATATTAATATTAACATAAACATGTATATAAATATTTTCAAAATATATACGGTTTAAGTGTGTGTGCATATATAATAAATATACTCAGAACACACACATATATTCTGTAAACAGAAACTTTTATTTTGGATGCGATTAATCACGATTAATCGTTTGACAGCATATATATATAAAAAGCAAAAGCATCAATAACAATGGGTTTATCTTTGCCTAATTGGTCTCAATGAAGAAGGTTCCCTTTGTGACAACTTACCCCACGTGCTGTGACCTTTTCTTTTCTTTTCTTTTCTTTTGTTGTTGTAATTATTTTTTAATATGGTCTGATTCCATATTGGATTTTGTGTTTGTTGGCAACTTGCACACAAATAAAGATAAAAAATAACTCTGGCTTTTACTGGTAATTAGTTGACATGACCATTTTCACTAGTTTAGTTATTTAATTAGCGACCTCAAAATAGTGCAGAATCTAAAGTATTTATTATTAATTTTGGTCATAACATAATTCTTTAAATTAAAATCTCAAATGACAAGTGTGGTCTCAGGTACTCAAACTTCACAATAGATAAATAAACCATCAAAATAAATAAATATAAATATTTACTGGAGTAAAGACTAGCTCTGCATGCATTTGCCTCCCAGTGATCCCTGAGCTGATGAAACAAAACTGATTTGAGTCTTTCCACCCCCTTGTTCTACAGCACTACATTAGAAGTACTAACCCAACAACAAATAGAAATATACACCAGCAAGCAACAGTACATGGCCAGTCAGAATCAGCCGTGTGTCCCTGCTGTAGGTGAGAGTGTTCACAGACAGACAGAGATCAGGCCCCTCACTAACCCACTTCCAGCAGCTCTCCTCTCAAGCACCCAAGTGTCGTACCAGATTACGTAACAGCAGGCATAAATAATCTGCTGCCTGCACAGAGCCGGCACCCATCAGACACACAGGGAACAATCTTTAGCTTTCATTCGGCTCCTTTAACAGGACAAACACATCTGAGAGCGCGCACACGGTGCATATGTGGAATAACAAGATAGCGAATATCTGCGATGCATTTGTCTTTTGAAGTCTTGATGAGTTCACACGTTGGCAGAGTGGCCCGCAGTCAAGAAGAAAACAAGTTGTAAACTTTCCTTACCAATGATGATCGTGCACGCGCTCAGAAGCCCGATCTCCTTCTTGAGTGTCACGCGCTCAGGGATGCCGGAGTCGTGTTGGAGATCGCTGTCTTTCATCGTGCTCCTCCGAGCCTCCGTCCTTTTCCTCTCTACTCCATCCATTTCAGCTCGCGCACGAACAGAGAGCTGTGCTGCCTCTCTCGAGTCGCTTCTGAGGACTGAAGCACGATGAAAGAGGCGCGCAGGCGCCGCGTCTCGCGCTCCGCACAGAATGTTAACGAGAACGAGCATCTTCGCACTGCTCCACACTCGCCAAACCCTCTCAGCCATTTGTATGGTTATTTTCAGGGTTAAAGGGTCAGGGTCTTTTTTTTATGAAAAATTATTAAGTGGATATTACACATTGTAGCTTTAGAAATTACTATATTGTTTGACTAAATACATTAAATTTAGCTATTACACATAAACATTTAGACTAGAACGGCCAACATAAACCATGGAACATAAAAGAAGATAATTTAAGAAACATCTCAACATTTAGATGTGTTCCTTAATAATATAAATACGTAATATAACATCAAAATAAAAATAAGTATTTTTAAATACAACATTGAATTATTAAACACTTACACATTTTTGAACAGCAATTAGTTTTAAGCATTGTATAAATAGTTAGTATGCAACACTCATATAACTCCGTTAATATGAAGGATTTTTTTCAGTTTTTTTATTTTAACCTTTTAAATTACACATTGTATTATGTGTCTTCGGGTTACAGGGGATAATGGATATGTGGGGGAAAATCACTAGTTTTCTCTACACACACACACACACACAGTAAACATATATTTATATATTTCCCCACTTCCCCTAAACTGATCAACAATTACAGGTATCAAGCTAAAGTGCATTATAAATGAACACTTACTATTATTAGGCTTAATAATGAATTAAACTTAATCACTTGATGTGTGTACTGCATGATCTCTTTTTGTTATTGAAATAGAAAATGTGTGCCTTTTCACCATTTGAGTCACTTATCAAAAGTTGCTAAAGGTTGCCAAACAAACAAACAAAACAAGATAAACGTGTTGTTTGCTGCTTTTGAGAAGAAAATGTATAGTCTCACAATTGCAAAGCTGGAGGGGATCGGGACTTAAACTCAGAACAACAGAAGTGCAACAGCCTTGTTTGACAAAGCGCTTTGAAAAGGACATTAACTAATTCTACTAAAACTAAAAGTAGTTTACACCATGTTTACCGAGGCAACATCAGCCAATAAAATGATCTAAAGAAGAGTAGCTGAAAAGATAGCTCCAGGATGATCGCCTCATCCACACAGACATGTGTTTGCAATGCAGAGGATTCCTTATTCATCCTGAAAGGAATTTAGGAAGTCAAGTCGTGAATTTGTGGCTGTGGCTTTCCTCTGCATACAGATAAAGGAGGCCCGTTTTCAGCTGATCCCCTTGAGGAAAGCCGTTGAGAGCGAGCTGCTTTGTAGTCCAGCAGGAAAGCTGAAGCTCTGCCAGCAGTGTGTGACACTAAAAGAGGAAGTCGAGCAGAAAACCAATAGATCACAGGAGCTACAGACAGAGAGATGTACTGACAGAGGGAGACCGAAACTAGATTACATACTTCAACTTAAAAAAATAAATAAAAGTGGCTGTGGTGACAGTTAAAAGCACAGTATAGCGAGTTAAGATTTAGAGATTTAATTTATATTAAAAACAATTAAATTGTGTGTGTGTGTGCACAGTGCCATAAAAATATATAAAAAAGTAAAATATTCAAGACACCAAAACACTATCAAGGTAACATGTATTAAACTAAAATGATTTAATACACTTTAATTTTACAATATAGGATGCAACATAAAGTTCTAATTTATGTAACTGTGGAAAGAAAAAAAAAAACAGTAAGAAAATAGGACAAAATGTAAAGAAAAAAAATCTTTATAGTTTCAACAGTAAACTGTACATTAGTTACATTTACAGTAATATATTACTGTAAAATAACAAATAACTTATTTTATTATTAATTAACATGTTTAACTTTAAAGATTTGGCTGGGTTTGAATTAAACTGGCCCAGTTTAAGAGTCTGAGACCACAAGGGAGAATGTTGTTTAACACGTTCTAATCTTATATTGAATTTTATATTTTTGACATCTTGGCAGAAAGGAAATCCAACTTTTACTGTAAATTAGGTCACATGGTAAATGTCATGGATTTGGTTATTTGATTTGTGACAAAACAGGGCAGAATTATCATCATTTTGTGTTTTTGTCCATTTTATACCTAAATCCAAAAACCTCATTACTTTACTACAAAGTTTCAATTAAAATCTCAAAACGATTGATGTGGTCTCAGGCCAACTGTACAACAAACACACTGATATCATCCCATGTTTCTAGAAATACCCCATAGTAGTTTTTCATGCAACTCAAAAAACAACATAAAGTAAATAAATGAACACAAACACAACAACAACTCCCACTCTGAGATGGGACTTTGGTAAGGAACAAACACTACATGTAACGGAGTCCTTAGCGCCACCTTTTGTCCTGCTGTTATTCGTAACATGCATCCCTATGTGAACTGGTTGTGGAAGAATGCTGTGATGTGCTGGGCTGTGGCCTGTCCCACGATAGGCTCCAGCTCATGCACTGAAGCTCCACAGAGCTGATGGATACTGGGGAATCGCTGGAGGAGCTGAACGGCCTTCACCTTTCCGACTCCAGGAATCTGCAGAATCAGACTCAACACCACTGGCTCCAGCAGTCTGGACACGCTCTTCCTGAGGAACGGGTTCTCCTTGTTCTCTCCAAGAACCTGCAGAGGACGGATGTGTTAGGATCTCTGCTGATGCAAAACTTTCATTTGGTAAGATTGTTATGTCGGCACTAATGACCAGACGGAGATCACTAAACATACTGTTAAAGAGGTGTGGGAACTTGCAAGCATGATGTCAGACACTGTAATATGCTCTGGTCTCCTCCCTGCTTACCGTGTTGATATCGATCACAGACTGTCACTCAATGGCTCGATGTCTAAGTGGTTCCCTCAGAATAACTGAGGTTCAAATACAATTGGGCGATTTTTTGGTGGAGACCTGACTTGCTGAAGAGAGATGGCGATGTTTGCACTGGCTACTGTATACAGGCTACCAAGAATAATTTTCTAAAATTTCCATCAGAGTTAGTGCTGGGAGCAGATTTTTTTAATATCCATGTTCATAATGAAAAAGATGCACTGGGATCAGCATAAATAGACATTTTAAACTTTTGGGATTATACAACATGTCTCAGGACCTACTCATTGTCAAAATCATACTTTAGATTTAATACTGTCACATGGAAATGATGTTAAGGTGTTAAAATTATGCAGCCAAGCGATTATATCTCAGATAATTTTTTAACTCCATATAGCTAAAACTGTAAATTCTACTCCTTGTTAAAAGTATGGTAGAACATCTCAGGTTACTTAAGTAAACATGGTTCCCTGAATAGGGAACATGACACTGTATCCTCTAGGGGTCGCTATGGGGAATGTGACCTGTTTCTGAAGCATATATTGAAAAACACCAACAACATGTTGGCTGGCGACAGCCCATGACTTCACTACCGGTGCGACTATAGTATAAATAAGCACCGGGAGAACATGTCATCCATTTCTTCGTCTGAAGCTTGTGTCCGAAGCATGGAAGGAAGCTAGAGGATGCAGTGTCTTGTTCCCTACTCAGGGAACCATGATTACATAAGTTACATGAGATATTCCCTTTCAAGGGAACTTCAAATTGTGTCCTCTAGGTGTCGCTATGGGTAATGGTATACCCATGCCACCATGCTGAGGGGAGTACAGGCCAGAACTATGAGAACACGAAGTAACAACACTACCATTTCCAGGAGCTGAAGGCATGCTGTGCATTGCATCGTGGTGTATCATTTCAGACCCGAACCAGACAAATTAAAGATTCGATCAGGAGCATGGTTGAAACATGAGGAGCTGAATTCCACAGAAAGGCAAAACAGGATGTTATAAATCAATTCCCATCAGCACAAGTCGAAAGCAAGTCCACTAACCAGCAGCTTGAACAGCTTTCAACATTAGAAACCACTCTTCTTTTTAAAACAGTCTGCAAACGTCTGGGGACTGAGGAGACAAGTTGCTCAAGTTTAGGAATAGGAATGTTGTCCCATTCTTGTCTAATACAGGCTTCTAGTTGCTCAACTGTCGTAGGTCTTCTTTTTCACATCTTTCGCTTTCTGATGCAGTCTGGACATTTCAGGACCCGGATCCTTCTTCTACACAGCCAAGATGTTGTAACTTATTGTCATGTTGGAAAATGCAAGGTCTTGCCTGAAAGAGACTACGTCTGATTGGGAGCTTATGTTGTTCTAGAATATTGGATATACTTTTCAGCATCGATGGTGCTTTTCCAGATGTGTAAGCTGCCCATGCCACATGCACTCATGGGACCCCATATCAAAGATGCAGGCTTCTGAACTGAGCGCTGATAACAACTTGGGTTGTCCTTGTCCTCTTTAGTCCGGATGACATGGTGTCCCAGTTTTTCAAAAAGAACTTAACATTTTGATTCATCTGACAACAGAACAGTTTTCCACTTTGCCACAGTCCATTTTAAATGAGCCTTGGCTCAGAGAAAATGTCTGCGCTTCTGGATCATGTTTAGATATGGCTTATTTTTGACCTATAGAGTTTTAGCTGGCAACAGCGAATGGCGCGGTGGATTGTGTTCACTGACAAGGTTTTCAAATGTTACAGTATCATTCCTGTATGTGATGCAGTGTCGTCTAAGGGCCCGAAGATCACAGGCATCCAGTATGGTTTTCTGGCCTTGACCCTTATGCACAGAGATTGTTAAAGATTCTATGGATCTTTGGACGATATTATGCACTGTAGATGATGATAACTTCAAACTCTTTGCAATTTTTCTCTGAGAAACTCCTTTCAGATATTGCTCCACTATTTTTCGCTGCAGCATTGGGGGAATTGGTGATGCTCTGCCCATCTTGACTTCTGAGAGACACTGCCACTCATACCCAATCATGTTGCCAGTTGACCTAATAAGTTGCAAATTGGTCCTCCAGCTGTTCCTTATATGTACATTTAACTTTTCCGGCCTCTTATTGCTACCTGTCCCACTTTTTTTTGGAATGCGTGGCTCTCATGAAATCCAAAATGAGCCAATATTTGGCATGACATTTCAAAATATATCAAATGTTGAAAGGGAGACGTTCTCTATATTCTACTGTGAATAAAATATATGTTTATGAGATTTGTAAATTATTCCATTCCTTCTTTACTCACAATTTGTGCAGTGTCCCAACTTTTTTGGAATCAGGTTTGTACTCAGACACCATCAAATTTTAGCTTTTGCTTTTTAGCTTTTGCTTTTAGTCATCACTTTTAGCGTTCTCTGAGTGCTGTTCCAGCATGCTTCGGCCTGCACGCCTGCTGCTACTTAGCCACGATGAAAAGTAACACAACCTAGTCTCGACAAACTTCTGTTCTGTTCTTTTACTTTAGTTTATTTTCTTTTCCGTTGAGAGTTTCATGTTCATGTTCATGCCCGCCTATAACTACAACCAGCCAACAACTCTGCATAAATGGTGGTTGAAATCACAATGCTGTGTGAACTCAACCAATTAGCATGTTTAGCGCCCAACTCCTGCCCTGAAAGTTCCTGAACTTTGAAAAAGTACTACCACGCCAGCAGGGACTTTCTGAGGGGCATTTTTTTCAACCCGCAACTTTATTTAGATCCTGGTTCCTGGGGTGGAAATGCGGCATAATATAATTTTAACCTCATTGGAACCAGCAACATCAGGTGAACTACGCCCTTCCTCCACCTGTCTGATGCATGGAGTTTTTGGCTAGCTTGCAGTATGCTTACCCTTCTGATTCTAACGTTCATGTTGTAGATCGAGCATCCTCTCTGTTGAGAACTGGGTATAAGCTCCCTCAGCTAGGTAACCTACTGCTAGCCATTTAAGCATTGGAACATGCGGTAGGTTGAGCTCCCCTCTCCTTTGAGAGCTTCAATCTGGCCCGTAGGATGAGTTAAGCCATAATATATAACAATTTAAAAAAGCAATAAGAAATAACTCTTCATCTAATATTTTATATTGATATGCATGACTTTCAAATTGGTATGTTTCGCTGGGCCACAAATAAATATAGAGCTGAGTATCATCAGCATAACAGTGAAAGCTAACACAGTGTTTCCTGATGATATCTCCCAAGGGTAACATGTAAAGCATGAAGAGTAACGGCCCTAGTACTGAGCCTTGAGGTACTCCATACTGCACTTGTGATCGATATGATACCTCTTCTTTCACTGCTACGAATTGATGGCAGTCATATAAGTATGATTTAAACCATACTAATGCACTTCCATTATTGCCGACAAAGTGTTCTAGTCTATGGAATAGAATGTTGTGGTCTATAGCCACATTTTCAATGTCGGGCCAGTGCGAGCCAGGGCTTAAAATGGGCCAGGCAGGGCTAATAGCCTCGGGCCAGTAGCACCGAGGCAAGAATATCGCAGCGTTTCCACAGTTGAGCCTGAGGCTTCGCGTCACTAAACCACGCCCTTTAACACGACTCTCAGAAACAACGTCATGCAACCTCATCATTTCACCAACAAAGAGAAGTTATCAGAAAACTAAGAAATAATCACTGGAACACGAACGATCACAAAACAAACATGATAAAAGCGGCCGTTTGTTTGCATGCTTTGTTATATATTCAAATTCAAAAGCATCTATGTTTTAACTATAGAATAAGTGATACATTGATCATAGTGAATTAATTTATCAGGACTCAAAATTAAATCACACAGAAATAAATGTCCAAATAAATGCAGCCACAGTAGCCTATACGTCACATTTATAGCTGTTAGCTTTCTGAAATGATCCGCAGTGCAGAGGTGTCTCCATTCTCTTTTGGTTGGAGGGGTAGGGGTAAGGGGAAGGGCCAGATAGCCCTTCAAACAAAAAAATTTTGGGACCACACTTTAAACGAAGGGGTACGATGAATTATCTCGGAAACATGGCTGCTACAGCGAACAAAAAAAACATAAATGTAAGCTTTTTTGGTATGAATTACGTTTTTAACGAAAAGTAATAATTTGTTTTATGTTACATTCAATTGTGAGTTCATATTAACGGTCATGTTACTCAAAGAAATGTTTGCAAAAAATCTTTAATATTTTAATATTTTATGATGTCATATCATTACAGACTGCATAATAGTGCCACAGCATATGTCTGATCAGGGAGATAACTGCCGTAGACATTGATGGGGGCTAATCACCCCAATAATTAGATATCACTAAACCATTTTCTCAAATACTGAGAGAGAGAGAGAGAGAGAGAGCGCGAGAGAGAGAGAGAAATGGAAGTTGCATGTATTGCATGTATTCGCGTGTATTCATTTTAGAGTGAGTTTACATAAAAACAGCGATTTTATCCTCTCGTCGCTGGAAAGTATAATGTAGCGATTCAGTATTTGAACTGTATTTAATAAAAGTCACGGGGCAGCATTGACAAATTTATTTTCTCATGGATGTGTGAGCTGCACAATTTCAGATGTGTGTGTGTGTGTGTGTTAGTAAGCAGATCATTAATGCAGAACGGTAATTAAAGGCTCTAATGCACACCAGCATATGTGTGTATTGTAAGAGCTAGACGACGAATAATGGCGTGTGACGTCATGGTAGTGGTGTCCCAATCCTTAGGGGAATATTTTCTCCCCTACCCCTCGACACTCTGTTTCAAGGGACAAGGGGAAGGGTTATAAAATAGAATTGGGATTAGGCCTAAGAGTGATCTTTGAGCTCAACTTATTTTAAAAAGTCTTTAATGCTGGTGTTAAAGCAGTTATCTTTCTGAAATGATCTCCAGCGCTGATCTCCAGACGCGGAGAAACTCCGCCGTTGTTCATAATCACTCCTCTAGCCCCAGCTGGCACGCTTTGGCCGAAGGTTTTCGTCGGGCCAAAAAACCCTGGCCGTTGGCCCCGAGGACGCCCTGACGAGGCACGATCAAGCCCAGAAAGTGACAGTAGAAACATGACTGGCCCTGGCATGCACTAGCATGGCCACTTTTAGCCCGACAGTGGAAACACGGCTAATAGTGTTAAACGCAGCACTAAGATCCAATAGAACTAATAGAGAGATACAAACACATGATAAGAGTCTCAGTACTATGATATGGTATGTATTGTTAAAAGTGCTTTATAAATAAAGGTGACTTGACTTGACTTGACTCTGGACTGAGCAGCACTGAAACCCATCACCTATATTGGAAGTATGATGCAAATATATGGCTTTGGAGAAATGTTTTGCATAAATCCAACAGGATGAACAAGAATGTATCTTTTATTAAGTGCACCTTTTTAACCACGCGCTAACAAATGTCTAATAAACCAATGATCTGGCAACGACTTGGTGCATTTAGGCTTGTAGACATGGTCAAGACAATCTGATCATGAAAATGGAGAATCTAAAGTAATGAGATTTAAGTGACTTGACAGTGATTATTGTTGGTCTTATTATCTCAGAAACTGCTGATCTACTGGGATTCTCACAGATTTTTTTGGGGTGCACCCTGGTACTAGCAAGGTAGCAAAACAGTGAAATGGGAGCATGGGGCACAAACTAATGCAGGATTAGTTGTAATACCTGCTTTAAATATTTCAGTACATGCTAGCAAAAATAACAAAAATTATGGTATTTACTCATTGCGATATAAAAAAACATATACAGAGAAAAAAGTGTGCCAAAATTCAAAATGATATTTCGAAGAGATCTCTGAAGTTTTATTTTACCATAGTAAAAGTAAACTTCTGGCTTGGGTCAAATCTGCTATTATTTTAAATCTCCAATCTGTTTATTTTATATATATATATATATATATATATATATATATATATATATATATATATATATATATATATATATATGCTTAGCTAACTAGCAAAAGACAACAAGCTGTTTTAAATTCCAGTTGTGCAGATGGGGAACGCTTGTAACACTGTGTTACACTGTGGCCCACCATTACTGAACTATACTATTCTATGACATTAGCAATGTCATTTACGCTAGATACTTTAATGAATTTGAATCAGAAACTACGAGAAACATGTAAATAAAGAATGATAATGTTTCATGTTCAGAATTTATTTCAAGAAATGTAATGTATTTTGGCTCATCTATGTGGGCCATCCCAACCATGGTTGCAACGTGTTCACTGTCAAACTCCAAAATCAGATTATTTGTCAATTAAAAACACATTATTATTTATTTGAAAATAATAATAACAAAAAAAATGTATTGGCAGAATAATATTTTTTTTTTCTTTTTTAGATAAGCCGTCATATGGTCATGTTACAACGTGCCCCTCAGATGCTACAATGTTACCCACCTATGGGACATGTTGTCACATTTCACTTTTTTGAGGATAAATAAAGCAAAACATATACACTGTGTGTAAAAATGAAACAAAGCGATCAGGAGTGTGAAATTACTGTGCATAAAAGGTATACTCTGAACCCCATTGTGATTTACACAAACTAAAGTCAGGTGTTAGGTTGTGCCCAGCTCTCCCTTACACAAATATGCATCTCATCTATCATAAACAATGAAGATGATGCAGGGATAATACGTCTCATTCACTCACCAGCTGTGCTATGAGCTGAGCCGCTTCAGCAGCACTGGACACAGGCAGCACAGTCAGACCCAGCTCCAAAACCACAAACTTCTGCAATCCGCTGAAGTACTGCTCACTTAAACCAGTCTTCTCCACAATCACAATACCCTGCAGACCACTGTTAGCCTAAAATAAGGAGATGACAGTGAATGATCATAATACGAAACATCTGGTGATCCAAATCACAGCTAGTCAGTGATTTACATTTCTAAACCGGACGATCTTCCTCCTGTAGTCGTTTCCTGCCACCAAATCGCTCTCTGATACATACAGGACACATGTTTTATTACTGAGACAGAAGTCCACGACACCCAGCTCCTCCTCAAAGATCGTCTTCACGCTCCCTGACAAGACAGAAAAAGTTACAGCAACATTAGTTACATTCAGGCTTTCCAGATGACAACCTTTATCTCGTGTTAATCTACACACATTGCTAAAGAAGAACTACCAGACCTGTGATACTAATATTCACAACATTACAACACATAAGACTAGAAGCACACACCGTACAATGGTGTTTAAGAAGAAACGGTATGGTTACCATATTTGCTTTACATCTTCATTTGTAGTTTAAGGCATTTTTTTAATATATAAATTTTCATTAACTTATGTCTAAAACTATAATTTTCCACACACACAACAGACAAATAAATAAACAACATATTGTTGCAAAAATTGTACAAGAATCAAGATTGTTCAAGAATCCCACGTTATAAAAGATGAAGTGCTATGTAGGCAATTTAAGACAATATTAGCTGATTAAATGGCAAAATGCTAAATATTTGCCCTCTTTGTCCTAAAGAGTAAATAAAATACTATATAAATACAAAATCTATTGAAACAACCAGAGGCCAGCTGCATTAACTTAGCCACCATGTTAAGAGACATGATTTGTTTGACCACCTAGTTCCCAATCAGTCTTACTTTTCCGATACAAATAAGACCAATCTACCTTTTGATAACTGAATAATAAAACAATAATAATAAAACAACTCCTGAAAGTTATGACCAGCGTTGAAAACAAACAAACAAACAAACAACAACAACCTAAGATTAAAAAAGAATAGCTGACTAATGTTTTAAGACTAGGTTCAGGTGTCCGGGGAAGTGAAGGGCCGACCTCTGAGGCTCTGCAGGAGTGTGGAGCCCCTCCACTTCTCGTGAGAGATGATCTGTCCGTACGGAGGAGCGTGCAGCAGCTTCCAGGGGACCGGTTTAGACTCCATGACGAACACCAACACCCGTACACTCCAAACACCCGTCCACTCAAAACATAACACCGCTTCTCTCCACTGGGGTTCGTTATATGGTTACAGCGTATTCTTTCATAACAGACGCGTGAAACACGACAATAAATATGCTTTTATTTACAATCTCTCACTTCCCAGTGTTACAAAACACGCAAGTGTCGTTAAATCTCGCGCCTGTTCTAACCAGCAAATCTCGCGATGTTTCTGTGGCACTCCGCTGCAGCTGATTGGCTGCTGTGAGTCCATTTAAACAGTTGAATCCTAACAGGAGCGTTTGGATGAGGCTTGATGGATTGATCTCAGCTGACGCTTTTATAAAGCAGACTCTGTAGCGCATATCGAGGTGAGTGCAGTGGATGTGTTATTACGGACGTGCAATGCTATCGTTAAATCATAGATTTGAATTCATGTGTATTATTCATGAGTATGTATGTATTGTTATATATACATGTCTCATGTCATCAGATGCATATCTGAATAAAATGCAGATTTGTAAATGTCCAGTTCGGTTGATAAACCCGGTGATGGCCGGTCATGATGAGATCTTCTCTAAGGTTTGGTTTACTGGACTGTGATTGTGAGAGGATCTAAGCCCAGACATGTTTCAGAGGCAGACCTCACATTACTTTCGTTTTACAGCAGGCTCAACTCGTGCTGATAGACCGTGGACCTGTTGTACTGTAATAAGTCTCTGTAAGTCTCCTTATTCCTTACCAACACCTTGACATTTTATACTTCTGGTTGAGCTTTTCTGCATCTTCTTACCTTTGTGTCTGTGTATTTGTTTTTCTACCATTTATTATTTTTTTCTATTTTTTTCTCTGAGTTATAATTAATTTTAATAAGAATAATTCATTTATTTAATTAAAATAACATTTTCTCTTTACGTGTTTAATTTGAGTTCCTCTCTTATATATGTATTACATGAGAAAACTGCTTTTCCTTTTTTTTCTCTCTTAAGAATATGATGTAATTTTCTCTATGTATTTTATGAGATTCTTATCTTATTTACTTTAAAAACAAAGTTTAACATTTATTTAAAGCTTAGAATTAATTTATTTATAATTTGATGTTTTCAAATGATCTGTATGCCGCACACGGTTGGTACGGAAAGTATTCAGACCCCCTTAAATTTTTCACTCCGTTATATTGCAGCCATTTGCTAAAGTCATTTTAAGTTATTTTTTTCCTCATTAATGTACACACAGCACACCATATTGACAGAAAATGATGATTGCTGTGACAATCGTATTTAACTCTGGTGCTGTCCATTTATTCTGATCATTCTTGAGATGGTTCTACACCTTCATTTGAGTCCAGCTGTGTTTGGTTAGACTGATTGGACTTGATTAGGAGAGCCACACACCTGTCTATATAAGAGTTTACAGCTCACAGTACATGTCAGAGCAAATGAGAATCAGGAGGTCAAAGGAACTGACTGAAGAGCTCAGAGCACAATTGAGGCAAGGCACAGATCTGGCCAAGGTTACAAAAACATTTCTGCTGCACTTAAGGTTCCTAAGAGCACAGTGGCCTCCATAATTCTTAAATGAAAGATGTTTGGGACGACCAGAACCCTTCCTAGAGCTGGCCATCCGGCCAAACTGAGCTATCGGGGGAGAAGAGCCTTGGTGAGAGAGGTTAAGAAGAACCCAAAGATCACTGTGTCTGAGCTCCAGAGATGCAGTTTGGAGATGGGAGAAAGTTGTAGAAAGTCAACCTCCACCAGTCGGGGCTTTATAACAGAGTGGTCCGACGGAAACCTCTCCTCAGAGCAAGACGCATGAAAGCCACCATGGAGTTTGATAAACACCTGAAGGATTCTCTGGTCTGATGAGACCAAGATAGTAGAACTTTTTGGCCTTAAAGGGTTAGTTCGCCCAATTTGCAGTGTCCGCCACATTATAAAAGTTAATGGCTTAAGTCATTGTGGATTAATGCGTATTGGAGACGCCAACCATTTAAAACGATTCAGTTCGATTTGGTGAACCGATTAAAAAAGATTTGGTTACATCGAATGATTCGTTCGCGAACTGGATATCACAAACATCTTTGTTTTAAACTCTCTCTCACAACGGAAGAGAAGACAATGCTGAATAAAGTCGTCGTTTTTGCTATTTTTGGACCAAAATGTATTTTCGATGCTTCAACATATTCTAACTGACCCTCTGATGTCACATGGACTACTTTGATGATGTTTTTCTTACCTTTCTGGACATGGACAGTAGACCGTACACACAGCTTCAATGGAGGGACTGAGAGCTCTCGGACTAAATCTAAAATATCTTAAACTGTGTTCCGAAGATAAACGGAGGTCTTACGGGTTTGAAACAACATGAGGGTGAGTCATTAATGACATAATTTTGCAAACTGGGCGAACTAACCCTTTAATTCTATGTGGTCTGTGTGGAGAAAACCATGCACTGCTCATCTCCTGTCCAATACAGTCCCAACAGTGAAGCATGGTGGTGGCAGCTTCATGTGTGGGGTGTTTTTCAGCTGCAGGGACAGGACGACTGGTTGAAATCGAGGGAAAGATGAATGTACTGGGATATCCTGGACTGAAACCTTCTGTAGATTGATCAGGACCTCAGACTGGGCCGAAGGTTCACCTTCCATCAAGACAATGACCCTGAGCACACAGCTAAAATAACGAAAGAGTGGCTTCACAACAACTCCGTGACTGTTCTTGAATGGCCCAGCCACAGCCCTGACTTAAACCCAATTGAGCATCTCTGGAGAGACCTGAAAATGGCTGTCCACCAACGTTTACCATCCAACCTGACAGAACTGGAGAGGATCTGCAAGGAGGAATGGCAGAGGATCCCCAAATCCAGGTGTGGAAAACTTGTTGCATCTTTCCCAAAAAGACTCATGGCTGTATTCGATCAAAGGGGTGCTTCAACTTAATACTGAGCAAAGGGTCTGAATACTTAGATTTTCTTTTTTAATGTGCAAAAATGTTAACATTTCTGTGTTTTTCTGTCAATATGGGGTGCTGTGTGTACATTGAGGGGAAAAAAAACGAACTTTAAATGATTTTATCTCATTGCTGCAATATAACAAAGATTGGAAAATTTAAGGGGGTCTGAATACTTTCCGTACCCATTTTATTGTAAGTTAGTAGTAAGTGATTCAGGAGCAACTGAAAATAATGGACATCTTTAAGTACTAGGTTTTACACGCTCCCTCATCTTCTGTGTGCAGGGTGGTTGCTGAGGATGGGGCTTTGGTTTGTGGTGCTGTGGGTGTTGAGTGTGCAGTATGGGGAGGTGGATGCCTTCTTTGACTGGCTGAAGAAGTCTGCACCTGCTCCTGCTCCTCCACAGGAATCTATCGACACAATTCTGCTCCACGGAGAGACCCCCGCCTTTGAAATGAGTGTTGTTGATGAGAAGTTTTTGGCTGAAGCAAAGCAGATGGAGCTCAGTCCCCTGGACAGCTGCCATTTCAGAGTAAGCATAATGCGTATGACATCTTACTTTCAGGAATTTCACGATCAACTGATTACAGGCAATAGAACATGCATGTCAAGCCAATTTTCTGTGTATAATGCTATAGACAATACATATTGCTTCAAAACAGTTTTGTCGCCAAATTCATCAGAACGGAAAGAAATATATAAATAGAGCGGTGCTCAAACTGTATCCAGAGATGGGTAAATTAAGAAAAAAAAAAGATGTAGTTTGTTACGGATATATTGCACAACAAAGCTCTTACTGTATTCATGTGGTGCATTCATCTGTTAGCTGTGGTGAAAGCATTTTGTGAGAGAAAACGTGTTGCAATAATGACGAGATCACTGCATTAATGCGATGAGTAGACGGAGTCTGTTTAATGCTCATCACTGCAGCCTTTCATGTGATGGGAAAAAGATCGAAAAATAATTATATAATTAACAAATCCACGATTCGTTAATCTTGACAGCTGTAATGGTGTGTGTGTGTGTATGTATGCGTGTATGTGTGTATATATATAGATATATAGATAGATATAGATAGATAGATAGATATATAGATAGATAGATATAGATAGATAGATATAGATAGATAGATAGATAGATAGATAGATATAGATATATAGATAGATAGATATAGATATATAGATAGATAGATATAGATATATAGATAGATAGATAGATATATATAGATAGATATAGATATATAGATAGATAGATAGATATATAGATAGATAGATAGATAGATATAGATAGATAGATATAGATATATAGATAGATAGATATAGATATATAGATAGATAGATATAGATATATAGATAGATAGATATAGATATATACATAGATAGATATAGATATATACATAGATAGATAGATAGATAGATAGATAGATAGATAGATAGATATATATATATATATATATATATATATATATATATATATATATATATATATATATATATATATATATATATATATATATATATATATATATATATATATGTATGTGGTTCTTTTTTTCTGAATTTCAAAAGTTTAACATTTAATTAGATCCAATTTACCTGAGCACTATATCAAACCATGCCATTTAACTACAGATAGTGTAAGAGTTTTAGGTGAACCAGTGGTTAAATATAGCCACATATCTATGAGATTATGCATAGAGAAACTCAAAAGAATGAACTCAGAAACACAAACATGCGCCACAATCACATAAGCAGCACTCTGGGCACTCTTGTTTTTGGGAGGTGTTCATTTGCTCTGCCGCAATACTTTAGGATTGATATTTTCACGTTCTGAAGGCTTCAAGTGCCAGTAAAAACAAGTAAAAATGCATAGCCTATGCTTTTCCAAACAGCTGCAATTTTTGCTGCATTGCATGTAGGCGTTCTGCGCATGCGCAGTGTGAAACACAGGACGCTATAGCAGGAAGAAGCTCCAGCGTATCAACTACCAAAGTCGTCTCTGTTTATCGAGCTTGGCATGAATGTATTTGAGAGTAACTGGGGTAAAACCTTAACTCTCAAATACATTCATGCCAAGCTCGATAAACAGAGACGACTTTGGTAGTTGATACGCTGGAGCTTCTTCCTGCTATAGCGTCCTGTGTTTCAAACTGCGCATGCGCAGAACGCCTACATGCAATGCAGCAAAAATTGCAGCTGTTTGAAAAAGCATATATATTTATTTATTTATTTATTTATGTTTGAGAGGGGTTCCACATGTAATATGCATTTTGAATGCAAAGATGTCAGCCAATCACAACAGTTGTGGTTTACTTGGAGTCTCACAGCAAACACGCCCCTTCAAACAGAGCATTCAAGCCAGAGGGCTAATATCAGGATATAAAAATGCTTTTTATTTCTAAATTTTAAATGTAAAAATCATACTAACAATACTAGTAAACCTAAAGAAACATTAAAAAGCATTTAAAGAAAATGAAATAATCAATGTCATGCGACCTTTAAAGAGGCAAGCAGACACAGGAAATGTTCATCATGCCAAGTTTCAAGCATTGCTCAAATAAGTGCAAGATAGACAGAGGAAGATGAATTTTATTTTATTTTTTCTTCGAATGAAGTCAGAAGAGATTAGTTTTCAGCTGTCGCTTGATAATTGTCAGGGATTCAGCGTTCCTTATAGGGGTGGGAAGATCATTCCACCAGCCAGGAACGGTGAAGGAGAATGTTCTGGAAAGTGATCTTGAGCCTCTCTGTGATGGTAACACGAGCCGTCGCTCACTAGGGCATCTCAGACTTCTGGAGGGGATGTAGATTCACAGTAGTGAGTGAAAATAGGAGTGTGCTGAGCCTGTCACTCCTCTTTATGCAAGCATCAATGTCTTGAACTTGATGCAAGCTGCAACCGGGACCCAGTCCATGGAGATAAAGAGAGGTGTAACATGGGCTCTTTTTGGGCTCGTTGAAGACCAGTTGTGCCACTGCATTCTGAATCGTTTTGATTGCACTTTTGATGAAAGTTTATTTTCTTATGTTAATTTCAGAGAACCAGGATAAATATTTAAATTGATCACTCCAGAATTGACATGGCACCGAAATCTGCATTCTTATTCGGTTCTAATACATACCAGTTATATAGGTACCGGGTTTCGGTACCAACCCTACTGCTGAAGCCTGACTGGTTAGGATCCAGTGGGTGATTCTGTGTAAGAAATTATGATATCTGTTTTTAATTTGAAAGGAAGGAGAGCGACAGGTCTGTAGCTGTCTGTAAGTGAAGTGTTGTGAGCAGTGGGGTTACCTGAGCCTGTTTTAATGCAGTGGGGAAGTGAGGAGAGATGTGTTGATGTGTGAGTGCTGGTAAAAGTGTAGGAGAGATTACTTGGAGAAGGTTTGAGGGGATTGGGTCTAGAGGGCATGTTGTAGGATGGCTGGAGAGGACGAGTTTTGATACTTCTGCCTCAGTGAGAGGAGAGGAGGAGAAGGTGGGAGTTTTAGGAAGGGCTGGGCGATATATCTAACGATATGATCATGCACATCTAGTCAGTAAATCTGGTTCCGTGATTAGCACTAAATCGCCATCACCATATTGCGTAGCTTGTAAGTGATCTACGGCTTTGTCTATTAAATACCGCTCCATAAGAAGGTGATGGCGATTTAGCGGTAATCACGGTACCAGATTTACTGACTAGATGCACATGCACATGAACATCTCGTTAGATATATCGCCCGGCCCTAGTTTTAGGTGAAGGCAGAGAGGAGGAAAGATGGGAGGGGAAAAGAGTGTAGGTTTTATCTGTAATTAACAGGTAGAGGGGTTGGTGGCACACAGGTAGGAAAATGTAGGGTTAAATTTAATGAAGAAAAGACGTGTAGGTTTTACCAAAATATTGTCTGCAGTAAGGTTGGGTTGATAGACATCACAATGTTGCCCCAGCATTTTTTTTTATTTGCGTCAGCACGTCATAAATCGAACGAGACCAACGAAAGCTTTCCAAAGCATATGCAATACATGGATAAATAACCAGCTGATGATTTAAATGAAAACAAATGTTCATCAGTAAAACGCTTAATCTTAAAAGGATTTTGTAAACCCAGTGTTTAAATGCTGTGTATAAATCTGACTCATGACCGATCTCTGTGTGAATCTCCACAAACCTGAAGACTTTCTGAGTGTTTGTATGCAGTAGGACATTTTAGAAAGGAACATTTAAAAGATGGAGGAATTGGGGAGAATTAATAAATTATTAATTATCACCATTGTGTAAACTATGCACCGTATTTTCTGGACTAGAAGTCACAATTATTTTCAAAGTTTGGCTGGTCCTGCGATTTATAGTCAGGTGCAACTTATTTATCAAAATTAATTTGACATGAACCTAGAGAAATGAACCAAGAGAAAACATTACCGTCTTCAGCCGCAAGAGGGCGCTGTATGCTGCTCTGTTCTCCTGTAGTCTACTCTGAACTACTCTGATGTAGAGGATGGTGAACAATTTAAATGTTTTCCTTTGCAAAAAGCTTTTTGCCATTTTTATAGAAAAGATTGAGTTCATGCAGACTTAAAGCTGCTATTCTTTCCTTTTGCTTTTGTTTTATTGTGTGTGTATATGTGTGTGTATATACACACACACACACACACACACACACACACACACACACACACACACACACATATATATATATATATATATATATATATATATATATAATATATTTTTTTTTTCTTTTAAACAGGTTGTTGCTCAGCTCAAAGCTACTTGCAGCGGCCTATCAGAGGAGGAGCTGGCCAAACTGGGCGTGGCTTTGTTCAACTGCCAATCAGAAGTGGAGGGCCGCAGGACTTACCCTTGCACAGAAGAAATGGTAGGGTCAATGCCCACAACCTTTGCTATTTTATAGGTGCAATATCAGCTAAACCAGTGTTTCTCCACACATTTTGTAAATGCAAGACTTTTATTTTAAAAGACGTGCATGCTGTTGACACTTCTGTCAGATGCCTGAGAGAAACACGCTGTCCTGATTCATTATCTGTGGTCAGATGTGATGTTGGCAGGTTTAATGTTGGGATATGTAATTTTTCTGTTGCAATTAATTGCTAATCATGGTATTGAAATTGTTTCAATTTTGAAATTGTTTTCAATTGTTTCAAAAATTGTTTCGTGGCTTGACGATCATGGGAAAATCTGGGTCCCAATGCCAAACCAGTTGAGAACTGCAGAGATAAACAGTTTTAGAGTTAAACTCCTCACTGTGCAGGTCTAGTTTTCTAGAATTAGAGTCTGACTAAACCAAATTTCTCTCACCCCGCAGTCTATAAAAGAGTGCACCGCGGACATGGACTCAGACACATGGAACGCGTATCACATTGTCAGTAACCGAGCACGATCTGTGTGTTACGCCACGCGCCAGCAGCACTTCCGCAAGCGAGCCGAGCTAACCGTCAACGCCCTGATCTCCACCGCAGCTAGCCAACTGGATGCCATGAAAGAGTTAAAGGTGTGTTTTAAAGATCTTTACTTCATTTTATGTTCTTCCTCTTCTAACTGTGCACAGTCATGTAATGTTTATTTTAAAGCAGTTGTTCTCAAACGTTTAATGCCAAGAACCACCTCGTAAAATATATGGCTCATTACCACCATTATGACCAACATTGAAATACAATAGTGCAGTAGGCCTAACTATTCAACTAATATGGATGGGAATCACCAGAGGCCCCACAATACAATATTATCAATATTTGGCAGAATCTAGCTGTTTTTAACTAGAAGGAAACATTTCTCTGTTTGGTACTTGCCTGTAGTTTATTACTGCAGTGCTAAATGGGATTGTCAAGCAGACAAACAGACCAACACTTTCATGAAAACCGGTCATAAATGTTGTATGCACCTGGCAAACGCAAGTATTGGTATAATTATCTAATCTAGTCAATCCTAATTAAATATAAATAAGTGTGCACTGCTGTGCTTCTACAGGTATTTTTAGCGACTTGAACTTGTACAGAAAACTTGTGCATTGGGGTATTTGAAAGTAAATTACGGTTCTATTTAAAATAAATAAAACATTTGCGTAAAACATTTACTTACATAATCATTCAATTTAAATGCTGAAGGGCTTTCCTGATAACTTTCTGCTATGCCGCCATCTTTGTTTGACTAACTTACTGCATGCTGAAGGTGACCCAGCTGACCTCACCAGGAAAAAAAAAAAAATACAATCTAGTGGACTGTAAAGAAGGGCGCACAGTCATTTCTATGCCGAACTTGTACTACATCAATATGGATGTAAGTGGTGGCTACGATTAAATCTCACGTCTGGTCTCGGCTTGTGTTTTCGCAAGTTTTTAGTTACGTGATCTTAGTAAGTCATTTAGTTTATTTAGATTATTTTCCTGACCGACAACTGAAGCTCATTAGTCGCGGTGTTAATTTTTACAGCAAATTTTGATTTAGTCTTTTGACTAAAATGCTATTGTCATATTTTAGTCATTAGTCTAGTTTGTCAACTAAATCTACAGTAAATGTAGTCAGATAAAATCTAATGGGTTTAGTTAGTGTAATGCATTTTTTCAGCATTTCTCTTAAAATTTCCAAATTCATTATATAGGTTTAATTCACGAGACACCGATTTAACCTCAGTGACACACAACGTGCCTTTGTTAAAATTAATTAAAACCACTTCTCATAAATAACAAGAACATGGTGTTCTTTTTCAATAAAATATAAATGGTTATATAGACTTATTATGCATTGTTTATAACAACTTGTTTGTTTTTTCTTTCAATCAGAAATGTATTTCTAGAAATAAATTTAGATGAATCTTTAGAGCTACTAAAGTGATTCAGTCAAGGGCAGTGCATGGGTTTCCCTTTTTCTTTTTTCTTTTTCTTTTTTTTTGTGGCTTGATGACTCAGACAATAGCAACTTAATTAGGCTGCTATTCCTTTAAAACCGAATGCACGGATACAATATACAGATGCACGTCCGATTATTCTCCCTACGGTTTACATTCAGTTAAGACCTAATCGACTGTTTACGTGAATACTCATCAAAATGGATAATTCAACATCATTTCGTGTGTATTTCTCAGTGCATGTGACTTGAAAGAGTACCCGTTGCTGTGTGTGTATGCGTCGGTGTCTGCGCTCCAGACCGAACTGAGTTCTCTTGCAAATTCAAATTTATCCATATGTCTGCTCTTGTTACTTCCACACTGATATTTTTGAACGTTTTATGAGCCAAGTGTATGTTTGCGTATGTCTGCTGGATGGATCAATAGGCCATGTAATCTAACCACCAAACCAGACAGCATGGGTTTAGTGTACGGGGCTGTCACGTGATGAACAAACGTCTCAATCCCGAAGATTATTAACTGCAGTCAAGCAAACATGAGGTACACGGTTTATTTTAAAAGGTCCGCTGTGAAATCAGTGTGCAGCGCCCAAACAAACATTTGTGTGCATGTGAAGGATTTTACACTGATATTAGAACATGACTGAAGTATGAAGCCATGTTTAGGCTTCATAAAAAAATAGTTTAACAACCAAAAAATACAAATATGGCAAAAATGGAAACATTTGGATTATTAGATTTAACAAATCAACGCATGACCAATCGTACGAAGAGATTGGCGGCATACGAATGTTTCATGAATCGCACATGAACTATGTCGTGAGTTGATTTGTGTGCACGGACCTGCGCTCGTTTCTACGTTCGACTGATACAGAGGCACCATTGATTGTGAATGCAGTATCGTGTTGACTTGACTGTTGGGTGGCTGGTGTTTGTTGATCTGCAGGAGGGTCAGACCGAGCTGAGGGAGATGACCGCTGCGTCGCTGGACAAGCTGCTGGAGGGTCACAGTGCACTGCAGCTCCAGCAGGGGGCTCTGAAGGAAGGACAGGAGCAGCTGGACGCCTCCATCAGTCAAAACCTGCAGAGACTGGCGCAAGAGAAAGCCCTCATCAGCACCGGCCAGCAGCTGGTGGCTCAGTTAATTCAGGGCATTACACAGAGAATGGGTCAGTCACAGAAGAAAGCACTTGCTTCAAAGCTGACCTGTCAATTCTCACTTTATCAGTATTTGAAATAGAGGCTAGGTTACCATTATCTGTTGTTCTTGTCCTATCACGATCATATGTGATCGCCCGTGGTTATGGAGGGTTATATATAATACTGTAACACATTTACAGAGAATGTAAGCGGGCAGCTGAAGGGTCAGAGCGCAGAGGTGCAGGAGGGACATCAGGCCATTCTTGAGGACCTGGCTGTGGTCCGAGGAAGTGCTCAGGACATCTACGAAAAAATGGGTAATTACTTCTGAAATCACACACTACTGGTCAGACGTTTGGAAGGATTAGTGTTTTTTGGTTTGTTTGTTTTTTGAATTGAGTCTCTTCTGCTCCAAGTTGACATTTATTTGATCAAAAATATAGGAAACACCGTCATGTAGGGAAATGTTACAATTTAAAACAAATGCTCTAATTGAATATTTTAAAAGGTAGTTTATTTCTGGGATCAGTCTTCTGTCACATGATCCTTCAGAAATCATTATATAAGATGATTTGCATATTATAAATGCATACTATTATCAATTATTATTATTATCGGTGCTCAATAGGGCTGTCACTTTTGACAAAGTCAAATTCGAAAAGATATCGAATATCATGCAGTGTATTCGAATATCAATGTGCCCGCCCCCCCACGCATTAAAAAAAAAAGAAAAAAAAAAAAACGTAGCCTAATGGAGATTCAATCACAAATGTATTAACAGTGACCGCACTGGATTGTTTTGTTACATAATGTTTGAAACAGAAGGTTATCAACTTAAAAATACCAATTTACATGAAGTGCCACTCTGCATATCTCACAACATTAGGCTAAATGAGGAAAAAAAAACAAAAAAACCTACTATTCAGAAACACAAACAATAACGTGACAACCTAAACAGCAGCAGGAGTAAGACAGCCTAGCCTAAATCATTTTTTAATAGTGTTTTCAAGAAACATCAACATGATCTGAATTAAGTGCGGCTCTCTTTATTTACAATGTTCCCTGCGGTGGGGAACACACGTTCGGAGCGCACAGACGTGCCTGGCTCAGGCGGCAAGGAACTCGACCGGAAGTTGAAGTCGGCTGCGTGCTGCCATCTTTTAGCAGAACTTCACTTGCGTTAGCATCCCATTGACTCCCATTCATTTTGGCGTCACTCTGACAGCGAATAACTTTACATCTGAGGCGTTTAAAGACTCCGTTTGTTCATTATTTATTTCTAAAGATACACGACAATGTATAAAGGGCTCCATTACCTTCTATGTTACATTATGGCCCCGTATAAACAGTTTTTGTAAAAATAGGCTAACGATTTCGTCATAACCACTCGACTCTCTTTTGCATTACCGTACAGACAGGAGGAGAAGCTCGCAGGCAATTAACTTAATATGGCGTACTGGCGTTACAGTTTAAAATACTATACAAAATAATTAATTAGAATACTTACTCCTGCTCACTCACGACAAAGAACTCCCCGCTTTTACTGTCTATGGCCTGGCTACTAGCTTTTATTTGCTTGATTTGGTCATGGGCCTATGCTACAATAGGTCTAGAGTGGCCTCTACTGGATAAGATGGCAAAGAATAAAATGAAAATCAGACTAAAAAATGTGCTACACATGGCATTTTAAAAAACTGATATTTTATTTATAGTTCGATTACGGATATTTCACGTCACGTTCGAATGCATATTCGAATATCGGATAAAAAGTGACAGCCCTAGTGCTCAATTATTATGATTTCAGGGTTTGTAGACCAATGGGTGATTGGAGGTTGTAGATTATATTTTCTGTAACACTTGGTCAATGAAATGTATAATTTTTAATAAAATTTGAGAAACCGTTTTCAGCATTGATAATCAGAAATGTTTTTCAAGCAGTATATTAGGATGATTTCTAAAGCTCATGTGATGTTGCTGGATTAATGATGCTGAAAATTCAGCTGTGGGAACTGCAATAAATTACATTTTAAAATATTCAATTACAAAACAGTTATTTAAAGTAGTAAAAAAAAAATGCTTTGTTTTGGGTCAAATAAATGCAGGCTTGTTGAGCAGAAGAGAATTTCAGCTGATTGTGCTCAATCAGTTCAAGATACATTTAAGTCATAGGCTGTGAATTAAAGCTTAAAGTCTGCATTTCGATTTCATTTTTATTTTTTATTTTTTTTGGTGGCATACAGAGCTGAAATTATGAAAATTGTCATTTTAAGAGCATCCTAGTCATTCTCTAGAGACATTACAGAACAACCCAGAAACCACCTGGCCATGTTTGCAAATATCCAAAACACATCAGCACTGTTTGAGCTGATAGACTCACATGGTCCTGTCTGTGTTAATGCTGTGATCCAGAGCTCAATCTGAACAGCTTCCTGCAGCAGCAGAACTCCACGGCTCAGTTCTACTCGGAGCTCATGACCAAGCTGGAGCGCATGAATGGCACTCTGGGATACATGCTGACGTATCTGGACAGTATGCAGACCCGCCTGGAGGACCGACTGCTGATGATCCAAGGCTATCTGGGCTGGGCAGGTGCTTGCATTGTGTACAGATCAGGGCTCGACATTACGCTTTGACATGAGCGAAGTAAATCAATCATTCACTTGTCAGAGTAAAAGAGTTACTCGTCCGGGGGAAATAAAGTGTGTGTTTGTTTTTTTGCACAAAAGTATTTTATTCTGAAGGGATCTCATCTGTGCTCTATCAGGTAATACTTTAATCAGCATATTTTTGATATTTGCCTTAAATTGATTGCGGTTACACTTTAACTTTATGAAGGACAATATTTTCCTAAACTGATTAAATGTACATGTCTACATTTACATCGAATTCTTACATGTGATCAATACATTAAGTTAGAATAAGACACTATATGATAGTTACTATTCAAATGAAATAAGTATCAACAAACTCCATCTGCCCAAATGCATAATGTTATTAGATTAAGGTTTTACTTTTTTGACATGTTGGAATGTTGGAAAAATCCAATGATCCTTTTAAATATGATATTAAACCACCAGTAGGTGGAGGCAAGTCACTAGGTGTTTCTCAATGTCAAGGAAGGATCCTCGGAAGCCAGTATTTCGAGGATGCTACGTCATCGCCATCCGTCGAAGGACTGTTCCAATGTCGAGGATCCTCGGAATTTCAACCAAGGACTGAGTCCTTCGTTCGAAGAATATCCCATACACAGGAAAGGATGCATAAGTGTATCCTTCGCGCTCTCAAATCACCCACAATCTTATGCGCGCAGCTTTGCTATCTAGTTCAAAAATGTCGAATGTTAGCGAAGTCGGATCGTTAATGCTTTTTATTTACGTTACCAAACATTTGTTATAACTGTAGTAAATATAAGTAAAGTTTGACGTTTAAATGCCAGTACAAATTATTACAGTATTGATATTGAAAATTATACAAATAAAAATGGTTAACTGAAGCGGACCTGTCATTTAACAGTTGGGTCATCAGCATTTATTTTATAAATAACTAGTTAAGTTGTCCAAAGTAATTTAATGATACCATTCACAGCATTATTCAAACGGACCTTTTCACTGACGTAATGACGCAATTACGTGCACTTGCTAGCCTGTTCCATTTACGTGTTCTCCGTATGCTAAAGAGGAGTCTCGCCTAGCCTCTGAAGGAAGTGACTTGGAAGGATCAGTCCTACCAAGGAAGTATCCTTGACATTGAGAAACGCCTACTGTCTTAATGAGTGAATCATTGATTCAACCGATTCATTCAAACAGCTGATTCATTCATTGAATCAAGTGACCATTTTTATAAACGGGATTCATTCAAACAGCTGATTCATTCATTGAATCAAGTGACCATTTTTATAAACGGCTCACTGAATCATTTACTCGTTCAAATTCATTTAGTAATGAAATACTGCTGTGTGTTGCTCTTAGATGCGCGACTGCTCCGCTGCGGCTTTGCTTAATTCATAATTTGTCTAAAGTCAGTTAATATTGATTTTATACAACGTTAGTTAAAGAAGTAATATCACATTTGCAGTTGAGCTGAAAGTCGGGAAACATCACTCCTGGTCGTGTGTTGTGTGTACATAGGATATGAATATTTTTTTTTTCTACCATTGTTTGCATTGTTGTCGCTTTTAGTGTTGATTTCTCCGCGAGTCAGACAGACTGCACGAGCCTCAACTGACATGACCGTGATATCAATACAATATCCATTATTAGTCTGTTTACACAACCTAATAAAATCAGAATCATTCTCGCCAAAGTTTCGGTGCTGTCCTAGTTAGTCTTTATTAAAAATGTGATCAGGTTATTTGTCTGGTTGGGTAATTAAAATTCTCTATCATTTGTCCGGGACAAGTTGATTTTATGAAGGGGCAAGCAGACAAGTGTTAATGTCGAGCCCTACAAATGAATAAATGAGAAGAAACCCGTTTGAATATGTTTTGGGTAAATGTGTAATTGTCCTCCTAGGCCTGAGTCTGCGTGCTCTGTGGACGTGTGTGATGCATGCTGGGTACTTCCTGTTGTCTGCGGTGCTGCTGTCGTTCCTGCAGTGTGCCACATTCTCCCGCATCTCTCTGCTCCTCCTGGTGCCAATCAATGCGATCGCAGAGATCAACCAGCAGACTGCGCTCGACTTGCTCTCGCTCACTTTGCTGCTGTTCACACTTTCGCTAGGTACTGGAGTAAATGATTCATCTATGTGCTTTTAAACATTTCTGATGGTGTTTTGAGGTTTAGTGTGTTTCTGGAGCTGACATCATATGAGACAGTCATAAGTAAGTGAGGTCGACCAGTGTATCGGTTTTGCCGATTAATCGGCACCGATAGTTTATTGCGGGAACAACGCCCCGAATCTTTGTTAATGTACATAAGATTCAAGATTTGTCACATGCATGATTATATAGAGCAGCGGTTCTCAATTCCAGTCCTCGCGCCCCACTGCTCTGCATATTTTGCAAGTTTCTCTTTGTTAACACGCCTGATTCAGATAATCAGCTCGTTAGAAATGAGCTCAGTGCATGAACTGTTCCAATTGTTCATTGCTCCCTACTCCCTGAGCAGGGGAAATCTGTTGAATTACCTCACATCGAAACATTCATTCACGGATTTGTGCTGTGCAGCGTCTTTAAACATGGACAACTGTGACATCATATACCTCTGTAAATCAATACAATTTAAATTCACGTCTTGCACACTTCAATGCACTTTGATTGGAACATATAGCTACGTTCGCATCGAACTGGGATCATGGCTGAATATCCTGTGATGTCCACTTCGCAGGGCACTTATGTTCGAATAGAACAAATGTCTGAAGCGCTAAGAGAAACGTTCAAAATGTGCAGAACAGTGGGGCGCGAGGCCTGCAATTGAGAACCGCTGATATAGAGCATATATAACTAGAAGTGAAAAATGTGAGTATAATGAGTTGAGTTTGAGTTGAGCATTTTCATCTAAACGTTTGTCTTTCTGTGGCTCTATTAAAGTCTGTATGCTTCATTTATAGAGCTATAATATAGATTGCTGTTTCGGTTTGCTCCGTTTTTTCAAACTGTGAACTTCAAATGACCTCTAGTCATAAGGTGCTTTCATACATGAAGAAAATAACTGGTTGATTACCATTAGTTCATGCCTGTGCTCTTAAGATTCTTGTGCTTGTGGTCCAGGCCGCTGGTTTGTCTTGCAGGCGCTGTGGGTGTTATCTAAAATGAAGGGCCAGACCTGCAGCACCGCTCCTCTCTCTCTAGATCCTCCTAAAGAGAAGACTCCAGAAAAACAGACCCCATCAACTGAGTGCTGCCCTGCGTCGTCCTCCACTCCTGTCCCGTGAGTTCACTATTGTGCAAGAGAGAGGAAACAAACCGTTAACTCACAACATCTCTTACGTTTAAATGACATTTCAGTCTTAAACATGCTGTTGTGTGCTTACCATTTTTGTTTAGGGTTTTAATTCTCCTCTTGTTGTAGGAATGACCCAGACTGCGATTTGGAGGTGGAGAGCTTCATGATGGGTAATTGTCTTTTGTTCCATGTATTCACAAAGTCAGTGTCCAGTACAGTTCTGCGGCTGATCTACTGACAATACATGCAATAAAGAACACAGATGCAGCAGGATAATCTCCATAATGACCGATGCAATCTGTGAAGAGCACTGCAAGTTAGGGCTGTGCGATTTAATCAGAATCAAATCGTGATTTGAGACGTTGCGATTTGCTAATCGCAAAAGCATGCGATGTGGACGCAATATTACTGTTCCAGATCATATGCATGATTATCAGCCTTGAGTGACAGTCTTACTAACCAATAGAGTGAGCGCACCTCCGTTCTCCCCAATCAGCTCTGCTCTAGCCAACTGTGTAAACACCCACCCTTTTAAAAAAAACAAAAACAAAAAATAACACAGAGCAGGAGAGACACAGAGTGGGATTATGGCATCTGCAGGGTCAGATCAATAGTAAGTCAAATCAAAACAAAAGAAAGCCATCGTCACTTAAGCTTTGAAAAGACAGACAACGAGCAAAAAAGATTTACAAGAGATGCGTCACCAAGCATATCAAGAGCATCTCTTATTGCATGTTCCCTATTCCCCATTCAGAAGACCGCACACACAGACTATGTCTCTGAATGCTTCTCATACTCGCTCCTCTCCTGCACATGCGGCGCGAATCCCTCGCCACAGACGAGCCGTTCACACTCGCCGCACTCACGCAGTCTGTTTCGTAATGCTCTGCTATATTCCAAACCTGTCAAATCTCCACGAGCGCATCGGTCATGAGGCTTGACGCACGCGCGCAACCTGCATCGGCTCGCACCTGGCTCTGCGTTTAAAACTAATGTAAATTCAGTCTAACTGCTTGCTAATTTCACTTGAATGAAATGAAACATTCAGCACATTTTCCACCTGTTCTTAAAATACCAAATACAGTGTAACATATAATACTTTAATAATTGACTAAAATACAGTTCTTTTATATAGAAAAAAATATTTCCAGTGAAATTCGGTAACTAAGTTAATTCTATAAAATTAGTTACACCATTATAATCTTGTCTGCTGGGAAAAAAAAGTGTGTGTGTGTGTTTATATATATATATATATATATATATATATGAACAATGTAAAACCCCTCCCAAAACACTATTGAATTGGATTTCAGGGTTATAATGGAAATTGTATTAGATATTACAATAGAAATTACTGTTGTTCTAATGCCAAAAACAAAAAGGAATTTTGTAATTGTTTCATTGAAACTTTTTTTTTCAGCAGGGTAATGATACTTGCTGCAAATTGACAATATTGAGCTGAAGCTTGACTTTGCAAATTAAAAATCGCAGTATCTGCAAAAAAAAAAAAAACACACACAAAAAAAAATTGCAATTAGATATTTTCCCCATATTGCACAGCCCAACTGCAAATTGGTGCAAGGTCACAAACATCAGATTTTAGGGGGTAAACTATCCTTTTAAGACTCTTATTGCGTTTAAGACTTTTTAGGGTCTTAATTTTGATCAAACTGAATTTAGAAGGATCTGCGGGAACCCGGTTACAGATTTAATCACAACTCGAAGCGTTAAATTGTGATTTGACCTGCATCGTATCATGTGGCTTTTGAAGACAGGAGTAAAAGCTCATGTCTTCAAGATAAGATCTAGAAAAGAGAAGATCTAAAGCCCCTTTCACACACAATCCTTAAAGATCCTGTAACGACACGTGACATCAGGGTGTGACGTGTAAAGTACGAGTCGAAAACGCTAGGCATGTTATACTTTCACTGAAGCAAGCGAACGATCTCGGCGTCAGCGCGGAAAGTGAGGAACAAACTGATCTCTGCTTCATTAGTTTGCACATGTGTTTTTGTCGCGAATGCATCAAAATGAATGCCAACATTAAGCCTTTTAAAGTGGCTTGTGGAGAAGGGTTTTGAACCAGAGAATGTTAGTTGAAGAAAAACCTCAGAGCACATTTGTGACCATCTGCCAACCACACACAACCACTAGCATAATGCTACTTGGTTTTCACTTTCACACAGACAACCATAACTTTCATCATCTTCAGAAAATATGAAAGATCTAGGTTTTCTATATAATATTTTCCCCCCTCCTCTCTCTCTTCACCACTCCCTTTCTTGATGTAGGTGATCCGTACATACTGTCCGTGTCCCCATCTCAGTCTCCTGCTCCACCAAAGTTCACTCATCTAATTTCAGACAAACCCAGCCACTCAACCCCCAGACTCAAGAGTCGCCACAGCATTGGAGCAGTGAGTGGTTATTACGAAGACATTGTATGCATCATTAATAGTAATTAATTAGATTGCCAACTGCACATTTCTTTGAACATGTTCAGGCAGTGCTGGAGAATATCCCTCAGAGGAACCTAGGAGGTGTGTTGGAGACCGTGAACCACTCCCGAAGCTCAAGCCCCAACCATTCACTTGCCAGCAACAGGTATCCCTTAAAGTCAACATCAATTCAAAGCCAATCCTTTATTCTGATGAATAAAAGGAGGGCAGGAATCTATAGGAATCTATTAATTTGACTTTGATCTTAAGTCTTGATACAGATAGACATGCAAATATGGATGTAACTGTATTATCAATTTCATGGTAAGGCGATAACAAAATTTTCAATATTATCATGGCCACATGACTGTATGAAACGATAGGTCTTCGTGCAAAAAGTTTAGTTTTTTTCCACCTAGTGGAGCTGAGCTCAGGGAAGTGGGAACTACACTGGCCCTGGACCCATCCATGACCATCATCCTTTGCTCCCAGCTGCCTCTACTGGTACATTCAAGTCATGTCGGATGGCTCTATTTACCAGTTGAACCTCGCACATGAAAGCCACCACGTTTTTTTTTTTTTTTTTTTTTTTTTTTTTTTTTTTGGTACAATACAACTTGCATATCCAAAAGTTTTTTTCACAATTTCAAGATTTTCAAATAGTTGTGTACAAACACGAGAAAAGAGAAAATGATGGTCGGACAAAAAAAACAAAAAAAAAAAACAATGCAGATGCTTCCAGACTGGTGAAATGTTTTTTTTTTTTTTTTTTTGCATGTTTAAAATTAATATTCTAACCTATTCTACAAGGAAGGTATGTATTAGCATGGAGAATGTTAGAGAGAAAATTATGCAACATTTGTCAAGGTGTGACCGGTGCAATTATTTTATAAAATGAAGTTTTTGGTCATTTGACTCCTCTTATACTTCTGATTAGAGGAGAAAGAAAAGAGCACAGGATATGACATGGTTAACTTGTACATTATTGTAATGTTCAAGCATTTAATAAACTCCTATGGCCCTTTTTCCCCTAGTCTTCGTTTGTACTCTACCATGCACTTTATAATTGAGGTATTATTGTAGCGTGAGATCTTGATATCGTTACATCCCTAAAAATACACTTGTTGCCGTTATCTCACTCCACTTTTCAAACCTTTTAATTGTGTGTGAAGTTCTTTCTCAGGTCGCCCGCTGTGCGGCGGTATCACTCGGCTGGGTCAGCCGTGCAAGAAGAGGGCTCTGGTGGGTCAGGAGTACTGTAGACTACATGAGGGTGGTCACACCTCCTACAGTCGACTCTGAAATGGATTCAGCAGCTGTCTTTCATTACACTTCATTTCTGCTACTCTGTCTACTCAAAGTGTTGCAGAATATACACTGAATGCTAGAGCACTTTTCTCTTTTTAATTATTTCATCAGGGCAGCTTCTCTTTCTGCTCATAGTGGGTTTTATTTCATGTTTGTTGTGCCACTTATGGATGTGTACTGCAATATTTATAATAAATGATGAAAAGTAATATTTTAGATGCACGCTTTTAAGTTGGATTTCACCATGTTGTCTCCAAAAGTGTTGTCTTACATTTATTAAAGCAATTTTGGCAGAAAATGATCTAGTAAATGAAGAATGTGTCTTTCTAGTGCATTTATCTGTCAAGTTAATGATTGTGATGGAGAGCTGTTAGCATTTATATTCAAGTATTTAAGACTCAAGTATGCATGGCCTGTGATTGCACGGTTTACTCCTGGTATTAAACATTGAAAGCGTTCTTCCTGGCTGTTCTAAACCCTTTCTATGTCTGAATCATGGAGGTCACTATGCTCTTGGGAACCTTCAAGTTCTGCAGGTAGTTCTTTTAACCTAATGACTTTAGTTTCTGTATATGCATTTTCATCTGTTACACTCCCAATGAAAACAAAACACTGCTTTTATTTTTTTGTATAATAAAGAAAACTAATAGAATGTCAGTTTCTGCCGTTCGAGTTTCCTTTCTGTGGACCCATGAAGCCTGTCACAAAAATGAAGAGTTAAAAAAAAGTTAAACCTGTATCCTGTTTTCTGGGTAACATTGAGAATATCACTATACAGTATTGTTCAAAATAATAGCAGTACAATGTGACTAACCAGAATAATCAAGGTTTTTAGTATATTTTTTATTGCTACGTGGCAAACAAGTTACCAGTAGGTTCAGTAGATTGTCAGAAAACAAACAAGACCCAGCATTCATGATATGCACGCTCTTAAGGCTGTGCAATTGGGCAATTAGTTGAAAGGGGTGTGTTCAAAAAAATAGCAGTGTCTACCTTTGACTGTATGAACTCAAAACTATTTTGTACAAACATTTTTTTTTTCTGGGATTTAGCAATCCTGTGAATCACTAAACTAATATTTAGTTGTATGACCACAGTTTTTTAAAACTGCTTGACATCTGTGTGGCATGGAGTCAACCAACTTGTGGCACCTCTCAGCTGTTATTCCACTCCATGATTCTTTAACAACATTCCACAATTCATTCACATTTCTTGGTTTTGCTTCAGAAACAGCATTTTTGATATCACCCCACAAGTTCTCAATTGGATTAAGGTCTGGAGATTGGGCTGGCCACTCCATAACATTAATTTTGTTGGTTTGGAACCAAGACTTTGCCCGTTTACTAGTGTGTTTTGGGTCATTGTCTTGTTGAAACAACCATTTCAAGGGCATGTCCTCTTCAGCATTGGGCAACATGACCTCTTCAAGTATTTTAACATATGCAAACTGATCCATGATCCCTGGTATGCGATAAATAGGCCCAACACCATAGTAGGAGAAACATGCCCATATCATGATGCTTGCACCTCCATGCTTCACTGTCTTCACTGTGTACTGTGGCTTGAATTCAGAGTTTGGGGGTCGTCTCACAAACTGCCTGTGGCCCTTGGACCCAAAAAGGACAATTTTACTCTCATCAGTCCACAAAATGTTCCTCCATTTCTCTTTAGGCCAGTTGATGTGTTCTTTGGCAAATTGTAACCTCTTCTGCACATGCCTTTTTTTTAACAGAGGGACTTTGCGGGGGATTCTTGAAAATAGGTTAGCTTCACACAGACGTCTTCTAACTGTCACAGTACTTACAGGTAACTCCAGACTGTCTTTGATCATCCTGGAGGTGATCATTGGCTGAGCCTTTGCCATTCTGGTTATTCTTCTATCCATTTTGATGGTTGTCTTCCGTTTTCTTCCACGTCTCTCTGGTTTTGCTCTCCATTTTAAGGCATTGGAGATCATTTTAGCTGAACAGCCTATCATTTTTTGCACCTCTTTATAGGTTTTCCCCTCTCTAATCAACTTTTTAATCAAAGTACGCTGTTCTTCTGAACAATGTCTTGAACGACCCATTTTCCTCAGCTTTCAAATGCATGTTCAACAAGTGTTGGCTTCATCCTTAAATAGAGGACACCTGATTCACACCTGTTTCTTCACAAAATTGATGACCTCAGTGATTGAATGCCACACTGCTATTTTTTTGAACACACCCCTTTCAACTAATTCAACTAATTGCCCAATTGCACAGCCTTAAGAGCGTGCATATCATGAATGCTGGGTCTCGTTTGTTTTCTGAGAATCTACTGAACCTACTGGTAACTTGTTTGCCACGTAGCAATAAAAAAATATACGAAAAACCTTGATTATTCTGGTTAGTCACATTGTACTGCTATTATTTTGAACAATACTGTATATTTAATTTAGAAAGTTGTATTTATTAAAAGTAATTAAGTAAATGTAAAAGTAATTAAGTGAAAATGTCAAGTAAATTTTACAAATCTGTAATATTTACTCTTATGAAGTAATTAAGTAGATTTTATAATGTCTGTCCATTTCACATTACTTAGTTTAATGAATATTAAATATTACCTATTTACCTATTTATATTACTTACTATTATTATGTAAATGTTGCTTTTAAGTGTTACCACATGAATGTGATAATTTACTCTGCATCAAATACTTTAATCACAAATCACAATTAAACACAATAAAGTTGTACAGTTTACTATGTAAACATTAACATATTCACATCAACTGGTAAGTAGTTAAGGTACATTCAGTAACCTTTCTGATCATTTACAATAACTGTAGAATTAACCAACAATTAACAATTTTACCCTAAAGAAAAGGAAAATTCATTTTACTCCATCCAACACATTTTCCCAAATACCCAAATAGAATCTAACAATTCACTTAATGCAATAACAGCATTCAAACTGACACTAAGTGCTCTTTATGCTCTTAAAACCGGAACACATTAAAACATTTCAAGAAGTAAAAAGTAGTGAATTTTTTTAAAAAGTTTTTAAGATAGAGATGTAATTTGGAGTCTACCAACAGCCTCGATTGTACAGCACGAACCATGTTGATAGCATTTAGGAGAGCAACTTCAACTTCAAAGATTGCACTTTTGGGGACATCTTAACACCATCCAGGTCCAGGAAAAGTTTCTGGAACACCTCAAAGGTGTAGCGCAGTGTTGGGGGGTATGCCAGGTTGAGGGCATAAATAACCCCATCAGCAGTGTGCAAGCTTTAGCAGTACTGCCACATCCTGGAAACATCTCCCTTCCTTCCAAAATGATGGACACATCGACTGGATCGGCACCATGGATGACCAGCATCTTAAGGGTATGTTCAGCGGCATCACTACGGGTGTCTTCCTGCATACAGTTAATAAAAAAGGAAGAACACAATTCTATTGAGAAACAAATACAAAAGAAGTGTGTTTATGCACCTGCTGCCTTCTGATGGTGAAAAGTACAGATGGCCTATATGTGAAATGCTCATCTTTTCTTGATGGTAAAGCCAGTTAAAAACCTTAAAATCCTGTAAAAAAATCTACTTTGTGTCAAATTTATGAACATTATGTATTATGAACCAAAATGCAATACCAACTTCAAATAAGATGCAGCTCTCTGGAGGGGTCAAGCTGTATATATAATTTCTAAAACTTTGGTACAAGCCAAGACCCTTTATCGTGTTGCTTGCTGCTCTTCTCACCATTAAATGACCAGCATGATGGCATGCAAGTGTTTAAACCCACGTACTTTGCTTTTGTTTAGTCTATTCGCTTGTTAAGTCTGACGTCATGTAGCAGCGCTTCTGTGTCCAAGCGCTCTATCAGTTACCACGAGAAAACAACAAAAGGTGCTAATATAAACTCACAATGTGAATACTAGCGAAAAAGTTCTTAACCTTTAACTCCATACCGAAGTCCCAGATAGCCAGACAATGAAAATATAAATATTTTAAAAATACATAAATATAATTTGTGTTTGGGACGCTGTGAGCACGGAGACTGTAGTGTATATCGTAAGTTTAAAAGCGTTTAACTTAAATTATCAATATGAATAAACAATGCTCATAAACAGCTGATGAGGTTGTATTCTCAAGTGAAGCGAGTTGAGGCCTGGTCCCGGAAACAGTGCTTCTTATGTCATCACTTAACAACCGAATACTTTCACCACCATTAACCCTCTATGGTACGTTGCCATATGGCAACAATTAATTTATACTAATTTCCTTGTTATTCTGAAAAAAACTACGATATATCACATTATGGGAATTAAAAGGCTAGGCCTTAAGGTAGCCAATGATGTGCTGTTTTTAAGTCACATGACAACTGAATGTCCTCCCAAAACTCCTTTTCCCATGGTCAACCTCACACAGAAGACACCTGTTGTGGTGCTCCAGAAATTGCTCTATTAACCTAATTTCTAAACAATCTTTTCTCAAGGGGGATTTTTTGCAACATCTTTGGTAAGTAAATTAAATATTTTATTTCATAAATCGATTTTGTCTAACATAGTTTTACTGTAAATTAAGAAAATATCAAGGTTGCCATATGGCAACTCTGTACCACTATGGAAAAATAGGTGCGTTGCCATATGGCAGCACTGTACCACAGTGGAATTGCAGTAATGTATTTCCCCATTGGGATTTTTTATAGATAGTAGCATCAATACAATTATCACAGTTATTTAAGGATTTGAAGTGTTTATTGTAGTATAGTTGTATTTATGTAAAAAAAAAAAAAATTATGTCTTCTTTTCAGAAAATGAATAGAGCAATATTTTATGGTAAGGGCAGTAAGAGTGCAGAGTTGGCCTGTCATGGAGTTGAAAGGGAAGTGCAAATACCCTGGCTGCAGGGGGATCGTCCACATGAAGTGCAGCAAATGTGACTTGCACATTTGCATCACAGCTGAAAAGAACTGCTTTTTTGCAGTTTCATGAGATGTCATGTGACATGAGTTGGATTGAGACAGGTACACATGGATGGACTGGGAAAACTGAACCCCCAGTTGCTCTCCGGGGCATTGGATCTATAGCTGCCCACTGCTCCGGGTGTGTGTTCACTTCTCACTGCTGTGTGTGTGCACTTGGATGGGTTAAATGCAGAGAACCAATTCTGAGTGTGGGTTACCATACTTGGCAACTTTCACTTTTCACTTTTCTTCAGGGAGCCGCCTATGGTAATACCTGTATTTTATGTTTTCATGTTCTACATGGTATTAGTGCATGTTCCAAGCTACCATACATTTACTTAACTTGTATAAAATACTTTCAAAAATTTTTTTTTTTTTGTTTTTGGAAACTTTGTGGATGTAAAATAAAAAAAGTCGATGAATTGGATATGCATATATGGTAGAAACACTTATTTTTTTTGTCTGTTTGCAAGCATTATAATACTTTTAAGTACCATATTTTGAATGATAAATGATAGGAACCTACTTAACCTACTTAACCATTTCAAGGGCATGTCCTCTTCAGCATAGGGCAACATGACCTCTTCAAGTATTTTAACATATGCAAACTGATCCATGATCCCTGGTATGCGATAAATAGGCCCAACACCATAGTAGGAGAAACATGCCCATATCATGATGCTTGCACCTCCATGCTTCACTGTCTTCACTGTGTACTGTGGCTTGAATTCAGAGTTTGGGGGTCATCTCACAAACTGCCTGTGGCCCTTGGACCCAAAAAGAACAATTTTACTCTCATCAGTCCACAAAATGTTCCTCCATTTCTCTTTAGGCCAGTTGATGTGTTCTTTGGCAAATTGTAACCTCTTCTGCACATGCCTTTTTTTTAACAGAGGGACTTTGCGGGGGATTCTTGAAAATAGATTAGCTTCACACAGACGTCTTCTAACTGTCACAGTACTTACAGGTAACTCCAGACTGTCTTTGATCATCCTGGAGGTGATCATTGGCTGAGCCTTTGCCATTCTGGTTATTCTTCTGTCCATTTTGATGGTTGTCTTCCGTTTTCTTCCACGTCTCTCTGGTTTTGCTCTCCATTTTAAGGCATTGGAGATCATTTTAGCTGAACAGCCTATCATTTTTTGCACCTCTTTATAGGTTTTCCCCTCTCTAATCAACTTTTTAATCAAAGTACGCTGTTCTTCTGAACAATGTCTTGAACGACCCATTTTCCTCAGCTTTCAAATGCATGTTCAACAAGTGTTGGCTTCATCCTTAAATAGAGGACACCTGATTCACACCTGTTTCTTCACAAAATTGATGACCTCAGTGATTGAATGCCACACTGCTATTTTTTTGAACACACCCCTTTCAACTAATTCAACTAATTGCCCAATTGCACAGCCTTAAGAGCGTGCATATCATGAATGCTGGGTCTCATTTGTTTTCTGAGAATCTACTGAACCTACTGGTAACTTGTTTGCCACGTAGCAATAAAAAAATATACGAAAAACCTTGATTATTCTGGTTAGTCACATTGTACTGCTATTATTTTGAACAATACTGTACACACACACATACATATATACATACATACATACATATATATATAAAGTTTTCAAAAGGCATCACGTGAGTGTGAACATCACTTATACATATATATACATATATACATACATAAGGAACTTCCGGAATAAAGCGAAATCTATCCTATCGCGGGATTTTGTAATATCACAAAATATATCAGTATGTTTTGTGTCTACATCTTGGCAGCACCGTTTTGGCAATTACATCCAACTCAGACCGAAATTGTGACCGGGTATATATCTGTTTCACATGTATATGCATAGATTCAATAAAAATAATAACAACAAATATTTGTTGTTATTATTTTTATTGAATCTATGCATATTATATATATATATAAAACAGGTTGAAATAATGATTAAATTGCAGCATTGCTTTGCAATCACTTAACCACACTGGGCTCTTTGTGATTATAATTTTTTTAAACAAGATAAAGTGAATATATTTACTTTTATATATATATATATATATATATATATATATATATATATATATATATATATATATATATATATATATATATATATTTCCTGCTAGTCTTGCTTGGACATCTTTTCACAAAGCATGATGAGACGTGTAAAAGACATCTGTGTACATCTATTCACAACCTCTTTAAAACCTCTTAAAAACTACTTGGTGCACTTTAATTAAATATTGCAGTATTAATCAAGGTGTAAGCACAGCTTTTGCATATTCCACAAGGATTCCAGAGAGGGTCATGGTGGACGTGTAATGCACGTGTAAATAACGTCACTAGGTGAAGTCCTCTCACAACCGATTCACAACGCGGGTAAATATTGAACTACATGTATCTAAAAGTCAAAGAAACAATTATACATGAAACCCCATAGAACTATAAACGTGTACAAACATATCTGAATGAATTTTTAGGAAATCTTCTGCGTTACATATTTCTACCGATTTATGCCGTCTTACCGCGACTATTTTTGGCCGGCCACACCACATCGCCGTCGGACCAATGTTTGCTGGGAATATATACCACATAGAGACGTTGTTGCTGATGCTGCTCTTGTTAAATTTCAGCCTCTGGGTCTGATTCTGGATCATAAATATACGCTGAATCTGACTGTTAGCCATGGTTTGTTTTGGTTGGTTTTGTCCTCAAGGTAATGTCACAGCTTCCAAACGCTCTCAACGCAAAAGCTTACTGGCGCTCGTGATTCTTTAGCTCCGCCCACACGTCACGCCTCCAGCCGGTCGTGTTTTTCCAGGAAAAAACGGTACAGACTATCTTTCTCTTATGAATATAATAAAACTTAAGACTTTTTGGATTTATGAAGGGTGCACTACTACTCTATAGGTACTCAAGATTAACAGGATATTGAGTGAAAACGAGCATTTCACCATTTTTTTGGAGAAAATTTGATTTCTCAATCTAATGCAGTCAGGACACGTGACAATATAAGGACTGGAAAGATGAACTTATCAATTCCGTTTCCTGATCAGACAACGTGCTTTAGTTTTTGGGGCTATGCGTGATGAAGGACCGACTCAAACCCTAGGACTCATAAGGTAAGAGGTGAGCTAATCATAGGCTGAAGACCCGGGTAAACAATGAATCAATCTTCTCTATCTCTTATAGCATAAGTTGTGTTAATGTATGTAATGTGAACAACGTTCACGATCGATCTAGATGTGTTAGGGAAATAACATTGTAATTACGCTTTGCTAAAATGAACCTACTGTGAAATTTCCACGACCGAATCTTAAATTGATCCGAATTTCCCGTCATTCATTCAAAGTTGTTTTTCTAGGCTTTATTGGGTCTGTTGTGAAACAAATTAAGTTCATTTTACACTGCAAAACAACCATCTTTGCGTCGAGGACGCAGGAGCGCCTTCACGAGAGCATCAGTCCGGGATTTCACATTAAGGTTGACGTTCATCAGACGTTTTTTTATTTTAGGAGCAGTATTAAATTCATAAAAGTGCAACACCGGGCGTCATTCGGACCGAGTCATAGGTAACATTACTGCAAGTGAAGTTTAGGCACATGAAAACTTAAAGCTCTTTAACGGAGAGGGTGGGTGGCTCTTAAAAGAGCCGTTGGGGTGGAAGTCCGGTTACACTCTACTTGGAGCTGGTGTACTTGGTGACGGCCTTGGTGCCCTCAGACACGGCGTGTTTGGCCAGCTCTCCGGGCAGCAGCAGACGCACGGCGGTCTGGATCTCTCTCGAGGTGATGGTGGAGCGCTTGTTGTAGTGAGCGAGACGAGACGACTCACCGGCGATGCGCTCGAAGATGTCGTTGACGAAAGAGTTCATGATCCCCATCGCCTTCGAAGAGATGCCGGTGTCAGGATGAACCTGCTTCAGAACTTTGTACACGTAGATAGCGTAGCTCTCCTTCCTGGACTTTCTGCGCTTCTTTCCTCCTTTAGCGGCGGTCTTAGTGACCGCTTTCTTGGAGCCCTTTTTGGGAGCAGACTTCGCTGGTTCAGGCATGATGATGCTGACGAGTCAATGACTTCAACGTGCCAGACCGAGACATATATCGACTCGCCCATGCTAATTTTCCAGGAGACATGGAGCCTTCTGATTGCGTGTTTTCATAGACCGAACCCATAAACTCGCATGTGATTGGACAACTCGAAGTATCACGAGCGGAAGCAGGGCCAATCACAAGCGGTGACTTGATAGCCCCACCCGCTGCTCCGTGTTCGAACGACATCAGCCGTTATGAATGAATAAGTTTGCTTGTTTCAGTTCCCGCTCTTTTTGTTGATTTATACAAAACAAATGGGTCTCAGATATCGCGCATGTGCCTTCTAAACAATAATTATGTCGCTTGATTGTGCCATCCCAAAGAAGCACAAAGTCACTTTTACGGACTTTAAAATTAAATGTTTCCTTGTGATGGAATGACCTCCCCAACTCAGTCCTTAGCAGTCTTCAAGAATCGTCTTTCTTTTGCCATCTTTATTTGACCCTCTAACTTTAACACTCACTATTCTAATTCTATTCTTTAAAAAAATCTAACTACCTTTCGAATCTTTTTGTATTCTATTTTCTTTTCATTTATTATGCAATTATGTCTGTGTATGTGTGTGTGTATATGTGTAAAGACCTCCAACTAGCTTGCTCTATCCTTTTCCATATTATCCGTTTTCTTTTTATTATATTATTTGAAATCCCTTGCTACGTGTAACTTACTGTGTTAACCTAACTGAGACTTGTTATACCACTTATATATCATTGCTCTTTTTGTTGTTATGGATTGCTTCCACGGTCTTCATCTGTAAGTCGCTTTGGATAATAGCGTCTGCTAAATGAATAAATGTGAATGTAAACCCCTTCATACAATTTGGAGAAAGAAGAGCAACGACGGTTAGACACTAATTTTTCTCTGCTGTCCTACCAATTTCACTTCTGCTCCATTGCCATCTGATGTTTTCTTTTTGTTTGGCAAATCACTCTGATTCATAAAAAACGACAAACGAACCAATGAAAATGCCATGCAATACAAAAATCAACATGCTCTCATTCTGTGCGCTATCAGAAGAATTGCTTAATATTACACCAGCTCTTAATTTTGAAAAATTAATTTTAAGAAAAATTAAAATGGTTGGGGAAGTTGTGGCCTAATGGTTAGAGGCTTGGACTCCCAATCGAAGGGTTGTGAGTTTGAGTCTCGGGCCGGACGGAATTGTGGGTGGGGGGAGTGCATGAACAGCTCTCTCTCCACCTTCAATACCACGACTTAGGTGCCCTTGAGCAAGGCATCGAACCCCCAACTGCTCCCCGGGCGCCGCAGCATAAATGGCTGCCCACTGCTCCGGGTGTGTGCTCACAGTGTGTGTGTGTGTGTGTGTGTGTGTGTCTTCACTGCTCTGTGTGTGTGCATTTCGGATGGGTTAAATGCAGAGCACAAATTCTGAGTATGGGTCTCCATTCTTGGCTGAATGTCACTTCACTAATAAACAGAGGTGTGACGTCCATTCTTCTTTCTTTCTTTTAATTTTCAACTCTGAAACATGAAAACACTAAAGTAATAAAGAAATCGGAAGTACACGAATTCTCGTTTATTTTTCTAAAGAGTTAATTAGCCAAAGTTTCATTGCTACTCTTCACCTAGAGCGAAAAACAACATTACTTCAACATTAACCCCTTTAGTGACAGTATGGGTGGCTCTTAAAAGAGCCTTTGTGGTTTTCTGCTAACACGGACGCGTTTATCCTCCGAAGCCGTACAGAGTGCGTCCCTGTCGCTTCAGCGCGTACACGACGTCCATGGCGGTGACGGTCTTTCTCTTGGCGTGCTCGGTGTAGGTCACGGCATCGCGGATCACGTTCTCCAGGAACACCTTCAGGACACCGCGGGTCTCCTCGTAGATCAGACCGGAGATACGCTTGACTCCGCCGCGGCGAGCGAGACGACGGATAGCGGGTTTGGTGATGCCCTGGATGTTATCCCGCAGAACTTTACGGTGACGCTTAGCGCCTCCTTTCCCGAGCCCTTTACCTCCTTTGCCTCTTCCAGACATGCTTGACTGACTTCTCGTAAATGACGAACACAAACGTGTGACGCCGCATGCGCCAGGGGAGGCCTTTTACATGTGCTTACAGGACCTAACGGAAGCCCACTCCACGTCACTTGGCGCGCACCCAACCCAGCTTAGTTAGAGCAATGAATAACGTCATGTAATTTAACCCCAACCCTGAGTGCAAATATTAATTGAGCGGTTCTCAATTCCCCGGAAAATAAACACCATTTATAATGAAATTCCCTCTACTTATACCGTTTTTTTTCAGCACTATTAGTCATAAATTATCACTGTTAATGTAGTATAGTGGTGAATGTATAATGTCATTGTTATTATGAATTTTTGTATTGTTGATGCATATTTTTATTTGTGTGCTGTTGTCATAATTAATGAATGTTATATGATTGTTGGTTATTTATTTATTTTTGTTCGTTTTTATGTCACAGGCCTAGGTACTGCAGATACTATTTTTCATCTTTACTAATTCGGTCATATTTACATGGTATATTTTCATACAACAATGTACATGAATATGCATGGTCCCTATTAAATAAACTTATAAATAAATAAACGTAGCGTCGTAAGACCTCTATGACATAGTTTTGAAAATTTAACGAGTTAACTTAACATGTTTGAAACGGCACTTGGCTTTGATTCACGTTTTGTTGTGAAGGGAATGCAAAATGAACAAAACGAACAAGGCAAAATCACTAAAAAGATTTAGGCAGTGTTAATTCCCTACCAAGTATAACAGTGGAAGTACTCTCGTTTAGTGTGATTTTGGTGGCTCTTAAAAGAGCCTTTGGGTTGGGTTACGAGGCTTGTGAAATCAGGCGTTTAAGCGCGCTCTCCACGGATGCGGCGGGCCAGCTGGATGTCTTTGGGCATGATGGTGACTCTCTTGGCGTGGATGGCGCACAGGTTGGTGTCCTCGAACAGACCGACCAGATAAGCCTCGCTGGACTCCTGCAGGGCCATGACGGCGGAGCTCTGGAAGCGCAGGTCCGTCTTGAAGTCCTGAGCGATCTCTCGCACCAGACGCTGGAAGGGAAGTTTGCGGATCAGCAGCTCGGTGGACTTCTGGTAGCGACGGATCTCTCGCAGAGCCACGGTGCCGGGCCTGTAGCGGTGAGGCTTCTTGACGCCGCCGGTGGCTGGAGCGCTCTTACGGGCGGCTTTGGTGGCGAGCTGCTTCCTCGGGGCTTTGCCTCCGGTGGATTTACGGGCGGTTTGCTTGGTTCTTGCCATTTTCTCGAGTTTCCTGTCTTGTTTTCTTCAACGGAATGATTAGGCGCTTTTGCAGGGGACTTTTAATATCTCCTGCAGCATTTGGGCGGTGCGTCACCATCGGCATTTGATTGGCTATTGTGTCACAGCGCGAGGCGGCCAATGACAGTGCGTTTCCTGTTTTCAAACAGACAGCGACAGTCTGGGTTTCCCGCTCAAAAGTTATCAGAATCAGAAAGAGCTTTATTGCCAATGCTTAGGCATACAAGGAATTTGTTTTAGTGACATAATGCTTCCAGTACACAGAGACAACAACACACAGACAAAAAATAAAAATAAATAAGTGTATAAACAATTGTGGTATAAATGATAATGGAATATGATTGAGTGAGATGCAGGAATGTTCAAGGATGGAGGGTTAACAAATAAATATAAGGATATTGCACGTGTATAAGTAGGGAACATTTAACTGTTCATGAAGTAGATTGCCTGGGGGAAGAAACTGTTCTTGTGCCTTGCTGTTCTGGTATTTGTGGCTCTGAGGCGCCGACCAGATGGCAAAAGTTCAAAGATGGGGTGACTTGGATGTGAGGGATCCAGAGTGATTTTCTGAGCCCTTTTCCTCACTCTGGATGTATACAGTTCTTGAAGGGTGGGAAGGGGAGCACCAATAATCCTTTCTGCAGTCTGAACAGTTCTCTATAATCGTCTGATGTCTGATTTTGTTGCTGAACTAAACCAGACAGTTATTGAGGTACACAGTACAGACTCAATGACGGCTGAGTAGAACTGTTTCAGCAGCTCCTGTGGCAGGTTAAACTTCCTAAGCTGGCGAAGGAAGTACAACCTTTGCTGGGCCTTTTTCACAATGGAGTCAATGTGATTGTCAGAGTAGTCCATGTGACATCAGAGGGTTAGTTAGAATATTTTGAAGCATCGAAAATACATTTTGGTCCAAAAATAACAAAAACTAGGACTTTATTCATCATTGTCTTGTCTTCTACTACTTACACAAACTGCTTTGTTTGAAACTCTCTTAACAGAACCGGAAGAAAAGACAATGCTGAATAAAGTCGTGGTTTTTGGTAGTTTTGGACCACAATGTGTTTTCAATGCTTCAACATATTCTAACTGACCCTCTGATGTCACATGGACTACTTTGATGTTTTTCATTTCTTTCTGGACAGCATACCAATACACACAGTTTCAGTCTAGGGACTGAGAGCTTTCGGACTAAAACTAAAATATCTTAAAATGTTTTCCAAAGATAAACGGAGGTCTTACGTGTTGGGATCAAACACGAGGATAAGTTTATTAATGACATAGTTTTTTTATTGGATGAACTAACCCTCTAAATGCATGTAGATATACATGAAGTAAAATTATGAAGCTATTAAATTTCATCAACTCAAGCTGCTCTTTAAGGGGAAGTGTGTGGCTCTGAAAAGAGCCTTTGTGAGTGTCGTGTCCTCTCGTGTTCACTTGGTTTTGGCGGGTTTCTCGGTCTTCTTGGGCAGCAGCACGGCCTGGATGTTGGGCAGCACGCCGCCCTGAGCGATGGTCACTCCGCCCAGGAGTTTGTTGAGCTCCTCGTCGTTACGCACCGCCAGCTGCAGGTGACGGGGGATGATACGGGTCTTCTTGTTGTCCCGAGCGGCGTTCCCAGCCAGCTCCAGGATCTCAGCCGTCAGATACTCGAGCACAGCGGCCAGATACACCGGAGCACCGGCACCAACACGCTCGGCGTAGTTGCCTTTACGGAGAAGTCTATGCACACGACCGACGGGGAACTGAAGACCAGCCCTGGAAGAGCGAGTCTTAGCCTTCGCCCTGGCCTTACCGCCGGTTTTGCCTCTACCACTCATTGTGGATCGAAAGAACGCTTACGTTGAGAGAACAGAAAAAGATCAGTATGAGAGCGCGGCTATTCTGTATTTTAAACGAGCATGCCAGTCGCCCATTGGTCTAGAGCCTTGTAAGATTTTAAACCAATCCGTGAACTTCCCTCCAACACCCATCGCCAGTGCCACGCCTCCACAACCGGCTTCGGATCGCGCTGCTTTTTAGACTGATAAGAACACGAGAGAAAACGTTCAAGAAATTGTGATGGGAAATTGAATAAGTCTAAAATAATAATAGAAAACGTCAATGAAAAAAAAAAAAAAAAAACATGAATAGATTGTTCCGTTCGTATTAATAATTCGTGGCTTTTGTAAATTCAGTCTGTATATATAACATGTAATTACCGAGTCGAGGTGAACTCAGATAGTCTTACAGTAATTTACTTCTACAACAGTCAACATACGGATCTTTTGCTCCTTCTTCAGAGTTAGTGGGTGGCTCTGAAAAGAGCCGTTGGGGAATAAAAGATAAGCTATTTATTTCTTCTTGGGGGCTGCCTTTTTGGGCTTTGCAGCTTTAGGTTTGGCAGCTTTTGGTTTTGCTGCCTTGGGTTTGGCAGCCTTGGCTTTTTTGGGGCTCTTGGCTGCTTTCTTGGGCGCTGCCGGCTTCTTCGCCTTCTTGGGGCTCTTCGTCGCCTTCTTGGCGGCTGCAGCGGCGGGTTTCTTGGCCTTCTTGGGCGATTTCTTAGCGGCGGGCTTCTTTGCAGCTGCGCTCTTGGGCTTCTTGGCAGCAGCGGGTTTCTTGGCCGCGGGCTTCTTCGCTTTAGGAGCCGCCTTCTTCGCCGGTTTCTTCTTGGTCTCGGTTTGCTTCTTGCTTATCTTGAAGGATCCCGAGGCACCGGTCCCTTTGACCTGAAGCAGGGCGCCTTTAGTCACCAGGCTCTTGATGGCGAGCTTGACGCGGGAGTTGTTCTTCTCCACGTCGTAGCCGCTGGCGGCGAGAGCTTTCTTGAGGGCGGCGAGCGACACGCCGCTCCTCTCCTTGGACGCGGACACGGCTTTGAGGATCAGCTCACCGACGCCTGGACCTGCTTTCTTGGCTTTGGAGGCGGACTTCTTCTTGGGCGCTTTGGCCGGCGGGGCGGCAGCGGCCGGGGCTGGAGCGGTTTCTGCCATTTTTCAGAGCGGGTTTACAGTCTGTCAAACGCTGAGTTCAAAGATGAATGTCGCTCGAGCAGCGCTGCGCTCTTAAACAACAGATGAGAACCTTATAGACTCAACCCCAGCCGCTCGGTGTCTGCGCGCCTCCGCGAGCCCCTCGCACTTGTGTTTTCTTCTCCTATATTGAAGGGCAATACTCGAGTGGCAAAACAGTTTGACGCAGTAAAAACCAAGCGAACACCGAGCAGAGGTTCTTGGCTTTCTTTGGAGACTAAAACACACTGCGAGGAAATGTTCCTTTTGACCTGATCGGGTCAAACTCAAGGCGAGCATCAGCTACGGCACAAAGCCGCGTGTAAATTTTTTGCCTTGTTTAACTGGAAAAGTTGATAAAAGATTAAAGTCTTCCTCTGTGTGTTTCAGAAACAGTTTGAAAATGCATTTGATGTAAGGTGCATCAGTGAAGGGCGTGTGCAGTGTTTTATACAGCTGTTGTTTTGGGCAGCTTGAAGCACAAAAACACCCGAGTCGTCTTGTGACTCGTGTCAAGAAAGAGGCTCGTTCTAGGAAGGTGATTTTCTTCCCGTAGTCTTTCGTGGTGCATAGAATGTCCAAATGCTAACAAATAATGTCATTAAAAAAATCTGCTTTTCATGTTTCAGCTCGAAAAACGATATGAGATCCATTTAAACAACAAAAATAGTAATAATAATATTTTTTTTTTTTTTTGTCACCAAATTCAGGACGTTGATGTCATCTGTCAAAACTCTAGACGCAAAACTAAAAACAGTCATTATTAATACACCGTGTTCCAAATTATTATGCACGTAACATATTGGGATTTTGGTACAATAAAGAGTCAGATTTTTGTTTGAGTTGTTTTTCACATCATTTCAGGTTACTGGTATCAATCTCAGACTGGTTTGGTCAAGAGTTTGCCAGGTCTTCTTGGGTAAATGGAAACCCTATAAAGAGGTTGTTCCACATTATTAAGCAAGTCACTGTTCTCATAAAATATAACGAGGAAGAAAGATCTTTCTGAAGATGAAAAGTATGAAACAATGCAATATCTTGCAAAAGGCATCAACACAAACAATATTTTGCTAAAGGAAAAAAAAATATTATTGAACTGTCAAAAGATTTGTAATTGACTTACTGTAGAAGCACATACGATCTTGGTAAGATGAAGATTTATTAAGAAAGTTTCTGTCAAACAAATGAACTGTATTGCAATACCAGCTGTAAAAAGCCACCGCTGAGCAGCAAAACACGTGTTTGAAGCTACTGGAGTCTCCATCTAGGCTAGTGACAAATGGTCAAAAAGTGCTTTAGTTTTCGAGATACCTGATGGCTTGTTGGAAAGGTGGGGCTGTGCTGAATCCAGCAATACCAAATATGTAAATATAGCATGACAAATAGTCACTCAATGTATGAGGTGTCCAAAATGAAAGAACACTGGACAAAATAGCCTCAAGTACATATCACATTATCAGTGGTGAGAAGAATTTTGACTAATTCATTGTTACTGCAAAGCAACTTACATTAGGTAAGTGTTGATCTATATTTATGATACATTTAATAATGATACATTTCATAAGGCACAGTATACTATACAATTCATATGAACCACAGATCCAATTGAATCAAGTTAGCATTGGAATGGAACACCTTTATTAAAATACCGTCACTGTCGTGCAGAATCCTTGCATGTCCAAATTTTGTCTATTTCATATTTTTTCACAGTTCAATGCTATTGGTCAAACCCCACGTGGTAAACAATCTAAAGCGTTGAAAATAGATTGAGAGCAAATCTCTTAACTCCATTGGACACTTCAACTGTCTGAGAATCCTCGTAACGCCACCTCTTCTTCACTCAGCGGCAGGAGTTCCACGCCTTTTTGTGTCCTCAGGATTTTAAGTCACAACGATAGAGAAATCCTCGTCGAGCAACACATAAAGCAAGCCTAAACTCTGATTTTATCTGTTTTAAACTATGATATCAGTTATTGATGTATTTTAAATGTCTACTTATTACTAGGCAAGGCAAGGCAAGTTTATTTATATAGCACATTTCATACACAATGGTAATTCAAAGTGCTTTACATAAAATAAAGTAAAATAATCATGAAGAAAAATAATAAAAATAAAGACAAGCAATTTTACAACTTTTAAAATGATGAAAAAAACTACTTAACTAAAATGAATTTAAAAACAGTTAGAAAATGATTTTACATAAAAAAATAAAAATAAAAAAAAACAGTGAAAATATAGTACAATCAGTTCGGACATTGCACAGTGCTCATTCAATAAATGCACAGCTAAACAGATGAATTTTGAGTCTAGATTTAAATGTGAATAATGCTTTAGCACATCTGATCTCTTCTGGAAGCTGATTCCAAGTGCGGGCAGCATAGTAACTAAAGGCAGACTCCCCTTGTTTTGTGTGAACCCTTGGTATTTCTAACTGACTCGATCCTAATGATCTGAGTGCTCTGTTAGGTTTATATTCAGTGAACATATCTGCAATATATTTCGGTCCTAGGTCATTTAGTGACTTATATACGAGTAAAAGTACTTTAAAATCAATCCTAAATGTAACTGGAAGCCAGTGTAAGGGAAGGCCAGTGAGGAGCCCATTACAATAGTCCACCCTGCTGGTGATAAAGGAATGAACACGTTTCTCCAAGTCTTGGCTGGAAACAAAACATCTAATTCTTGCAATGTTTTTTAAATGATAGTATGCTGATTTAGTTACTGCTTTGACATGACTACTGAAACTAAGGTCTGTCTCCAGAATCACACCAAGATTCCTGACTTGATTTTTTGTTGTGAGACCCCTAGAGTCAATGTAATTCCCTCGAAGCACTGGCAGACACAAGTGGTTTTCTTGCAACGGGTTTATTTGAAGCTTATTCTCCGTATCCACCGTGAAAACTAAACATACAGTATAACGAGAAAATAAAGACTGCATTAGCTTAATATGAACATACAATGGCATGCGCAGCATGTAAAATAACGTTCACCAAAGTAAAATACAGACACAAAACAGCATACCTCGTTGGCTGCATGCTGTACACAATGGAATAAATGTTTCCTTAGATCGCTGACATCCACTATATCAACCTTAACACTTTTATCAGAGCATTAAATTGTCCATGCTTCTCTTGCTGTTAGCTTGACGACTCTCTCACACGCGTACGTCCCCATAAGACCTTGCGCGGAAACTTCAAAATAAAAGCACTTCACTTTTACCAAGTAAAATCACTAAATAATACTAAATGTGATTTATAATTCTAAATTATGACATTGGTTGAAAACAAATTATACATTATTATAATGTTGTGACAATGACACTCCCACCAAATCACACAAACCTTAATGTGGATTTCTCTACACATAATGGATGTTGCCAATAAACTTATAAACAAAACTTCTAACCTTTTGGTATTTAAATATTTAGCATAGAGTTTCAATAAAAACAATAAACTCCTTAGTCTGCCTCAAGCAGAGTAACAACTTTATGTATGGGCCTTTCAAGGAACACTGTTTTAGTTATGGATTTTCCCTTTTTGTCAAATGTAGTGTTACTAACTAGCAACCTTACTTTTCTCACCCTACTATCTGACCCTGGATAGACTTCTGTGACCCTTGCTAGCTTCCATTCGTTGCGTGGTTCTTTGCTTCACACCTTTGTATTCTTTGACTTGTCGTTTCAATCTGGCAACTGCTTTTACTGCTCTTGACCAATCAGAGAATTTCTGTAGGCGATCCAGAAAAGATCTATCTTCTTTGGCTTTAGTATTACACACAAGCACCTTGCGAAGCTCGGGATCATCCGGTCTGATTTCTCCCACCTTGGGTTCTCTTTCAGGTAGTTCTTTACACCAAAGAAACTTTGGACCTGTGAACCAGTTTGAGTTCTTAAGTTGCTCTGCAGTTAAACCCCGAGAGGCATGATCTGCCGGATTATTCTCAGAGGCAACATAAGCCCATTGCTCAGGCATTGTACTTGACTTGATTCTCTGTATGCGGTTGGCTACGAAAACTTGAAATCTTCTGGCATCATTGTTTGTGTAGCCAAGAACGACTGTCGAATCTGCCCAAAAGAACTCTTGCAGATCTTGGATTTCTAATTCCTTTTGGAGCATGTCACTAGTTCGAACCGCAACAACTGCCGCAGAAAGCTCAAGTCTCGGAATAGTTGTGACCTTGGTTGGTGACACTCTTGACTTGCCCATTACCAGACAGCAATGAACTTCATCGGACATGTTAATGGCTCGAAGGTAGGTACATTCACCGTAGCCAGAGACGCTTGCATCTGCAAAGTGGTGAAGTTCATATCCTTTCACTTTGCCGAAATTTGAAGGTAAAAAACACCTTTTGATTTGCATTTCAGCAAGATTGGGCAGGTCTCTGATCCAGGACTCCCACTTAGGTCTTAGGTTTTCCGGAAGTTCCTCATCCCAGCCAATTTTCTCTCTGCACATTTGCTGGAGTATTTGTTTCCCCAAAAGGACAAAGGGTGCCATGAACCCCAGGGGATCATACACAGAGGCTACAGTAGAGAGCACACCTTTTCTTGTTAGTGGATTAAGTTTTACTTGAACTCTGAATTTGAATGAGTCTGATGTGATGCACCATTCTACTCCTAGAGCTCTCTCCATGTGCGGTGAACTCAAGGCCATGTCTAGATCTTTGATTGTGGCACGTTCTTCTTCTGGGATGGTTGCCATCACTATCTCACTGTTGGAAACAAACTTGTGGAGTCTTAGCTTGCCAGTGGAGCAAAGTTCTCTTGATTCTTTGACAAGCTGAATGGCTTCCTTCTCAGTTTGGACACTTGCAAGACCATCATCAACATAGAAATTTCTTTGAATGAAGCGTATGGAGTCTTCACTGAACTGACCTCGTCCTTGTCCTGCCAGATGTTTCAGGCCGAAGTTGGCACAGCCAGGAGAAGAGGCTGCTCCAAACAAGTGGACCTTCATTCTGTAAATTGATGGTATGGTTTCCAAGTTGCCATTCTCCCACCAAAGGAATCTTAAATAATCTTGATCTTCCCTTTTCACGTGAAACTGGTGAAACATCCTTTCAATGTCACACATGACTGCAATGGAACCTTTTCTGAAGCGACATAGAACACCCACCAATGTATTTGTCAAGTCAGGACCGGTAAGCAGGTAGTCATTGAGAGATGTTTCTTTAAACTTGGCAGAACAGTCAAATACTACACGTAATTTTCCTGGTTTTCGTGGATGATAAACTCCATGATGTGGAATGTACCAGGCCGGACTGTTGTCAATTTCTTCCTCTGGAACCTTTTCCGCTTCACCACGTGAAATAATATCGTCCATGAAGTTTACGTAGTCTTTGTAATACTGTTGATCTTTCTTTAATCTCCTTTCTAGACAGTGCAGTCGATGTGTTGCGCATGTCTTGTTGTTAGGTAATTTGGGTCTTTCCTCTTTGAACGGTAATGGCATTTCGTAGTGACCATTGTGTTTCTGTGTGATGTTTTCTCTCAACTTCGTCAGGAACTTGAGATCTTCTTGAGACACCAGATTATCTTCTCCAGCTTTTTCAGAGAAGTCAGACTCAAGGACCTTTATAATGTCTGAGGGAGTGATCTCTTTTACTTTGTTTCGGCTCACATAGTGTACTTCAGCTTTGAGATTGAGAGAAGGCTCCACACCTGGTGTCACTTGTCTCACTACTATGCGATGACTAATTCCGATGGCATCACCGTAGTCTACAGTGGGATGCCTATGGCCAACAATGCTCCATCCAAGGTCCGTACGCTGTGCATAAGGTTGATGATCTTCGCCAAACACAACTTCCTTTGGAAGTAGAGCTTGTGAGCAGTTATACCCAATAAGCAGACCTACTTCACAGTCCTGCAGAGGTGCAATCTCTTCTTGGAGGTGCTCTAGATGGGACCATGCTTTAGCGGTTTCGTTTGTAGGTATGTGCGATTTGTTGGCTGGAATAAACTCGCGTGTGTAGACGGGTGGCAAGGAGATGTTCTTACCGGAGTAAAAGCCTCTGACTTGTAGGTTATTTACTCTTTGAGAGCTTACTACTGTAGTTCTTGAGGTCATAGTAGAGAGCTTGAGCTTCACTTGTTCTTTGTCTGCTTCCAAGACTTCAGCTACTTCACTTAGAACGAAGGTTGTGTCGCTTTGAGAATCCAACAGAGCATATACAAGGACTTCTTTTTCTGGTTGAGTTAAGGATGAAAGCCAGACAGGAATTACTGCAGCTGTTTGTGCATTAACTTCACCAAGTATTACTCTATTGGAAGTAGCAGTTGTGGTTTCTTCATGTTGGGATGATTGAGGTATTTCTCTGTATCTTTCTTGACTTGGATTTTGCTTGGCTTGTGGCGGTCTTTGTTCTTTTTTGTCTCGCTCCTCATGCAGACAGGTAGGATGCCGCTTATTGCAAATGTCGCAGACACTTCTACTGTTGCAGCTCTTTGACTGGTGACCAGACCTGAGACACCCAAAGCATAGACTTTCAACTCGAATGAATTTGATTCTGTCTGAAACCGCTTTCTGCATGAACTTCCTACATTTGTGCAAAGTATGCCCAGTTTTCTTACAGAAAGTGCATGTAATAAAAGTCTGTTCGCTGGAACTTGTGGTCAGTGTCTTTGCTCTGAAGTTTTGTTGTTTTTGGACTTTTGGGTTTTCAGCTTCACCTTGTTTTAGTGACTGCAATGATGTGACAGAATTGCAGGCAATTTTGGCCTCCCTTGCCAGAAATTTGACAAATTGGCTAAAGGAGGGAAATTGGTTAATCTCTTCTTCTACTTCGATAACCTTCCGATTTCATCTTGCCGTTAGCCAATCAGGTAGCTTGGAGAGAATTTTCCTGTTCCCTTTCAATACTTCACTCGTACTGCGTCGAAGACGCATATGGGAAAAAAACCTTTTTTCTCCTGAACTGAAGCCTTATTCAATCACGCAGTGAAACTGCACAGCCATTGGATCGTGCAGTGCTATTAAAACAAACCAATGGCTTGGCAGCGGTGCTGCACGAACCTATGGCAGCGAAGCCCGCCAAAGCCCGCCAATATGGGCAGGGAATCTGGCTATATATTGCCCGCTTCGCCACAGGAATTCAGATTATTTCTCCTTCAGCGACGACTGAGTTGTGCAGCCTTTTTAGCATGGCAAGGAACGCAGTACTCGTTCCCGTATTTCAGGGAACCGAGGTTACGTTAGTAACCGAGTAAGTTCCCTTTCAATACTTCACTCGTACTGCGTCGAAGACGCATATGGGAACCCAGTTCAATCACGCCATGCTAAGAAGGGAGGACGACCAACGCAATCAAACTTGATTTGTCAAACCAAGATATGACAATAGCAACTAGGGGCAGAATAAGCTCAATGAGGATACGTCTGGCCTAGCCTGATCATTCCGTGTTCGTATGGCCTCAGTAGCCAAGGGACCGAGTGCATACGAGTAGAGTTTGAGCCTTGGGCAAGAATGGCCAAGAGCATGCAAATGAGGAACAAGAAGGTGACCTTCACACAGAAAGTACCCTAGCATGAAGCGCCGGGACGTCTAGATTGTAAAATCTAGCAAATGTGGATGGCGAGCTCCAGCCAGCCGCCTCACAAATTTCTGCGATTAGTCACACCACTAGACCATGCCCAAGACGAAGACACTGCTCTCGTCGAATGGGCTCTTACTCCAATTGGGCTTTGCAGGCCCAAAGAAGAGTAGGCTAGCTGGATTGCATCAACAATCCACCTTGAAAGTCTTTGCTTAGAGACCGGTAACCATCTGGTGCGGTTTCCAAAGCATATGAAAAGCTGTTCTGATCGTCTTATTGGCGCAGAACGCTCTATGTAGACTTTTAGAGCCCTCACTGGGCAACGTAGATTCAGCCCTGGATCCTCCTCTGTGTTTTGTAACGCAGAGAGGGTGACCACTTGTGCTCTAAAGGGTGTGGAGAGCACCTTTGGCACATAGCCATGCCTCGGTTTCAGGACGACCCTCGAGTCGTTAGGCCCGAATTCTAGGCAATTAGGGCTTATTGAAAGTGCTTGCAAATCACCCACATGCTTAACAGATGCTAGTGCCAATAGCAGAGCGGTCTTCAGTGACAGGGCTTTAAGGCCTATGGACTGTAGCGGTTCAAAGGGGGCCCCCTTCAGGGCTCTCAGCACCGTGGGCAGGTCCCAAGAAGGGACGGTGGGAGAGCAAGGTGGATGAAGCCGTCTGGCACCTCTCATAAATCGGACAATGAAGTCGTTTCTGCCCACCGACTGGCCTGCTATAAGGGCGTGTGACGCCGCTATAGTTGCTACATAGACCTTAAGCGTGGAGGGGGATCGTCCCTTCTCCAAGAGCTCTTGCAAAAATGACAGTATCACTGATACGTCACAAGAGGTCGGGCTTTCACCATGGTCTGAACACCATGTGGAGAACACAGACCATTTGGAGGCATAGAGGCGTCGTGTAGACGGAGCTCTAGCCTGTGAAATTGTGTCTAGCACACGCTCAGGGAGTCCCGCGGGCTCCCGTCGAGCGACCAAAGGTGCAGAGACCACTTCTCTGGGTGTGGATGCCAAATCGTACCGTCTGCCTGAGAAAGGAGGTCCCGTCTCAGGGGAACGGGCCATGGGGCTGCAGTCAGCATCTGCGACAGGTCGGCTATCCAGTGCTGATTTTCCCAGAATGGGGCTACAAGCAGAACCCTGCATCTCTGGTCCCTGACCCGCCTGATTACTTGGGGAATCAGAGGGACCGGAGGAAAAGCATAAAGAAGACGGTTGGGCCATTCCTGGGACAACGCGTCCTTGATCTTGGAAAAATATATTGGGCAATGAGAGTTGTCTTTAGAGGCAAAGAGGTCTATTTCCGCTCTGCCAAAGACCTCCCATATCTTCTGAACCGTCTGCGGGTGGAGTCTCCACTCTTCTGAGGAGACTCCGCTTCTTGACAGCAAATCCGCGCCCTTGTTCAGCTTGCCCGGAAGATGCACTGCTCTCAGGGACCCCAAATTGCTTTGGGTCCATTCCAGCAGTCGCGACGTTAGTCTGAAGAGACGCGTCGATGACAGCCCACCTTGGTGATTTATATAAGAGACCACCGTCATGCTGTCCGATCTGACCAGCACGTGGTGGCTCTTTAGGTCTGACAGGAAGCTCTGGCAGGCTCGTTGAACTGCAATCATCTCGAGGCAGTTGATGTGAAGCCTGCTCTCCTCTTTCGACCATTGGCCGAAAGCGGGGTTCCCTTCGCACAGCGCGCCCCAACCCTTGTTGGACGCGACTGTGGAGATCACTTTCCTTCTGCAAACCATACCAAGTGGAGCACCCCGTTCCATCCATTGCATGTTCCTCCAAGGGGTCAGGGCCGAAATACAGTCCTGACTCACCTTGATATTCAAGTGTCCGTGACGCCATGCATGAGGTGGACAGCAATATTGGAGGGGGCGCATACGAAGCATACGAAGCAGCCCGAGCTCCAGCACCGGCGATGCCGCCGCCATAAGACCCAGCAGCTTCTGGAATGTATTTAGGGGTCGAGAAGCACCTATTTTGAAAGAGGTCTCAAGTCGCTGTAGAGCCGCAGCGTGCTCCTTCACCATTGTTGCCCTCATCGTCACTGAGTCTAACACTGTTCCCAGAAACGATATCCGTCGGCTGGGGGACAGTGAGCTCTTGACAAAGTTCACCCTGAGCCCCAGGCATTCCAGCTTGCTGAGGAGCACAGTTCTGTAACCCAATGCCTCCCCCTCTGACTGAGCTAGAACTAGCCAGTCGTCGAGGTAATTGAGAATGCGGATGCCCTTCTGCCTGAGAGGGGAGAGAGCCGCATCCATGCACTTTGTGAACGTGCGAGGCGCCAGAGACAGCCCAAAGGGGAGGACCTTGTATTGGTAAGCCACTCCCTCGAAGGCAAATCTCAAGAACGGCCTGTGACGGGGGGCTATCTGGATGTGAAAGTAAGCGTCTTTCAGATCCAGCGAAAAGAACCAATCCCCTGAGCGTATTTGCGAGAGGATTTGTTTCAATGTGATCATTCTGAAGCGCCGTCTCATGAGGGCACGGTTCAGATGTCTTAAATCGAGGATGGGGCGCAGCCCGCCATCCTTCTTGGGAACTAGGAAGTAACGGCTGTAAAACCCTGAGTCGCGGTGTGCTGGGGGAACGATTTCTATAGCTCCCTTCACCAGCAGATTTTTCACTTCGGCACGAAGAACGTGAGCGTTCTCGTTGTGCACCGAAGTGGTGACCGCCCCGCGAAAGCATGGTGGCTGTCGTGCGAACTGAAGGGAATAGCCGTGTTTTATTACTCCCATGACCCAATCTGATACCCCGGGAATGGCTTGCCATTGTGAGGCCCGGATGGACAGAGGTTGTATTAACTCGAGTGATTGACCGCCGTGGGGGGACATAGCACTCGTGAGTGTTGTGTGAGGAAAACTGCTCTTTTTGTGAAGGAGTGTGTTTTTTATTTTTTGCACTATAACACCGCTTTGCTGTCTGGGCGCTAACAAGGGCCCATTGTTTGCAGCAGGAATAACTTTGTCAACATCTGGAGATGGACGGTAGAACACACGGGGCAGTTTGGGGGGTGGTCCGGCTGTGGCGAGACTTAGCCCCCTCCTCTTTCTTTCCTGTCGATCAGGATGACGGCGGCAGCGCAGGGTCCAGCACTATCTTGGGCCGGGGTCCCATGCGCTTAGGATACTGATACCGTCTGGTGTCCGAGCAAGAACGGTGTCGAGGCTCGGGTTTCACCGGCTGGGCTGCGGTGGTAGCAGCTGGCACTTGCTTAGGAGGCTGACGAATCGGCACCTGTCTGGGGCGACTGGCAGCAGATGAAGCGCGTTTTGGCAGGAAGTGACGCATTGCCTGGGACGACTTCTGAGCACTTCTCAGCTCCCTGAGCGTGGCGACATCTGGGCCAGACTTGTCGGTGGCGGCGAGAAGTTTGGCCTGGAAGACTTGAAGCACCGCCATAGAGTGGAGCGCCGCGGCTGCTTGCCCTGCCGATGAGTAGGCACGCCCGGCGAGCGCCGACGTCGTACGGCAGGGTTTGGACGGATGGTTGGCCTTGGCTTTCCATCCAATAGCTGCTGGCGGGCAGAGATGCGCGGCCACAGACTCGTCCAGCGGCGGCAGCCGTTCGTATCCTCTTTCATCAGCGCCGTCAATTGAGGTGAGGGCGGATGAAGATGAAGTACGCAGGCGCGCTGAGTAGGGGGCGCGCCACGATTTAGTGAGCTCGTCGTGGACCTCCGGGAAGAACGGAGCAGTTCGCTGACGAGGGGCTTGCTGGCGCCCCGGCAGAAACCATTCATCCAGACGGCTATGGACTGGTTCCTCTGGAGGAGACCAATCCAGACCCAGCTCATCCACTGCCCTGGAGAGAACGCGGATAAGCTCGGCGTCCATCCCGTGTTTCGAGCGGTTTGGTTCAGATGACATCGAGGGGGAGGGGTCCGGCGAGCCCGAGAGCTCCTCAGCATCTGAAGCGGCTAGAGACATGCTGTCCTCTAGCAGTTCCTCCTCAGTCCCTCCAAACAAAAGGGGGGACCCTTCCCGCCTGAGGGGCTCTGCACGAGCTGCAATGACGAGATGGCATTTGCAACAACGCCGTAGAAAAAGGCTCTTTTAGAGAAATTTGCTCTTTTAATATATCTCACCGGATGGCCGCAGGGAAGCGATGTATCTGCGGTGGGGACTGGCAGTCGCGTTCCAGTGCGAGGCGTGTCAACGGCGAGCAGTTCAGCGGAGTGAAGGCGAAGCGATGTGACGTCGTCGCTGAAGGAGAAATAATCTGAATTCCTGTGGCGAAGCGGGCAATATATAGCCAGATTCCCTGCCCATATTGGCGGGCTTTGGCGGGCTTCGCTGCCATAGGTTCGTGCAGCACCGCTGCCAAGCCATTGGTTTGTTTTAATAGCACTGCACGATCCAATGGCTGTGCAGTTTCACTGCGTGATTGAATAAGGCTTCAGTTCAGGAGAAAAAAGGTTTTTTTCCCATATGCGTCTTCGACGCAGTACGAGTGAAGTATTGAAAGGGAACAGGAAAATTCTCTCCAAGCTACCTGATTGGCTAACGGCAAGATGAAATCGGAAGGTTATCGAAGTAGAAGAAGAGATTAACCAATTTCCCTCCTTTAGCCAATTTGTCAAATTTCTGGCAAGGGAGGCCAAAATTGCCTGCAATTCTGTCACATCATTGCAGTCACTAAAACAAGGTGAAGCTGAAAACCCAAAAGTCCAAAAACAACAAAACTTCAGAGCAAAGACACTGACCACAAGTTCCAGCGAACAGACTTTTATTACATGCACTTTCTGTAAGAAAACTGGGCATACTTTGCACAAATGTAGGAAGTTCATGCAGAAAGCGGTTTCAGACAGAATCAAATTCATTCGAGTTGAAAGTCTATGCTTTGGGTGTCTCAGGTCTGGTCACCAGTCAAAGAGCTGCAACAGTAGAAGTGTCTGCGACATTTGCAATAAGCGGCATCCTACCTGTCTGCATGAGGAGCGAGACAAAAAAGAACAAAGACCGCCACAAGCCAAGCAAAATCCAAGTCAAGAAAGATACAGAGAAATACCTCAATCATCCCAACATGAAGAAACCACAACTGCTACTTCCAATAGAGTAATACTTGGTGAAGTTAATGCACAAACAGCTGCAGTAATTCCTGTCTGGCTTTCATCCTTAACTCAACCAGAAAAAGAAGTCCTTGTATATGCTCTGTTGGATTCTCAAAGCGACACAACCTTCGTTCTAAGTGAAGTAGCTGAAGTCTTGGAAGCAGACAAAGAACAAGTGAAGCTCAAGCTCTCTACTATGACCTCAAGAACTACAGTAGTAAGCTCTCAAAGAGTAAATAACCTACAAGTCAGAGGCTTTTACTCCGGTAAGAACATCTCCTTGCCACCCGTCTACACACGCGAGTTTATTCCAGCCAACAAATCGCACATACCTACAAACGAAACCGCTAAAGCATGGTCCCATCTAGAGCACCTCCAAGAAGAGATTGCACCTCTGCAGGACTGTGAAGTAGGTCTGCTTATTGGGTATAACTGCTCACAAGCTCTACTTCCAAAGGAAGTTGTGTTTGGCGAAGATCATCAACCTTATGCACAGCGTACGGACCTTGGATGGAGCATTGTTGGCCATAGGCATCCCACTGTAGACTACGGTGATGCCATCGGAATTAGTCATCGCATAGTAGTGAGACAAGTGACACCAGGTGTGGAGCCTTCTCTCAATCTCAAAGCTGAAGTACACTATGTGAGCCGAAACAAAGTAAAAGAGATCACTCCCTCAGACATTATAAAGGTCCTTGAGTCTGACTTCTCTGAAAAAGCTGGAGAAGATAATCTGGTGTCTCAAGAAGATCTCAAGTTCCTGACGAAGTTGAGAGAAAACATCACACAGAAACACAATGGTCACTACGAAATGCCATTACCGTTCAAAGAGGAAAGACCCAAATTACCTAACAACAAGACATGCGCAACACATCGACTGCACTGTCTAGAAAGGAGATTAAAGAAAGATCAACAGTATTACAAAGACTACGTAAACTTCATGGACGATATTATTTCACGTGGTGAAGCGGAAAAGGTTCCAGAGGAAGAAATTGACAACAGTCCGGCCTGGTACATTCCACATCATGGAGTTTATCATCCACGAAAACCAGGAAAATTACGTGTAGTATTTGACTGTTCTGCCAAGTTTAAAGAAACATCTCTCAATGACTACCTGCTTACCGGTCCTGACTTGACAAATACATTGGTGGGTGTTCTATGTCGCTTCAGAAAAGGTTCCATTGCAGTCATGTGTGACATTGAAAGGATGTTTCACCAGTTTCACGTGAAAAGGGAAGATCAAGATTATTTAAGATTCCTTTGGTGGGAGAATGGCAACTTGGAAACCATACCATCAATTTACAGAATGAAGGTCCACTTGTTTGGAGCAGCCTCTTCTCCTGGCTGTGCCAACTTCGGCCTGAAACATCTGGCAGGACAAGGACGAGGTCAGTTCAGTGAAGACTCCATACGCTTCATTCAAAGAAATTTCTATGTTGATGATGGTCTTGCAAGTGTCCAAACTGAGAAGGAAGCCATTCAGCTTGTCAAAGAATCAAGAGAACTTTGCTCCACTGGCAAGCTAAGACTCCACAAGTTTGTTTCCAACAGTGAGATAGTGATGGCAACCATCCCAGAAGAAGAACGTGCCACAATCAAAGATCTAGACATGGCCTTGAGTTCACCGCACATGGAGAGAGCTCTAGGAGTAGAATGGTGCATCACATCAGACTCATTCAAATTCAGAGTTCAAGTAAAACTTAATCCACTAACAAGAAAAGGTGTGCTCTCTACTGTAGCCTCTGTGTATGATCCCCTGGGGTTCATGGCACCCTTTGTCCTTTTGGGGAAACAAATACTCCAGCAAATGTGCAGAGAGAAAATTGGCTGGGATGAGGAACTTCCGGAAAACCTAAGACCTAAGTGGGAGTCCTGGATCAGAGACCTGCCCAATCTTGCTGAAATGCAAATCAAAAGGTGTTTTTTACCTTCAAATTTCGGCAAAGTGAAAGGATATGAACTTCACCACTTTGCAGATGCAAGCGTCTCTGGCTACGGTGAATGTACCTACCTTCGAGCCATTAACATGTCCGATGAAGTTCATTGCTGTCTGGTAATGGGCAAGTCAAGAGTGTCACCAACCAAGGTCACAACTATTCCGAGACTTGAGCTTTCTGCGGCAGTTGTTGCGGTTCGAACTAGTGACATGCTCCAAAAGGAATTAGAAATCCAAGATCTGCAAGAGTTCTTTTGGGCAGATTCGACAGTCGTTCTTGGCTACACAAACAATGATGCCAGAAGATTTCAAGTTTTCGTAGCCAACCGCATACAGAGAATCAAGTCAAGTACAATGCCTGAGCAATGGGCTTATGTTGCCTCTGAGAATAATCCGGCAGATCATGCCTCTCGGGGTTTAACTGCAGAGCAACTTAAGAACTCAAACTGGTTCACAGGTCCAAAGTTTCTTTGGTGTAAAGAACTACCTGAAAGAGAACCCAAGGTGGGAGAAATCAGACCGGATGATCCCGAGCTTCGCAAGGTGCTTGTGTGTAATACTAAAGCCAAAGAAGATAGATCTTTTCTGGATCGCCTACAGAAATTCTCTGATTGGTCAAGAGCAGTAAAAGCAGTTGCCAGATTGAAACGACAAGTCAAAGAATACAAAGGTGTGAAGCAAAGAACCACGCAACGAATGGAAGCTAGCAAGGGTCACAGAAGTCTATCCAGGGTCAGATAGTAGGGTGAGAAAAGTAAGGTTGCTAGTTAGTAACACTACATTTGACAAAAAGGGAAAATCCATAACTAAAACAGTGTTCCTTGAAAGGCCCATACATAAAGTTGTTACTCTGCTTGAGGCAGACTAAGGAGTTTATTGTTTTTATTGAAACTCTATGCTAAATATTTAAATACCAAAAGGTTAGAAGTTTTGTTTATAAGTTTATTGGCAACATCCATTATGTGTAGAGAAATCCACATTAAGGTTTGTGTGATTTGGTGGGAGTGTCATTGTCACAACATTATAATAATGTATAATTTGTTTTCAACCAATGTCATAATTTAGAATTATAAATCACATTTAGTATTATTTAGTGATTTTACTTGGTAAAAGTGAAGTGCTTTTATTTTGAAGTTTCCGCGCAAGGTCTTATGGGGACGTACGCGTGTGAGAGAGTCGTCAAGCTAACAGCAAGAGAAGCATGGACAATTTAATGCTCTGATAAAAGTGTTAAGGTTGATATAGTGGATGTCAGCGATCTAAGGAAACATTTATTCCATTGTGTACAGCATGCAGCCAACGAGGTATGCTGTTTTGTGTCTGTATTTTACTTTGGTGAACGTTATTTTACATGCTGCGCATGCCATTGTATGTTCATATTAAGCTAATGCAGTCTTTATTTTCTCGTTATACTGTATGTTTAGTTTTCACGGTGGATACGGAGAATAAGCTTCAAATAAACCCGTTGCAAGAAAACCACTTGTGTCTGCCAGTGCTTCGAGGGAATTACATTGACTCTAGGGGTCTCACAACAAAAAATCAAGTCAGGAATCTTGGTGTGATTCTGGAGACAGACCTTAGTTTCAGTAGTCATGTCAAAGCAGTAACTAAATCAGCATACTATCATTTAAAAAACATTGCAAGAATTAGATGTTTTGTTTCCAGCCAAGACTTGGAGAAACGTGTTCATTCCTTTATCACCAGCAGGGTGGACTATTGTAATGGGCTCCTCACTGGCCTTCCCTTACACTGGCTTCCAGTTACATTTAGGATTGATTTTAAAGTACTTTTACTCGTATATAAGTCACTAAATGACCTAGGACCGAAATATATTGCAGATATGTTCACTGAATATAAACCTAACAGAGCACTCAGATCATTAGGATCGAGTCAGTTAGAAATACCAAGGGTTCACACAAAACAAGGGGAGTCTGCCTTTAGTTACTATGCTGCCCGCACTTGGAATCAGCTTCCAGAAGAGATCAGATGTGCTAAAGCATTATTCACATTTAAATCTAGACTCAAAATTCATCTGTTTAGCTGTGCATTTATTGAATGAGCACTGTGCAATGTCCGAACTGATTGTACTATATTTTCACTGTTTTTTTTTATTTTTATTTTTTTATGTAAAATCATTTTCTAACTGTTTTTAAATTCATTTTAGTTAAGTAGTTTTTTTCATCATTTTAAAAGTTGTAAAATTGCTTGTCTTTATTTTTATTATTTTTCTTCATGATTATTTTACTTTATTTTATGTAAAGCACTTTGAATTACCATTGTGTATGAAATGTGCTATATAAATAAACTTGCCTTGCCTTGCCTAGTAATAAGTAGACATTTAAAATACATCAATAACTGATATCATAGTTTAAAACAGATAAAATCAGAGTTTAGGCTTGCTTTATGTGTTGCTCGACGAGGATTTCTCTATCGTTGTGACTTAAAATCCTGAGGACACAAAAAGGCGTGGAACTCCTGCCGCTGAGTGAAGAAGAGGTGGCGTTACGAGGATTCTCAGACAGTTGAAGTGTCCAATGGAGTTAAGAGATTTGCTCTCAATCTATTTTCAACGCTTTAGATTGTTTACCACGTGGGGTTTGACCAATAGCATTGAACTGTGAAAAAATATGAAATAGACAAAATTTGGACATGCAAGGATTCTGCACGACAGTGACGGTATTTTAATAAAGGTGTTCCATTCCAATGCTAACTTGATTCAATTGGATCTGTGGTTCATATGAATTGTATAGTATACTGTGCCTTATGAAATGTATCATTATTAAATGTATCATAAATATAGATCAACACTTACCTAATGTAAGTTGCTTTGCAGTAACAATGAATTAGTCAAAATTCTTCTCACCACTGATAATGTGATATGTACTTGAGGCTATTTTGTCCAGTGTTCTTTCATTTTGGACACCTCATACATTGAGTGACTATTTGTCATGCTATATTTACATATTTGGTATTGCTGGATTCAGCACAGCCCCACCTTTCCAACAAGCCATCAGGTATCTCGAAAACTAAAGCACTTTTTGACCATTTGTCACTAGCCTAGATGGAGACTCCAGTAGCTTCAAACACGTGTTTTGCTGCTCAGCGGTGGCTTTTTACAGCTGGTATTGCAATACAGTTCATTTGTTTGACAGAAACTTTCTTAATAAATCTTCATCTTACCAAGATCGTATGTGCTTCTACAGTAAGTCAATTACAAATCTTTTGACAGTTCAATAATATTTTTTTTTCCTTTAGCAAAATATTGTTTGTGTTGATGCCTTTTGCAAGATATTGCATTGTTTCATACTTTTCATCTTCAGAAAGATCTTTCTTCCTCGTTATATTTTATGAGAACAGTGACTTGCTTAATAATGTGGAACAACCTCTTTATAGGGTTTCCATTTACCCAAGAAGACCTGGCAAACTCTTGACCAAACCAGTCTGAGATTGATACCAGTAACCTGAAATGATGTGAAAAACAACTCAAACAAAAATCTGACTCTTTATTGTACCAAAATCCCAATATGTTACGTGCATAATAATTTGGAACACGGTGTATTAATAATGACTGTTTTTAGTTTTGCGTCTAGAGTTTTGACAGATGACATCAACGTCCTGAATTTGGTGACAAAAAAAAAAAAAAAATATTATTATTACTATTTTTGTTGTTTAAATGGATCTCATATCGTTTTTCGAGCTGAAACATGAAAAGCAGATTTTTTTAATGACATTATTTGTTAGCATTTGGACATTCTATGCACCACGAAAGACTACGGGAAGAAAATCACCTTCCTAGAACGAGCCTCTTTCTTGACACGAGTCACAAGACGACTCGGGTGTTTTTGTGCTTCAAGCTGCCCAAAACAACAGCTGTATAAAACACTGCACACGCCCTTCACTGATGCACCTTACATCAAATGCATTTTCAAACTGTTTCTGAAACACACAGAGGAAGACTTTAATCTTTTATCAACTTTTCCAGTTAAACAAGGCAAAAAATTTACACGCGGCTTTGTGCCGTAGCTGATGCTCGCCTTGAGTTTGACCCGATCAGGTCAAAAGGAACATTTCCTCGCAGTGTGTTTTAGTCTCCAAAGAAAGCCAAGAACCTCTGCTCGGTGTTCGCTTGGTTTTTACTGCGTCAAACTGTTTTGCCACTCGAGTATTGCCCTTCAATATAGGAGAAGAAAACACAAGTGCGAGGGGCTCGCGGAGGCGCGCAGACACCGAGCGGCTGGGGTTGAGTCTATAAGGTTCTCATCTGTTGTTTAAGAGCGCAGCGCTGCTCGAGCGACATTCATCTTTGAACTCAGCGTTTGACAGACTGTAAACCCGCTCTGAAAAATGGCAGAAACCGCTCCAGCCCCGGCCGCTGCCGCCCCGCCGGCCAAAGCGCCCAAGAAGAAGTCCGCCTCCAAAGCCAAGAAAGCAGGTCCAGGCGTCGGTGAGCTGATCCTCAAAGCCGTGTCCGCGTCCAAGGAGAGGAGCGGCGTGTCGCTCGCCGCCCTCAAGAAAGCTCTCGCCGCCAGCGGCTACGACGTGGAGAAGAACAACTCCCGCGTCAAGCTCGCCATCAAGAGCCTGGTGACTAAAGGCGCCCTGCTTCAGGTCAAAGGGACCGGTGCCTCGGGATCCTTCAAGATAAGCAAGAAGCAAACCGAGACCAAGAAGAAACCGGCGAAGAAGGCGGCTCCTAAAGCGAAGAAGCCCGCGGCCAAGAAACCCGCTGCTGCCAAGAAGCCCAAGAGCGCAGCTGCAAAGAAGCCCGCCGCTAAGAAATCGCCCAAGAAGGCCAAGAAACCCGCCGCTGCAGCCGCCAAGAAGGCGACGAAGAGCCCCAAGAAGGCGAAGAAGCCGGCAGCGCCCAAGAAAGCAGCCAAGAGCCCCAAAAAAGCCAAGGCTGCCAAACCCAAGGCAGCAAAACCAAAAGCTGCCAAACCTAAAGCTGCAAAGCCCAAAAAGGCAGCCCCCAAGAAGAAATAAATAGCTTATCTTTTATTCCCCAACGGCTCTTTTCAGAGCCACCCACTAACTCTGAAGAAGGAGCAAAAGATCCGTATGTTGACTGTTGTAGAAGTAAATTACTGTAAGACTATCTGAGTTCACCTCGACTCGGTAATTACATGTTATATATACAGACTGAATTTACAAAAGCCACGAATTATTAATACGAACGGAACAATCTATTCATGTTTTTTTTTTTTTTTTTTCATTGACGTTTTCTATTATTATTTTAGACTTATTCAATTTCCCATCACAATTTCTTGAACGTTTTCTCTCGTGTTCTTATCAGTCTAAAAAGCAGCGCGATCCGAAGCCGGTTGTGGAGGCGTGGCACTGGCGATGGGTGTTGGAGGGAAGTTCACGGATTGGTTTAAAATCTTACAAGGCTCTAGACCAATGGGCGACTGGCATGCTCGTTTAAAATACAGAATAGCCGCGCTCTCATACTGATCTTTTTCTGTTCTCTCAACGTAAGCGTTCTTTCGATCCACAATGAGTGGTAGAGGCAAAACCGGCGGTAAGGCCAGGGCGAAGGCTAAGACTCGCTCTTCCAGGGCTGGTCTTCAGTTCCCCGTCGGTCGTGTGCATAGACTTCTCCGTAAAGGCAACTACGCCGAGCGTGTTGGTGCCGGTGCTCCGGTGTATCTGGCCGCTGTGCTCGAGTATCTGACGGCTGAGATCCTGGAGCTGGCTGGGAACGCCGCTCGGGACAACAAGAAGACCCGTATCATCCCCCGTCACCTGCAGCTGGCGGTGCGCAACGACGAGGAGCTCAACAAACTCCTGGGCGGAGTGACCATCGCTCAGGGCGGCGTGCTGCCCAACATCAACACCAACAACGTCAACAGATTATTTTGCACAACCATTTAAATCAAATAAGGAACGTTCCATAATGAACGAATAACACATAACTATGAAACCTGAGAAGGGTGTGTATTTTTTTTTTTTCAAGGGACCTCGCTATATAAAAGCAATGAAGTTTTGAATTGGACTAAAACCGCCCCATTTTTAGAACAGGAGCTGCGCAGTCATTGGTTAGCAGTGACGCGCAGACTTCACACCTCAGCCAATCACGAGTGTCTGCCCCTTTATGACACCACAGGCTCGTGGTCGTATGATGCTTTAAAACCAGACGCGCAACCCAAAGTAGCAGTTTCTTCTTGTATCCTGAACAAGGTCAGAAGTGCATCGCAACAATGGCAAGAACCAAGCAGACGGCTCGTAAATCTACCGGAGGCAAAGCCCCGAGGAAGCAGCTCGCCACCAAAGCCGCCCGTAAGAGCGCTCCAGCCACCGGCGGCGTCAAGAAGCCTCACCGCTACAGGCCCGGCACCGTGGCTCTGCGAGAGATCCGTCGCTACCAGAAGTCCACCGAGCTGCTGATCCGCAAGCTTCCCTTCCAGCGTCTGGTGCGAGAGATCGCTCAGGACTTCAAGACGGACCTGCGCTTCCAGAGCTCCGCCGTCATGGCCCTGCAGGAGTCCAGCGAGGCTTATCTGGTCGGTCTGTTCGAGGACACCAACCTGTGCGCCATCCACGCCAAGAGAGTCACCATCATGCCCAAAGACATCCAGCTGGCCCGCCGCATCCGTGGAGAGCGCGCTTAAACGCCTGATTTCACAAGCCTCGTAACCCAACCCAAAGGCTCTTTTAAGAGCCACCAAAATCACACTAAACGAGAGTACTTCCACTGTTATACTTGGTAGGGAATTAACACTGCCTAAATCTTTTTAGTGATTTTGCCTTGTTCGTTTTGTTCATTTTGCATTCCCTTCACAACAAAACGTGAATCAAAGCCAAGTGCCGTTTCAAACATGTTAAGTTAACTCGTTAAATTTTCAAAACTATGTCATAGAGGTCTTACGACGCTACGTTTATTTATTTATAAGTTTATTTAATAGGGACCATGCATATTCATGTACATTGTTGTATGAAAATATACCATGTAAATATGACCGAATTAGTAAAGATGAAAAATAGTATCTGCAGTACCTAGGCCTGTGACATAAAAACGAACAAAAATAAATAAATAACCAACAATCATATAACATTCATTAATTATGACAACAGCACACAAATAAAAATATGCATCAACAATACAAAAATTCATAATAACAATGACATTATACATTCACCACTATACTACATTAACAGTGATAATTTATGACTAATAGTGCTGAAAAAAAAACGGTATAAGTAGAGGGAATTTCATTATAAATGGTGTTTATTTTCCGGGGAATTGAGAACCGCTCAATTAATATTTGCACTCAGGGTTGGGGTTAAATTACATGACGTTATTCATTGCTCTAACTAAGCTGGGTTGGGTGCGCGCCAAGTGACGTGGAGTGGGCTTCCGTTAGGTCCTGTAAGCACATGTAAAAGGCCTCCCCTGGCGCATGCGGCGTCACACGTTTGTGTTCGTCATTTACGAGAAGTCAGTCAAGCATGTCTGGAAGAGGCAAAGGAGGTAAAGGGCTCGGGAAAGGAGGCGCTAAGCGTCACCGTAAAGTTCTGCGGGATAACATCCAGGGCATCACCAAACCCGCCATCCGTCGTCTCGCTCGCCGCGGCGGAGTCAAGCGTATCTCCGGTCTGATCTACGAGGAGACCCGCGGTGTGCTGAAGGTGTTCCTGGAGAACGTGATCCGCGATGCCGTGACCTACACCGAGCACGCCAAGAGAAAGACCGTCACCGCCATGGACGTCGTGTACGCGCTGAAGCGACAGGGACGCACTCTGTACGGCTTCGGAGGATAAACGCGTCCGTGTTAGCAGAAAACCACAAAGGCTCTTTTAAGAGCCACCCATACTGTCACTAAAGGGGTTAATGTTGAAGTAATGTTGTTTTTCGCTCTAGGTGAAGAGTAGCAATGAAACTTTGGCTAATTAACTCTTTAGAAAAATAAACGAGAATTCGTGTACTTCCGATTTCTTTATTACTTTAGTGTTTTCATGTTTCAGAGTTGAAAATTAAAAGAAAGAAAGAAGAATGGACGTCACACCTCTGTTTATTAGTGAAGTGACATTCAGCCAAGAATGGAGACCCATACTCAGAATTTGTGCTCTGCATTTAACCCATCCGAAATGCACACACACAGAGCAGTGAAGACACACACACACACACACACACACACACTGTGAGCACACACCCGGAGCAGTGGGCAGCCATTTATGCTGCGGCGCCCGGGGAGCAGTTGGGGGTTCGATGCCTTGCTCAAGGGCACCTAAGTCGTGGTATTGAAGGTGGAGAGAGAGCTGTTCATGCACTCCCCCCACCCACAATTCCGTCCGGCCCGAGACTCAAACTCACAACCCTTCGATTGGGAGTCCAAGCCTCTAACCATTAGGCCACAACTTCCCCAACCATTTTAATTTTTCTTAAAATTAATTTTTCAAAATTAAGAGCTGGTGTAATATTAAGCAATTCTTCTGATAGCGCACAGAATGAGAGCATGTTGATTTTTGTATTGCATGGCATTTTCATTGGTTCGTTTGTCGTTTTTTATGAATCAGAGTGATTTGCCAAACAAAAAGAAAACATCAGATGGCAATGGAGCAGAAGTGAAATTGGTAGGACAGCAGAGAAAAATTAGTGTCTAACCGTCGTTGCTCTTCTTTCTCCAAATTGTATGAAGGGGTTTACATTCACATTTATTCATTTAGCAGACGCTATTATCCAAAGCGACTTACAGATGAAGACCGTGGAAGCAATCCATAACAACAAAAAGAGCAATGATATATAAGTGGTATAACAAGTCTCAGTTAGGTTAACACAGTACACGTAGCAAGGGATTTCAAATAATATAATAAAAAGAAAACGGATAATATGGAAAAGGATAGAGCAAGCTAGTTGGAGGTCTTTACACATATACACACACACATACACAGACATAATTGCATAATAAATGAAAAGAAAATAGAATACAAAAAGATTCGAAAGGTAGTTAGATTTTTTTAAAGAATAGAATTAGAATAGTGAGTGTTAAAGTTAGAGGGTCAAATAAAGATGGCAAAAGAAAGACGATTCTTGAAGACTGCTAAGGACTGAGTTGGGGAGGTCATTCCATCACAAGGAAACATTTAATTTTAAAGTCCGTAAAAGTGACTTTGTGCTTCTTTGGGATGGCACAATCAAGCGACATAATTATTGTTTAGAAGGCACATGCGCGATATCTGAGACCCATTTGTTTTGTATAAATCAACAAAAAGAGCGGGAACTGAAACAAGCAAACTTATTCATTCATAACGGCTGATGTCGTTCGAACACGGAGCAGCGGGTGGGGCTATCAAGTCACCGCTTGTGATTGGCCCTGCTTCCGCTCGTGATACTTCGAGTTGTCCAATCACATGCGAGTTTATGGGTTCGGTCTATGAAAACACGCAATCAGAAGGCGCCATGTCTCCTGGAAAATTAGCATGGGCGAGTCAACATATATCTCTGTCTGGCTTGTTGAAATCATTGACTCGTCAGCATCATCATGCCTGAACCAGCGAAGTCTGCTCCCAAGAAGGGCTCCAAGAAAGCGGTCACTAAGACCGCCGCGAAAGGAGGAAAGAAGCGTAGAAAGTCCAGGAAGGAGAGTTACGCTATCTACGTGTACAAAGTGCTGAAGCAGGTTCATCCTGACACCGGCATCTCTTCGAAGGCGATGGGGATCATGAACTCTTTCGTCAACGACATCTTCGAGCGCATCGCCGGTGAGTCGTCTCGTCTCGCTCACTACAACAAGCGCTCCACCATCACCTCGAGAGAGATCCAGACCGCCGTGCGTCTGCTGCTGCCCGGAGAGCTGGCCAAACACGCCGTGTCTGAGGGCACCAAGGCCGTCACCAAGTACACCAGCTCCAAGTAGAGTGTAACCGGACTTCCACCCCAACGGCTCTTTTAAGAGCCACCCACCTTCTCCGTTAAAGAGCTTTAAGTTTTCATGTGCCTAAACTTCACTTGCCGTAATGTTACCCATGACTCTTTCCGAATGACGCCCGGTGTTGCACTTTTGAATTTAACACCGCTCCTAAAACAAAATGTCGGATGAACGTTAACTTTATAATAATGTGAAATCCCGGACTTATGCTCTCGCGAAGGCGCTCCTGTGTAGTTGTTTTGTAGTGTAAAATGAACTTCATTTCTGTTTCACAACAGACCTAATAAAGCATAGAAAAACAACTTTGAATGACGATAAGTTCGGATCAATTTAAGGATTGGGTCGCAGTAATTTCACAGTAGGTTCATTTTTTTCCCTAACACGTCTAGATCGATCGTGAACGTTGTTCACATTACATACATTAACACAACTTGTGCTATAAAAGATTGATTCAATGTTTACCCGGTTCTTCAGCCTATGATTAGCTCAACTCTTACCCATAGACTTTCCAGTCCTTATTTTGTCACGTGTCCTGACTGTATTAGGTGGAGAAATCAATTTTTCTCCAAAAATAAAAAAATGCACACATTAAAACATCGGGATTATGACATACTGAATTCACCATTACGGGATAAAAAAATGGAAGTTATTAGTGATGGGCATTTTGGCTCTTTATCGTGAGCTGGCTCGGTTGACTCAGCACATAGCTCGGCTCTTTAAAAAACAATAATGTTAGGTGTGAAAACAAGTCTAATTAAATTATCAAATGAAATAATGTATTTTTAAAGAAATTGTGAGAAACTGTATTGATTTATGAAAAAAAAATAATACTATTCAACATTTCTGAACAACATAATAGAACCCATATTAAAGAAAAATAAATAACTGAAAGGATTAAACTGCTCCCTCTTTTTTGGCATGTTATATAGTCAGCATGAACTATCTCACTAGTTATGTTTTGTATAACTAGCATGAACACACACACACAATGCTGATCATATTTTTTTTGCATTCAGAAATGCAAGCTGCCTTTCTTTTGAGGGGCTGATGATCATTAAAATGATTCCTAATGCTGCTGTGCTTCCGAGTCATTGTCCTGCCTTTTCAAAAGCTGTTGTGTTTTTACTCTCCTCTCCTCCAAGTTTGACACTGTGTGTGTGTGTGTGTGATGGCTCGGCCCCTCCCTCATGCCATATAATTGGTCGACACCTCGTGTATGATTGACAGGAACAGAATGTGAGGCTTATCAGACAGTCAAAATATTATATATATATATATATATACATATAGTTGTTCTTTGAATTATTCAATAATTTAAAATAAAATAAAATGCATCCATTATTTCATTATTAAACAATGATTTAATTTCTATAGGCTAGATTTTTTTTAAAATAGAGTCGGCTCTTCAGATATGCGAGCCAGCTCCTGTCGTTCACCTAAAAGAGTCGGCTCATTCGCGTCCAAGTTCAACATACACTTTATTAATAAAGCATATACCATTTACACATAGGCAGACTATAGGCCAGAATATGAATGCAATGTGCTGATTTGCATGTTGAGCGTATTCTTGGGATAAATCATGAATCAATCAGTAAAAATATTCATACAGTGCCCTCCATAAGTATTCCCAGCATTCGGACGTCTTTTGACCGTTGAAAAGACGTCCATCCGAGACGTCCCGTCATTGTTGAAAAACAGTTCCAAAATGAAAGTTGAACCGACCTCTTTGACATCTTCTAGACGTGAACTGCAGGTCTTTTCTGCACGTCCCTGGACGTCTAAATGTGTCTTGAACGTGAACGTCCATAAAACATGAACGTCCATAAAACATCTTAATCACGTGTACATCACTAACAATAACACATTATTTGTGGACATATGCAAAAAAAGAAGCATGTTCTGATTTAGCACATTTTATTGTTTTTGAACAGTTTAGCATCTGTTAACCAAAATAAAATACTAATTACAAAATACTGAATTATTATATAAAGGTATAACCCTCATGTTTGCTTTACTGGGACAACGACAAATAAGAATCTTAAAAATGATAATATATTTAAAAATTTGTTTTTCAATGTTATCTTTGTATCCATTTTGGATTTCTGAAATAAGTTTACAGGCCTACCATTGTGGGAAGTCGTGGCCTAATGGTTAGAGGGTTGGACTCCCAATCGAAGGGTTGTGGGCTCTAGTCTCGGGCCGGACGGAATTGTGGGTGGGGGGAGTGCATGTACAGTTCTCTCTCCACCTTCAATACCACGACTTAGGTGTCCTTGAGCAAGGCATCGAACCCCCAAATGCTCCCCGGGCGCCGCAGCATAAATGGCTGCCCACTGCTCCGGGTGTGTGCTCACAGTGTGTGTGTGTGTGTGTGTGTGTGTGTGTGTGTGTGTGTGTGTGTGTGTGTGTGTGTGTGTGTGTGTGTGTGTGTGTGTGTGTGTGTGTGTGTGTGTGTGTGTGTGTGTGTGTGTGTGTGTTCACTGCTCTGTGTGTGTGCACTTTGGATGGGTTAAATGCAGAGCACAAATTCTGAGTATGGGTCACCATACTTGGCTGAATGTCACTTCACTTCACTCACTCACTTCACTTATTTTTTTTCATCAGAAATATGATTTAATGAGGGGCATCACTGAATAAAAAGTGCTGAAATACTCAATCTTAAAGTCCATTATTATTGTTAAAAATTTCTATTTGCAGTGTTTGTTTATTAATGTTTTTAATATATAATATAAATAAATATCAATTGCATTTATTTTTAAATACTTTAATCATATAATATTAAGAACATTATTAATATTTGAACATGTGGCATAAACACCTTGCAGGAGCCATTGTTTTCTTGTGACAAGAAAATCATAAAACATAAGACCCTCATCATAAAATATGTTTGAAATCATTGCTATTTATGAAATCAAAGTGGTGTAAATGATTTTAAATTGTATAGAACCGACATTAATTAAAATATTACATTTCTGAGAATGTTTTCTACTAGAATGTTAAAAGATGGTTTCTTTTTATAAATTCTTTATTAATCTTGTCATTGACTTACACAGTTGTCTTATAAACACAAAGATATTTGGAAGAATGTTTGTAACCAAGCAGATCTCACAATCCAATAACTGCCACTGTAGGAAAAATTATTATGATCGTAACATGAGGGTGAGAAAATGACGACTATTTTCATTTTTGGATGAACTATCCCTTAAAAAAACTACAGTTGTTTGGCTCATTTCTTGTAACCTCCACCCCCATCTCTTCCCGGAGCAAGCTTCAGGTGTTCTGTCATTGCTGCATCCAATTCAGAGTCTCCACCTCTTCACAGCATCTGAGGGAAGAGAATACATTTCTTTTTAACATAAATAAAAAAAAAAAACATTTGAGATAAATGACATGCACTTATTTTCAAAATATCTTTATGGTCTACAAAAAAAAAAAAAAAAAAAAAAAAAACCCTTGGACCAAGATGAATGAATCATGAATGAAACATTAGGAAAAAAAAGGTAATCAACAAGAATTAGATTTTATTTTTATTGTACAAAAGGTGTTATGCTTTAATGTGATGCCCTTGAGAAACACTCACAGTGTAACTGTGAGAAACTGAAGAGGACATTTCTGATAAGACAGGAGAGCTGTGATGTCCCCTGAATAATTAATTAAAGCGTACCAATAAAAATCACATCAATATAAGTAACTTTTAGCTTTCTAACGTTAGCTAATTTTAGCCATACTCAGTGAATTTCAGTTGACAACGTGGCCATCATTTCTCTCGGTTCCTACGTGTCAAACAAGTAAAACTCAAGCACGTTATTCAAATAATACAAAATGTACTTACCCCACGGTAGATTTTATGTAATTTATATCGACAAATATCCCTCCAAGAGTCCTCTTCGAGTCCTCTCCTCCTCGTGGTGGTTGCCTGCTTGATGTACCGGAACTTCCGGAAGGGAACTTCCGGAATAAAGCGAGATCTATCCTATCGCGGGATTTGGAATATCACGAAATATATCAGTATGTTTTGTGTCTACATCTTGGCAGCACCGTTTTGGCAATTACATCCAACTCGGATTTCACAGAGGGTCATGGTGGACGTGTAACGCACGTGTAAATAACGTCACTAGGTGACGTCCTCTCACAACCGATTCACAACGCGGGTAAATATTGAACTACACGTATCTAAAAGTCAAAGAAACAATTATACATGAAACCTCATAGAACTATAAACGTGTACAAACATATCTGAATGCATTTTTAGGAAATGTTCTGTGTTACATATTTCTACCGATTTATGCCGTCTTACCGCGACTATTTTTGACCAGCCACACGTCGTCGCCGTCGGACCAATGTTTACTGGGTTGGAACAGTGAGTACAAAATTTCTTTCTGCAAATATGCGACAAAACTACAGAATGTCAAATTTTATTATTAGGTCTTTCGTGACACTTAAGCACCTTTCACACTGCACGTTGGACCCGGAAAATTACCGGATTGATCCCAGGCTGGGGACCTAGTTACATTGCCGTGTTCAGTCCCGGAACGAGCGCTGTGTGAACAAAAGCCAGAACTAATGCTGTGAAGGGTATGTCGTATTGATGACGCACGTTAACGTGCAGCTTGTGCAAACTTTAATGAAGCAGAGATCAGTTTGTTCCTCACTTTCCACAGTGGAGTTGAGATCGTTTGCCAGCTTAAGTGAAAGTTAATGTGCCTAGCATTTTTGACTCATACATTACACGTAACAACCTGATGTCACGTGTCTTTACGGGACATCTACGGGCTGTGTGTGAACGCGCGCACAAATTCCGGGTCATCACTGGCAGTGTGAAAGGGGCAAAATACAGTTGATGGGACACATTACCTGTGTATTTTCCAGAATCACAGTGTGAAACACACGTTTTACCTGTTTTACATGTAACCATGTTTGTTTAATGGTATCTGTGAGGATTTCCAGTCAGGATTTAGACCGTATCAGAGTACTGAGACTGCTCTCCTCAAAGATACAAATGACCTGCTCTTATAATCTGATCATGGTTGTATCTCTCTATTAGTGCTATTGGATCTTAGTGCTGCGTTCAAAACTATTGACCACAAAATTCTCTTGAATAGAGTAGAAAACTTTTTTGCCATTAATTCAAGTTCATTAGCATTGTTTAAATTGTACTTATATGCCCGGCATCAATTCGTAGCAGTGATTGAAGAGGTAACATATCCATCACAAGTGCACTATGGAGTACCTCAAGGCTCAGTACTAGAGCCATTACTCTTCCTGCTTTACATGTTTACCCTGGGAGATATCATGAGGAAACATGGTGTTAGCTTTCACTGTTATGCTGATGATAATCAGCTTCAGTGCTTCATTTGTAAATTGCGAGGTCCCGGAACAAAACAGTGTAACTAATCCGGCATGTGAGTACAGAAAGGAAAGGTAATGGATCATTCGCGCAATCACATTGGAGGACCAGTTTAAGTTATTAAGAGCGTGCATCAGATGCGTTTAGGGTCTGTAACACCACAAATAACCATGCCATGCAATTTTTTAAAACAGCAAATTCCAGGCCTAAAAAAGTTTTGAAAAATTAGTGGAATTTTATTTTACAAATCTCTGTATAATAGAGTTTTATTTAGTCAGGTCCTAAATTTAAGTGAGGGAGTGTGTGTAGCTATATAACATGGTTTAATAATTATCGCAGCTTTCAAGTTCATAATGAGGAAAATCCTTTTTAAAAAACAACATGTAGGTTTGAATAATAAAATAAATCCACACAAACTATAAGATTAAATTAGTCCTTTGAAACCAGCTTCTCATCAGCGCATCTTGTCTGTCCTACAGCGACCTGCTGCACGCTGCAATAAAAGACTTTTACTTACATTTCGGGACAGCTGACTGAACTGTCATTTAACTAATCAGGTTATTGTTGCATTCAGGGGCGGACTCGGACCAAAAACTGGCCCTGGACATTTTGGCCCACAGCAGCCCACCACATCATAATGCATCCGACCCTGTTTTGATGTAATTTATTAATTTAATATTTAAGTATACAGTTTGGGGATTTTAACCAATAGGGCAACTGATCCTCCGTAAAAAAAAATAATAATAATAATAAAAATAAAAAAATAACCCTGCTTGCAGCAGCTGCTCATTTAGCGAATCCTAGTGAGCGATACACTTTGCATTCTGTTCTGTACTTAAGTGTCCTGTATTGTTATTTATTGTCTCCCTCTAGTGGATACTACATTACAGTCACGTTGTTCTGTGGCTTCCTTTAAAGATGTCATCAGGAAGCGCTCTTTAATGTCTTCATTCAGCAGCGTTTAGCTTCAAATGGCGTCTTTGACGACAGTATTCACTGTTAGAAAAAGAGGTACAATAGAGGTCCATTTTTGTTCCCTAAGGTACAAACTTTGCATATGTACCCTTAAAAGTACAAAAATGTATCTTTACGGTACAATTATGCACCTTTAAGGTACAATTATGCACCTTCCATTGTACATTGTGAGCTTTTCGAGGTGTAAGGTACATATTTGTCCCTTACATATTTGTACCTTAATGTTTAAATATAAAATGGCAGGAAATAGTGGATGCTGAAAATGTCATCTCTCAATTTAGAAACACAAGTTAACCTATACTATCAAACTCAATAATGTCAAACTAAATTAACTGTGAAGTTTTGAGATATGGGCAAAATAAATCAGAATGTGTAAAGTTTTGAGATATGGGCAAAATAAATCAGAATGTTTTTTTTTTTTTTTTTTTTTGTGAAGTGTCCCTTTGAATCATTTTTAATCATGTTAATGAGGATTATGTAATCATTTATATTCACAAACAGTATTGAAGAATTTGATTTTCAAACCATTTACCCTATTTATATTAGAATAAAACAGACAAATAATTGTTAACGCTTTAAGTTGTGTTCTATTGAAAGGATCTAGCTACAGGCTAACCAGAGTTTGACTCGGCGGAAGCATAAATATTGCAGCGCGGAAGGATACATGAGTGAATCGACAGTGATCCAACTGTCAGTCTCTGTCAGTGTCGATCAAAGGTGGGAGGATGGCCCTTCGACATTTATCAACGGAGGATTTAATCACGGAGTTATTTACTTTGGGGATAGAGGTCACTGAAGAGGAGAAAAGTAAATTCAAAAGTAAAGTATTTGAATTTTTAATCAGTGTTTGTGGTTTTAATTCAAAGTTGGAAGTTAACTTTTACTGTTAATGTTAGTGCTAGACAAGTTCATACTCTAAGTCAACATTAGCTAGCTAGACTCACGTTGACGATTGCCATTATTAACGTTAACTAGTTAACGTTAGTTAAAATATTATTATATAATAATAGCATAAATAAATATTATTATTATAAGTAGCAGTACTATATTGGCTACAGTTCACCATCGAGCTAACGTTAACTTCTCGGCGGCAAAAACGCTTCTCATCCAACTCTGCAGCCGAAAAGATAACGTTAACGTTAAATATTAAAATATTTCAGAACAAAAGACTAATGGGCGGCAAAAACGTTTTTTCCACATCATTATAGCTTAGCTGTAAAACTACTGCGTCAGAGTTGGATGAGAAGCGTTTTTGCCGCCGAAAAATCTTTTGTTCTGACTTATGTGAGCTAACGTTAGCTGGACTGCGTCAGAGGAGAACGATTAAAAAAAAAAAAAAAACTTTTTGCCGCCCAACAGTCTCTTGTTCTGGAATATTTTAAAGCTAAAGCAAAGCCATTTGGGCGGAATGTGACTATCGATAGCCAGTGACTGTTTGAAAGTATGATTTAGTCTTTAAATATGCGGTTTATTTATAAAGACAGCGTCTATTTAAAAAATGTGTTTCGCCGATCTCGGAGACATGAGCTCCACATGATCAGCGGGAGCTCCATCATCATGTATCCGCCGAGAGCAGCCTCAGCTCGGATAGACCTTCTGACATTTGCCGCTGGCTCTGATGTCTCTAGTGGTTCAAGATAAAATGTAATTCGTTTGGGGTAAAGCGAAACGTTTCTTATCTTTGTCCTTTATTCAATTAATCTATTAATATGTTTATATATATATATATATATATATATATATATATATATATATATATATATATATATATATATATATCTCGTTAGGTCCTTTTTATTCCTGAAATATGAACTTTTGTCATGAAGCTCTGGTTGACTGCTCACTGACAGCATCAGTTGTTTCTCCATGTTGAATGAGTGACTCCTAGCAGGCTCCTGAATTGAAGCCCAAGTTCAAATTTTTCAACTCGGGCGGCAGACGCGAATTCGCGTCAAACGCTTAAATGCACAAAAAGCACCATTCGCGCTTAACGCGCGTATCGCGCGAAACGCTCAATTCGCGTCATTCGCGCGAACTAGACTCGAACTTTTTCCCCATTGACTTACACTAACGTTACAGTCTGCCTTTTTAAATTGTTGTATGTTGTTACCAAAGTGGTGGTTAACATTGCTGTTTTTCTTTTCTCTTTTGTCTAGATAATGATGTTGATGGAGAAGCAGTGGACTCTGGATTGACTGAGAGGATGATTTCATGCCTCTTTGAAGGGTCGTTTAAGAAGCAAGCCAAATTCAACTGATTTGTTCAGCAGTGGAAAAAAAGCCTGTGAAGTACATTCAGAGAAGGCTACAGCACATACATACTGTGTCAATGATAAACAGTTTGTTAGTATGGGGCATTTATGTTAAGCTGTGTTGCGAGGGCTGTAGAGGGTTGTGGATGAGCTCAAAGCTTGTGTTTTTTAATCCAGAACACATCAAGTGTCATTTAGTTTATCCGTTATTTGACTCTCTTTACTTTTGGTGGTCTTTGATAAAAAACTCATGTTTTTCTGCACTATATTGCTGTTCTTATTAGTGATGTTCAGGAAATTGAAAGAAGGAAAATATAAATGGTTACATTGTATTTATTCTCTGATATCGCTGTTCATTTTGTTTTTGGAGTGGCAGTAAGTTGTCAGTTTGTCAGTGAAATGCTTCTTAAAAAAATTTAATTAATTATTTTTAATGTTTTTATATCAGACATGACATCCTAAACATTGTTACATTTTATTTTGGGTTGTTACATTGAATGGTTGTGAGATGAATTATTATTGAATCTGTGAATTAAATTTCCATTTAAGGACTAAAATAAATGTCTTAAAATTCAGTTTGTTGTTGTTTGCCTTCATTTTCTTTCACTCCTTAGGGAATAAAAAGGAACTTTTTTGCCACCTAAAGGTACAAAATGGCTTTGTCACTGGGGTGGTACCTTAATGGGACAAAATTGTACCTTTTTCCAGAGGTACTTTATTGTTCCTTTGTCTAAGGTACATTATTGATCCTCAAAGGTACAGTATTGGCCCTTAGAAGGTACAAAAAAGTAAGGTACAAATTTGCTCCTCTGACTCAAGGTACAATAATGTACCTTTGAGGGTACCACCCCAGTGACAAGCTTTTGTTCCTTAAAGGTACCGTTTTGTACTTTTTTTTCTGAGAGTGTTCTATGAAAAAAAAAATATATTTGCATTCCGATCTTGACATCAAAAGGCACAAATATATGAGGGTCATTATACGAAAACGTGCCATTTTGTGTCCCTCAGGAAAAAAAAAAAGCTCTGTAAATCTTAATAAAACATAAAAGAAATAGAATATTTTATATTTTAGTTTCCATAATGTCTCATAATATAAGAATAAATTATTTTCTGTTTCTTTGGTTTTTAAAGGATTTTAATCACATTTTTGTACAAAGCATCTTGAAGAAATGTTGAAAATGGCCTGTAACTCAGACAAGCAGTATAATCAATACGGTAGCTGTTGTCAACCCTGTAAAGTTGTGTCAACCCTGTTACTTGTATAATATTCTAATATAACTTAAAAAATGTAAATAAAAATGTAATCAATTAATTGTAAATGTTTAGTAAGAGAGGCTAATAATTCACTCAGAATTTAATTGAGGTGTTTATTTTTTGTTTCCATACATTTTTCTTAAAACAGAAGATGCTGGGAGAGTGTAATTTGGAACACTCATCCCCTTAAAAAAATAAAACTTTCAATATTCTCAATTCACAAACACTCTTAATGTAACAAGGGGGAGTATATCTTCCACAGTATATCAGATTTGTTCTATACATGTATTTAAAACCTTTTCAAAAAGTAATTAATATGTTGGTAACAGGGTTGACCAAAAACACACATTTAAATTAGTTAAATGAAAAAAATGAAAAAAATAAGATAGCCTGAGATGGCACGGCACATTTTCCTGAGAGGTAAGGATCTACTTAATCCAAAAAGGGGCTTAAAGATTTTCAAAACAGAAATTTGAAAATCAAACATTAAAAGTGGGAAATGGCACGTTTTCGTATAATGACCCATATATTGCAGCTGCAAGTGAGGTAACTGTGACGTCGACTCTGAATTGGTCTATAGAGCATCACAGTCCCGCCCACAGCTGGTGCCGGAAGTAAAAATTCAATGCAATTTCTGCGTTGACATTTGGGAAATAAGCCATAAAAACGTAACCATACATGATAAGACTTAAAAACAGCTACGGCTGTACTAAGCGATAGTATATGCTTATATAACCGCCAAAAGTTCATGGGGCACTAACCTTGTTTTGAAATAAATGCCTTTTATTCGCAAAAAATACGAAGGTATAACAATGCAAATAGATAAGGCGAAAGAAAAGGGACCTTACAGGAACAAGTTCACGCCAAGTGCTAAACAGCGGGATTTGGAGAAGCTCCCAGTCATCCAAATTATCGACCTATACGAGCTCCCTGCAGCGGAATGGCACAGAGACCTGGACCATTTATCTCCATGCACATATATGAACCTTGTGAATTGTCTTGTTTTTGGTGTAAGTTACTACACAGTGCATGAGTTTAAAAGCCACAAGTCTTTGGAAAGTTACGAGGCTTTCTGCTGTGGCTGGGTGCAGGACTTGGCCAGTTTTTTTGTGTTAGGGGTGGACAAACCAGTTCTGGGTTAGCTAGGGTAGTTAAATGCGTGATTGCAATATGTCCTGGTTAGAATAAAGCCATAAACAGTGTGAATGTAAGGTGTATGAGATTCAGACGAGGCTGCAGACTGATGCTGTGTCCATTCTGGTAACCTAAAAAACTCCATGAATTCCATTGTTCCTATGTTTTCCATATGTATCGTGTGAGGTACTGGAGCAGTTCTAAATGCATCAGTGACTTCCAGGCATGGTAAATCAGTGCGGAATTGCGATAACCTCCTCTACCACTGAGTTAACAACACACGTAAACAATAATGTTTTGCCGCCGGCATCCTGCCAACATGGCGGAGAGGGTGAGATACCGTGATATCGAGGGGAGGGGCTCTGATGACAACTCCTAACTCTCAATACCAGAGAATAAAAGCGAAACCTTGTGACTTCACCACGCCTTCACTCAGATTGACGTGCAGCGCACAGCCCCAAGGAGACTGATCTTGGCTTAACCCTTGTGCATTGTTCAAATCCACTATCCTTTAGTTCTATTCGGGATAAAATCATCCACTCAATTAAACTGCTGTAAAAATGTATCAGATTCATATTTTTTTGCAATTTCAAATTCAACTTGTTTTAAAAAAAAAATCAAAAATTTTAACTCTTTAATTGCCAAGTTCATAAATGATGTCACTGATTTGAGGGGAAAAACACACAAAATGACTTATTTTCAATATAAAAGTAATTGTGGCTGGATTATTATTTTTTTTTTACTTTTTATAAAAGTCTTGGGCAAGTCAAAGATTAGTATCAACATTGGCTTTGATGCATTTTAGTTTTTGTGCAGCAGTAGATTTAAATTTTTTACTCCCTCATTTGTTGTTGGTGGCTGTTTTTGCCCCATTAACTTCCATTTGAACAACATCTTTTTGATTGCCATGACACCATATAATCATGCATTCTTGATTGTTTGTGGTTTTCCCTATTGGGAAGAGGTAAAATGGGTTATTTATACAGTTGATCAATAGGTGGAACTATTAACCCTTTAGATAGGCCTGTGCAAAAAAAAAGCTTAGTTTCTGACATGTATATGAAGCTATATGGAGTATAACAGCATATTATATTGTGTATGTGTGTGTGTGTGTGTGTGTGTGTGTGTGTGTGAGAGAGAGAGAGAGAGAGAGAGAGAGAGAGACAACAGTGGGCAAAAGTTGTCCAAGCAAGATGTTAAAGTGGAGCAAAGAGTGTCCTTAGCGCTGTTCATGTCCAGAGCTGAAAACTGAGACAGTATGGAAGCATATGGGTAGCATTATTCAATTTGGGATGTAATATGCAAAATGACAATGCAATATGTAAAATGGCAATGCATTTCTGTATTTACATTTACATTTTCCAATACATTTGTGCAACGTTTGGTGCAAAATGAAAATGAAAATTAAATTACATAATTTCAATTTGCCATTTACTACACCAGTTTTAATATGTAAAATGAATATTAATTTTAACGCTTTATAAGTTGCAAAATTAAAATGAAAATGTATTACAGAAATGATTAGATATGTCTAACATGTTAAAGCAAAAACTGTGGCAAAATGATCATTTAAATGTTATTTTTCTTAAATGCATTAACACTCACAGTCAAGACACTTACGATTGCATTTTCATTCGGTGTCCCGCAATGAATGTAGCAAAATTCAATGTGCACAAATGCATTCCGAGCCGATCACGTGTCCCCGCCCTCGCGCCACGTCAATCATTGTGTGAACAAGAAGGGGCTTACAGAAGGTAAGAGACTCAAATCTCAAGGAGCGGATTCAAGTGAGACAAGATGGACAAGACAGTTGGTCCGTGTATGTTTTGATCATTTCGGTTTATGGCTTCAATATTTCATTCTCACTTGTGGGCGGAGCTGAAACGCTGCTTTCATCTGATTGGTCGAATCGGATCGGTTTTCATCTGACAGCCTACAGCTCTGTCTTTTCATTCTTTCAGACAGAATAAGAGTCAGTGCGAGTGAAGCACTGTAATGTCTGAAACCACCGCTCACTGTTAATTAGCATACTATTTGAATCAGATGTAGCTGGGCACATAATTCGTGCTGCTGAGACCTGCAAATTATTTTCTAGGTTGTAGTATTGTATGAATATTGTCCCACTGATAAATACAGTGCAAATAGTTCTGTCCCTTTGGATAACAGTGAAGTGGAAATAAAAATCAACAATAGACTGAACAGTTCCATGTCTGTAACATTTACCACTCTCATCTTTTAAGTCATAAGGCACTAGGTATGTGTGTGTGTGTGTGTGTGTGTGTGTGTGACATTAATAAATAATTGTAAAAATGAATATAGTTACATTTCTAAATAAAAATAGTAAAATTAGATCTATGCTGCTCAGTGCTCCTGTAGCCTACCCCAGAGCGCCCTCTCGCGGCTGTAGACGGTAATGTTTTCTCTTGGTCCTCAATAAATGCGACTTATAGTCCAGTGAGATTTATATATGTTTTTTTCCTCGTCATGACGTATTTTTGGACTGATGTAACTTATACCGAAAAATACAGGTAACACTATTATTATTATTTATTATGAGAGTAATTGACACAGACTAGAACTTTAATGTTTCACCCAATTCAGCTCAGATCTTCAGACTCGTCTGACTAGTGTTGCTTGTATAACTGGCCAGACTTACCTTCCCAAAAAATCCTATTTAATTTTATTTCATAAATTTAACTATATTTATTTCCACTTCACTGTTATCCAAAGGGACAGAACTATTTGCACTGTTTTTATCAGTGGGACAATATTCATACAATACTACAACCTAGAAATAATTTGCAGGTCTCAGCAGCACGAATTATGTGCCCAGCTACATCTGATTCAAATATTATGCTAATTTACAGTGAGTGTAGTTTCAGACATTACAGTGCTTCACTCGCACTGACTCTTATTCTGTCTGAAAGAATGACAAGACCCAGCTGAAGGTGGAGCGATTACACCAATCAGATGAAAGCAGCGTTTCAGCTCCGCCCACAAGTGCGAATGAAATATTTAAGCCAAAAACCGAAATGATCAAAACATACACGGACCAACTGTCTTGTCCATCTTGTCTCACTTGAATCCGCTCCTTGAGATTTGAGTCTCTGACCTTCTGTAAGCCCCGCCTTGTTCACACAATGATTGACGTGGCGCGAGGGCGGGGACACGTGATCGGCTCGGAATGCATTTGTGCACATTGAATTTTGCTACATTCATTGCGGGACACCGAATGAAAATGCAATCGTAAGTGTCTTGACTGTGAGTGTTAATGCATTTAAGAAAAATAGCATTTAAATTATCATTTTGCCACAGTTTTTGCTTTAACATGTTAGACATATCTAATCATTTCTGTAATACATTTTCATTTTAATTTTGCAACTTATAAAGCGTTAAAATTAATATTCATTTTACATATTAAAACTGGTGTAGTAAATGGCAAATGAAAATTATGTAATTTAATTTTCATTTTCATTTTGCACCAAACGTTGCACAAATGTATTGGAAAATGTAAATGTAAATACAGAAATGCATTGCCATTTTACATATTGCATTGTCATTTTGCATATTACATCCCAAATTGAATAATGCTACCCATATGCTTCCATAAGACAGTGCAGGAAGCGAGGATGAAACCACAGAAGATAAGCGAGAAAGTGAGCATAGGTTCCGTCGAAAGGTGACCTGCATTGTAGTGTGTGCCGCTTCAGGAGTAAGTGCTTGGTTAGTAGTAATGAGGAAGTGGTCTGAAGTGTGCAGTGGAGCAACTGAAGAGTGTAGATGAGGTCCAGTTGGTTGCCTGATTTGTGAGTTGCTGTAGTAGACACTTGCTTGAGATCAAATGAGGCGAGCAGAGTTTTGAAGTCAGCAGCCTGGGGTTTATCTAGGTGGATGTTGAAGTCACCAAGCAGTACCAGAGGAGTACCATCTTCAGGAAAGTTTGATAGCTGCACATCCAACTCCTCCAAGAAGTTTCCCATTTGACCTGGGGGACGATAAATGACCACAAAGTGGATTTTAACAGGGTGGGTTACAGTAATGGCATGTGATTCAAATGAACCATTACCTGTAGGTGATTGCTGAAGATCAAATGTCCATTCTTTGGATATAAGGAGACCCGTACCTCCACCCCTCCCAGTGGTACGAGGAGTGTGGGAACAAGTGAAATTAGTGGACAGGGCTGCGGGAGTGGCAGTGTCTTCAGGTTGGATCCAAGTCTCAGTCAGTGCCATGAGGTTGAGACCAGAATGAGTAGCAATAGCAGAAATGAAGTCTGCTTTGTTAACTGCAGACTGGCAGTTCCAGAGACGAACTGGAATAGAGAGCGTAGTAGTAGAGGTCAGAGGGACAGGCCGTAGGTTTGTCAGACAGGCCTTCCTGCGATTTACGTAGCATGCTCTTCGAGTGTCAGTAGTAATAGTAGAGATCTGAAAGCATATAGTGACCACAAGTGTAAGAAATATTTGAGAACAAGCTATACATAAAGTAAATAAAGGGGTGAAAAGCAATACTTAAGTGTCTTGTCTGTGTCCTTGCTCGGTGGAGTCATGCAGGTAGAGTCGATGGTCTTTACACTCGTCCGTCTTCACACGAGGGCTGCCGCGACCACTGCCACGGTGAAACCTACCGCTTTTGTATTTGCCTGATTACCTGTATACGCTTGTTTTCATATTTAGCATACAGAACATAATTAGATGTTTAATCCCGATTTATGAATGTGAATATATAATATACAAACTGTGTGACCAAACAATTACAATACTAATTATGCAAGAAAACCTTGTGCTTTGTTCATCTGAACAACTTAATTAGTAGGGCTGTAGTACTCGAGTCCGGTCTTGGACTCGAGTCCGGACTCGAGACATTTTTCTGTCGTCTCGGACATGTCTCGGAATCGTTGAATTTGCACTCGGACTTGTCTCGGACTTGGCCATTGGACTCGCCAAGTCTTCTAGTTGGTCTCGACCGAGTCCAGCAAAAAAATAAAATAAAAAATTTCTCCTTCAAAACAAAACCACATTTGCATGATGTCGCGACTGAAAACGTGTGGAAAACGCTAGGCGCACCGCTCTCTTTTCCAAAGCACTCTGTAATCTGCGTTTGCGCTCCAGTGGCGTCTACTGTTGCTGGGCAACCATGACCCGCTCTCCATGATGACGCAGAAGTTTCAGCAAAGAATAAATGGAATTCCAGCACTTACTTGCATCAATCACTTGCAGTAGCTCTACTAATAGATTCATTTAAAAAATGGCTATCCTTGTACAACTATGATCATCTGTTTCTCCATCTTAGCTTTCAGTATTGTTCCGGGAAAGGATGTGCATGACCAGTGGTGCACTTACTGCGACCTGAAAAGTTTAGATGTTTCTAATTTAATTTTCTACCTGTTAGATTGTGTTTTATTTACATCTACACCTAGTTAGCCTTAAACGTATCCTTTACAATAACGAAAAACTAATTATTGTTGTACAGTATAGGGGTTGCAAGACTACTGATTACTACTAGTCGATTTTTTAAATAAAAAATGCTTGAGTTACTCGGCTATACTCGTGGTTCATGCTATTGTAAATGAATACACATTAAATAGTTTTTTTTCAATAAACAATCAATAAATGCATATTAATGTATAGCCTTATGCAACAATTACAAATGTAAATTTTATAATTTTATAATTATGACATTACATATTTACATTTTCATGTAACAGCCAGTATTTGTATCTGTAACAATCACAAATTCTTTCCTATCTGCATTCGGATACAACATCGTACAGTTACTTGATAAGACTGTTATGACTTTTTATATATTTTTTCGTAGTTATCACTGAACAAGTATGTCGTGTTAAACTGAAATAATTATTAATTTCTAAAATAATATTTATCATGCAAGCAGAGAGTCATGACAAACGTTTAGTGATCATTTGAACACGACTGAGTCCATTCAATGCACACATTTTCATTACAGAACACTTTGAGCGAGTCTTAATGTTAATGAACTTCAGTAAACAGATGTGTGTGTGCCGCGCAAACCAGCAAAAGGTAAAGATGCAAACATGTAGGACAAGTAGACAATGTATCCATATCTAAGCTGATTATTAGCCTACTATTGAGAGAGAACTGGTTTGGTTTTTGAGAGACTGAGACGCGCAGCGCGGCTGTTTGATTGGTGAGCGCGCTGTGCTTATTCCATTCATTCGTATTATATCGTAGCCTACGCTTTAAATATTTGCCTTTTAAATATATATAAATAATATAACGTGTAGCTATGATGTATTATTATTATAGGTAAAATTACTCTTGCAACGCTCTGATTTCTGAGAGATGAACAGAGAGGCGACAACAATGCGGTGTTTGATTTGCCATCTTTTCACTCAAAGTTTACATTCATTCACTTCTGGCACTGATCCCCTGACTCACCTGTTATCTAGCAAACACCAGACTGTGTCAGCTTCAGTCGAGTATTCAGGCAGAATTATTCCTTGTGCGTTATTCGTTTTTTAATCCATTATCCGTGCCATATTCGGCTTCAGGCACAACCCTAATTATTACATTACATATTTTATTTTTACATGCAACATAGATAAGGTCATATAGTAACAGCTCCACGCAATATTGTAATTCTAAAATTCACGTCGTACTTGCAAACACTTTGTATTCATTATGGTTAATGCATGCTGGAGTAGTTGATTGTTTCCGACAGTGCTCGACTAGTCTATGCAAGCCCTAGTACAGTATGACAAAAATTTCGCTGTATTTATGTGCGCATGCCCAGTAGAGCCAAACGTATCCCTTCTAGCCTTGCTGCTCGCATGCGTCATATCCCAACTTTGCGTGTCTGTGCACTGTGCCAGGGCATCTGTCATATACATTTTTGACCACAGATATAATGTCAACAAAAAATAAAGTACATAAAAATTATTTGACCTTACAGTTCCAAACTTTGTTTGTTTATCCAAGTTTAGCTCCCAGGGTCGGACTGGGGGTAAAACCAGTACTCATTACCAGGGCCCCAAAGGAAGAGAGGGCCCTTGAAAAGTATGAATCTGAAATATATATTATTTACCTGGATATTTTCATGGGTGGGTGGCATGGGGGCCCATCAGGACTGCCTTTGCATAGGGACCGGGATCTTTCAACAAATCCCCAGTCCATGATCTCAAACACTTATTGTGTTGTTTAGTGGTGGAAATTATGATTCTTTCAAAATATTCGTTCATTTTCAGTTCGATCACTGATTCATTCAGTGACCATTTCTTCGTATTACACAAAATATGGCAGCAGGTGGCAAAAAAGAGTGTATTATGTGTTATGTCTTAAGTCAATGAACATACCCCACTAACAACATTACGTAACTGTCACATAACTTCAATGTAATCTGGTGACCAAAGTTTCACCATGGCAACGTAGCTCGTTATGTAGTGGTCACCAGAAAAGTGAAAGGTGCGTATACGTCACCACAACGTAACTTTGTGACGTTGGCAGTAAGTAACTGTGATGTCGTATCAATGTCACGGATCGGTAGTCATGTGCTGGTAATCAGTTGGTCATTTTTTTTAAATTATTTATTATTTTATGGGCGGACATGCAGTATGTGAATGATGAATACAGACTCAAAATGAATTCAGTTAATTTATTAACAAACAAATATGAACAGTAATACACCCAAATTATTAATAAAAACATAGGACATAGCAAAATATGAAATTAAATATAGCTAATGAAAGCATTCAGCCCATAAAGAAGCACACAAATTGAAATATATTAATAATAAATACATTTAACATATATTTAAATATCTACAATCATGCCCACAAATATTGGCACCCTTGGTAAATATGATCAAATAAGGTTGTGAAAATTCATCTGTGTTGTTAATCCTTTTGATCTTTTATTTTAAAAATTCACAAAAATGTACAATTTCATTGGATAATAAGAATTTTAAATGGGGGCAAATATCATATGAAATAAATGTTTTTCTCTAATACTCGTTGGACACAATTATTGGCACCCTTTTATTCAATACTTTTTGAAACCTCCATTTGCCGGTTTAACAGCTCTAAATGATCTCCTATAATCCCTGATGAGGTTAGAGAACACCCGAAAAGAGATCAGAGACCATTCCTTCATCCAGAATCAGATTCCCAGCTCCATGTTGGTGCTTCTCCTCTTCAGTTCACTCCTCTTATTTTCTGTAGGGTTCAGGTCAGAGGACTGGAATGGCTATAGCAGAAGCTTGGTTTTGAGCTCAGTGACCCATTTCTGTGTTATTTCTGAGGCTTGTGTTTGGATTATTGTACGGTCGGAAAGATCCAAACATGAGTCATTATAAGATTTCTAACAGAGTCAGTCACTTATATTTGATAGAATCCATGATGCCATGTATCTAAACAAGATGTCCAGGACCTCCAGCAGAAATACAGGCCCACAACATCAGAAATAGAGCAGTATATTTCATTGTACACATGGGGTACTTTTTTTCTCTGTGTTCACCAAACCCATCTTGAGTGTTTGCTGCTAAAAAGCTCATTTTTTTGTTTCATCTGATCATAAAAGCCAGTTCCATTTAAAATTCCAATCATGGCTGATAACTGAATATGCTTTAGTTTGTTTTTGAATGAGCTAGGATAATTTTTCTTGTAACCCTCCCAAACAACATGTGGTGATGTAGGTTCTGTTTGACATTTTTTTAAGGGTTTTCTGAACCAGAGACTCAACTATTTTCTGCAATTCTCCAGCTGTGACCCTTGGAGAGTTTTTAACTACATAAATTCTCATTCTCACCGCACATTAGGATGATATAGACACATGTCCTCTTCCAGGCAGTTTTGTATCATTTTCTGTTGGTGGGGAATTCTTAATTATTGTCCTGATGGTGGAAATGGCTCTAGTTCTTTTCTTAAAGCCACTTCACCGATTTGTGAAGCCCCAATACCTTTTGCTGCACATCATAAATATTTTCTCTGGTTTTTCTCATTGTGATGGATGATTAAAGAGCCAGTAAGATGAAAATTCTAAGCTTCCTATCACTGTTTATAAGTCCTGTACAATAGGTTTAAATCCATCCAAGGTTAAAAAACATTGTCATTTTGTCAAAATATCATTTTAAAATTACCTCAATTCTCAGAGATCCCCAAACGGTTCGCGCGAAGCTGTTCAAAAGATTCAGTTTCCTTAAACCCCTTTCGGTAGCATACTGTGTTCTGATTGGTCAACTGACATAGTCAGGTTTGATTGGTTGTTCCGCACACACCTCCACGGTAAACTATGCGTTAGCATCTTTTTTGGCTGAATTATGTCTTATTCCTTTCATCGCGAAGCAAACAGTAAAATAAAAAACTTGAACAGTCTCGCTGCTTTTTCTTCTGTGTGGGTGTATTCAAGCAGCGTGCTTCAGTTTGAATCTGAATAGCGCGTTCAGCGCGGGGGCGTGGTCACATTAGATATAATGAAGGGAGACGTGAAAAACGGACATCGCGTTGTTTTCATATGGATTACTTTATCACAGAATATCTGTTAGCAGCACTTATTTAGTTTTAAAGAAGACATGTCAAGCTTTCTATAGATATCTCTCTCATGTCTCTTCGTTGAGTATTCACAGAGTTACACATTTTTTTGACGTGTTTGTAAATGAAGATCAGCGCAGACAGGCTGCAGACAGCACACATACTGATAAGACGCTCGGGAGAAAACAAACACATAACTTCATAATCATACTTCGCGTTGTGATTCGGAAATGCTTGAAATCACTGTAAAAAAAATTTTTTATCAATATTTGTTTACAATGAAAAATCTGAACAAGCTTGAAACAGTGGTTTGAAATAGTTTCAGCCCATTTTAGAAAGCAAGTGACGTCACTGATAGACTCTACAGTGCAGACTTTTAGGTTAAATTAATTAGCTTAATGTTACTTCATTTATCTATTGACAAATTACCATCAAAAACATTTACAAAGAAATCAAAACTGATCCTTTACGCATAATATGTAATTAAAAGCCCAAACTTTCATTAATAAGAGCTCAAATCTATTATGATATAACGTTAATTATGTTTCTACGCTAGCATAATACTTGCTAGCAGATATTTCAGGGAAAATACCATAATCACAGTCTACTTTAATTACTTTTTGTTAATATTTATATTAACAAAAAGTAATTAAAGTAGACTGTGGATAATATTAACGTGTTATTTAACCAATCTGTCGCAGTTGTTGACCTTTTCTTTGGTATAACTGACGAGAACAGAGAAAATGTCAGAAGAGTCTTCTCCAGCAGCTGATGTGTACATGGTTGCCATGGTAAGTCAATGGCTAGAAGTTACATTAAATTAAATTAAATTTATGCACTTAGCAGACACTTTTATCCAAAGCGACTTACAGTGCATTCAGGCTATCAATTTTTACCTATCATGTGTTCACAGGGAATCAAACCCCTAACCTTGCGCTTGCTTGCTTGCTACTGCAATGCTCTACCAAAAAAAAAAAAAAAAAAAGACGTTAGACTTTTGTTTTAACTTTGTTTTATACATTTTATTAACCTACTTATTTATTATAAATTGTAAGACTCACCTCAGAAAAGCCAATTCTCCTGTCAGACACAGTTGAAGTGAAAAGTGCCTCAAATAAACGCGCTGTCCACCTGATACTGTATCTGCGGCAGATGAGATTGTGTAGCCAGTCTGTGTCATTATTTCACGTTCATAACTCCTTACGAGATAGAAAGTTTCACAACTCTTTTCTTGTCAATACTGTGCGCGCGGTGCGTCAGTTGTGGAAGCGCGCGCCTGTATGTCACGTCACTATATATTGAAAGCATGTCCATATTCTGACTTGGTGAAAAGAAACACATTTTATCTTTAAGGAACGTTTAATCTTGTGTCTGAAGTTTAATTACACTTTTTAAATAGCTCTATACTATAAAGAACATACAAAAAAATATGGTAATGAAATTACGTGCATACAACGTTGTAGTTACGTTGCCAGTAAGTCATGAAGTTACAAATATATTACCAATAGAGGACCTATCTGGGACGTTCTTGGTTATCTGGTCACGTTGGAAGGACGTACTGACGACGTTGTGAGTTGGTAATGGCTGCATCCAAAAACTTAGGCAGGTGACTTGATGCCTTGTGGTCTAATCAGGCAATGACTTTGCAGGCAGCATTTAATTTCGGACAGGCTTCTGAGGCAGTGTAATGGTTTAATGATCGACAGCAAAATATAGAGAGCTTTGGTGATAACTAAGTGGATATTTAATTACTGCAATATTAATTCATCGCTAGAATTTACATAAAAAGTGGAAAACATTCAGAAACATACATTTACACACAAACTGACCACTGACCGCAACTTTCAGACGCCATCTTTATTTTTTGGCTTATCTGTCACATAATGGAACGCAGAGGATTTTGGGATATCAAAGGCAGCGAATTATACATCTATGCTGCCTTCAAAAAACGCACAGATGAAGGCATCTCAGAAGAAAGGAAATTAAGCTGACATTGATTTCAGACGTACCTTGATGCCTTCCTACCTTGGAATGCGACCTCCGAAGGCAGCATTTTTCAGTTTTCGGATGCAGCCAATGTGATGGTAATACAATTACCGGCATGCGGCGTCGTAGTTACGTTGTCAATTGGTAAGTCATGGAATTACCAAAAATTACCAATACGTTACGTAACTGTTACGTCGTGTGTTAGCAGGGTGTTTGCTTGTGACAAAATCTGATTTGGCTTTATTAAAATGTGTGCATTATCGCATTCAATATATAAAACAAAAAATAAAGTTGTTCAGATGAACAAAGCACAAGGTTTTCTTGCATAATTAGCATTGTAATTGTTTGGTCAGACAGTTCGTATATTATATATTCACATTCATAAATCAGGGATTAAACATCAAAAGGTAGTTCTGTATGCTAAATATGAAAACAAGCGTATGTGCACAGTACCTATAACTGCGCTTTGTATTTTGAGAGATTGACATGCTAATTGCCAACTGACCCGGTTTACTCATTCATTCTAAAGAGTTTTAGAGCATGTGTGAGGATAACCAGCTACGGCTGAACTCATAAGCATATAACATATCATTTCGAGTGAAAAAAAAGAGAAAACACAAAAAAAAAGTCAAAGGTACAAGACCTATACATATTTTCATTTCATTTTATTTTATATAGAGAATATGCAGTAATAGCAGTTCTTTCAGTTATTAATCGTGTAAAAAAAATAGTGTTTTATATAGTTCTTGTGTATTGATTTTTATATTTATCATCGTGTATTTTATATATTGTGTGCATGTGTGAAAGCGGTTAACGAAAATGTCAGCAACATGGTGCAGTGCTTTGTACCTGACTGCAATAACCGCTCAGTCATCAACACGTGTCGTTGCCATTACACAAATGTTCAGTAAATGCACAAAAAGGTATGCCTAGGCTAAATATTTTTTTGGAAGTGGCATTATAAAATGCTTGATATGACTCTACCATATGAAGGCTACAGTAGCCTAGAGTGGACAATAATGCTAATTAATGTAACCTCCCTGCAAAACTCACCAAAACTTTGTAGGTCTTGTCCCTCTTGCTGGCCCTTACAAAACCCACAAGCTGACCCTCGGACACACTACACTCAACTACATGACATGATCTTAAGTGGTTTTCACTCCTTTAAACACTTTTGTTTTTCTCCATGCAAAAAGCCATCATGGCAGCCAATGAGATCATGATTGTTTTTACCGTGCAAAAATCTTCAGTCTTCACAGACCTTCGCGGGGTTTAACCAGACGGTTACACGAGCTCCACCAATCAGATGCATCACTGTGGGATTGTGGGATTGTTCAGGATTGTGGGTAATGAAGTACTTAGCAAAGACATCGCGAATAAAAGGCATTTCTCTCAAAACAAGGTTAGTGCCCCATGAACCTTTGGCGTTTATATGAGCATATACTATCGCTTAGTACAGCCGTAGCTGGTTTTAAGTCTACCATGTATGGTTACGTTTTTATGGCTTATACCCCAACGGTCAATGCAGAAATTGTATAGAGTTTTTACTTCCGGCACCGGCTGTGGAAGGGTGCTCTATTGGATCATAGACAGTGGAAACATTTCACAGATACCCGGTTTACCGAGCTGCGCCTGAGCTGCTTATAACGCCGCGCTGCTGTGGAGGGAGGAATTTCAGTGAACGAGAACGATTCATTCACCTAAAATATTCGTTCAAAAAGAAAGATTTAAAGATTATAACAACTAATTTCAAAAGATTGTGGAAGTAGATTACATTTTTTGCTGTCAGTTTTTGTAGATTATTTTTATTTTGTAATTTTTTTTGCCATTTCTTTATCCATCCCTAATACATTTTTAGTGACACCCTCTTTAAGTCTCTTTATATGATCTGTAAGTAATCAAGCAGAAATAAACCATAATTTAAATTATTTATCTCCCTCTAGACAACAGACATCTTATCACACAGACATGCTACAGCTCTATGGGGACTCCCCTTGTACCTCAGAGAGTGTGATGCTATATCAAAGTCTTGCCTGGTAAGTTTTTAGCTTTTGTCTATGTCATATTTCCATTGATCACTGTTATTTTATGAAATGTGTGGATATATTTACTAATTGTGCTGACTTGGTTTCCATGTGGTTTGTTTTCATCAAGTATTTACATCAGGTCAGCACATACTGTGCTTGTGGCAAGCAGTACAATACACGGTCCTCTGTGGGGACTACCGCTTTTACTGTTGTATTGTCTTTAAGTTTTGAACATTCGCCGGTTCCCTCCTCCTCCTTCCTGGGATTCAGCTCCAGTGCAACACCGTTAAAGGATCAGGGAAGGGGAAATCAGAAAGTGGTAAATGTTCAAACGAAACTTTAATCATATAAAATGAACAAACACAAAATAAAATTAAAACAGCAGCCCCTCACGGACGACTTAAATAAAAAAATAAAAAAACACACACATACATAAAACATAACGTAAATAGTCCAGGCCTGGCCTTCACTCGTCATGCACTGTCGCCGCTCCTCCTTTTATATACTCGGACCTCCTTCAGTGCAACACGAGACAGGTGCGCCTTGCATGTGAGCTTGTTCCCACCGCCTCTTAGCCTTGTCCTGCTTGCCACAGTGCCATGTTTTGTTTGCAAAATTGATTTTTTATTTTTATTTTTTTATTTTGTACATATGAGTATGAGTAAGAGGAGTGAAACTGGGCATCCTTGAAGTCATGGAGGACGATATCTAACATACAAAATAAAGAAATGCCTTAACTACAGCATCATCCAGGAGGAAGCGGGTCATGGAGGACCTACCTGACTTTCCTACTGCTTTCATGGTACTCTTTGGACTTCTCTATGCGCTGAACATTGAGTATTCAAAAGGAATAAAATACACATTTGAGGCAGTGCAGAACATCTTTGTGGGATTGGGAGAAAAGTGCACCAACAGAGTTCAGTCCCTGAATAATAAACTACTTACTGTATAGGGAATTTAAGATGCTTTTAGTGTTGGTGGGTACATTTGGCATAATGATGGTGTTTGTTAGGATGTTACTGTATATTGTGTAATGGTGAAATTATTTATTTTTAAGATTTATAGTTTTGATTTCTCTAAAAGTAAAATGCTTATTAGTTTACTTGATATGATATTTTTTATTTCATTTGATAATTAAATGTTTCATTTTAGGTGACTCATTGCTTTGTCAATGGATGGTATTTTAAATTTGGAAAGTTTGTGTTCCCCATATGGGTAACACTTTATTTTACAGTCCTGTTCCTCATGTACATAATATGTACTTATTATAGTAATTACAATAACTATGTAATAACTATGTACTAACTCTGAACCTACCCCTAAACCTAACCCTACCCCGTGTAGTTACCTTGTATTTCCAGAACTTTCTTATACACTGTAGGTACACTATTAGTACATGTTAGTACACGTACTGTAAAATAAAGTGCAACCCCCATATGTTCATTGGCAGGGTTTGTAAAACTGTTTTGCAGTGTTGCAAATTACAATTACACAATAGGCCTTCAACAAGAATAAATGTTTTGTTTTTACATTTACTCCCTGTTTTCAGTTTTTTGACTTGGGCAATGTTTCCAGTCGTAACAATATTTCTTAGTACCAATTTCCAATAGATTTTTTTTGTTCACTCAACTTTTGATATTAAGTTGAATTGGCTCGACTTAAAAAGGTTTGTTAGAAAACATTTGCACCTATCCACAAAACTAACAATCTTAAATTAACCCAATTAAATATTTAGTGTATGACTAACAACTTAGTTTCAGTCAGTATAACTTTTTTTTTTTTTTTTTACAAAAGTTGAGTGAACAAGAAAAAGCTTAGGGAAATTACTAACGTACCATGTCAACATTTTATAATGTAACATACGAACAAACATTTATCCCAAAGGTCTAGTTTTGGGGAACTTTTGATTCGTGTTGACTGCTTCTTCAGCGGAAACTAAGTATGTTTGTAAATAGTTGCTTAGGTGCAAATGTTCTGAAAGTGTTTTATGGATATTGATGCCCCATCAACAGACACAAAGCATGTCTCTATTGGCCTATATATCTGTTAACTGACCATCACTTATGCCTGCACTAGAGTATGTTACCTTGGAAAATCAACTATTCACACTTTTCACGTCATACAAGAGCACATCTATCTATCTATCTATCTATCTATCTATCTATCTATCTATCTATCTATCTATCTATCTATCTATCTATCTATCTATCTATCTATCTATCTGGGGGATGGTGTTAGCACAGTAGATAAGTAAATGTAATATATCTTTCTATTGAATTGTGGGTTTCTTTATTTTTTTTACTTACAACATATTGCATGACAATACAAAATAAAAAATAATTTGGGAACCATGACAATGAAAGTAGTCTCTTCTTCTCAAACAAAGCTGAATTTATTTGATCAAAAATACAGTACGATATAAATACATTAATGTGAAGTACTATAAATGCCATATATTTTCAGCAGCCATATATCTAGTCTTCTCTCTGATTATCCTTCAGAAATCAACTCAATTTGTTTCAAAAAGCTGAAAATTATTTCCTCGAGAGAAAAAAAAAAAAAAAAAAAAAAACAATAACCAGGGAAAAACTATGATTTATTTTAACACAATCACAGACTTTTGTGCCATTCCAGGAAACAGTTTCTCTTCAACTGAAGACACAAATAAACGTCACAAGCCTGGCATTTCCAAGGTGTTTGTGACCTCTTTCCATGCACTGCTTTGCAATGCACACAGATCCGGCGACCGACAGTAGCGTTTCTTCTGACGTCTGAAGTCAACTCAGCTCCTGGGATTGGCACATGTTCTGTGCTGGACTGTTTTGGTGCTGCTTTCTGTGACACACCACAGAGCTCTGCAATAAGCTCCTCCATGAACTGATCGTGAGTCATGTTGCCGTGCAGCTCTTTGTGCAATATGAAAGCGTTGTTGGCAGCAATGTCCAAGAAGTGTAGAAAGACTTTTCTGTACCATTTCATGGTTTTGTGTTGTGCAGAGTAGTATTGCAACAGTTGATCGGACAGGTCAACACCCCCCATGTGCTGGCTGTATGCAGTCACAGGTGCAGGACATGGAACAGACTTTGTATGTTGTGCTTTGATGTTTCTTTTCACACGGTCTCCTGTAGAGGCAGCATGTATGGTGGAACAAACAGACACCTCTTGCGTGTCCATCCACTTCACACACACAAGAGGCCCGTCCCGAAACCACCTGATGGATCCCCTGCTGGAGCATCTGCTCAGTGAATTAGCTGCAGTCTTTGGGAAGCCCTTCCTCTGCTCCCTGTACGTCCCACAAGCACCAAACTTCAGAGTAAACAAGTCTGTGAAGAGCTTTGGACTGGTGTAGAAATCGTCCATGTACACATGGTACCCAGAGCCCAAAACTTTACGGTCCAGGAGAGACATCACAGCATCATATGAAAGTCCATGGTCGGCAGGAAAACTATTCTTGCCCGTGTAGATGGAGAAGTCCACAATATATCCATTTGAGGAGTCTGAAAGGTCAAAAAACTTGAAGCCCAACTTTGTCGGCTTGACTTTTGTGCACCGTCTCATTCCTGTCTTTGCTCTGCATGCCACCAATCTCTCCTTCACAGCTAGATTTCTTCTAGGATGATAGAAGGCTTTGCACGCAAGACGAATCGTGTCCATGAGGGGTTTGATCCTGAACAGACGGTCATGTTGGTCTGTGCCCCTCTTTCTGTCGTTTTCCTCGTCTGCGTCTGGGTGACTCATGTGTAGGTTCCAGGAAATGGTGCGGTATCTGTCCCTTGACATAACTGTGGCGGGAAAAGGCAGAGAGAAAGGACTGTCCTGCCGCCAGTAGTCAGTGATGGAGCTCATCTTCAGCACAGACATGTAGAATATCAGTCCGATGTAGCGATACAGCTCATCAACACTGACATCTGTCCATTTGTACTTGTGACCCTTTGACATTGCCCTGGCAGCCTGAGCATTTGTGTTGTGGCACAGGTTTTCCACGGCGCTCTCTGTAAAAAACTGTTTGAAAAGACTCATGGGAGAGTGTGAGTCAGCAGCAGACAACTGTGGTCCTGGTTCCCGAGCAGGCAGGAATCTCAGAGTCTGAGGAACCTGGTCAACATCAGTCTCTGCTTTCCATGAAAGAGTCCTGGCTCTCTTTGCAGCAGACATCTGGTCACTGTCCCTCTCACATCTGTTTAAAACAAAGAAATAAATAATCAAGAGGAGCAATTTACAAATGTGTATCCATTATGTGAACATTTCTACATCAGACAGTAGACTATACAAGCACAATTAAACTGTCAGAGGTAAAATGACGGGTAAATATCCACTTACATGTTAAGATTCTCAACCGAGTTGAAAGCTGAAAGACGCTTGTGTGTCGCCCTTGTGTGATGTGCACTTGAAGGTGTTTTCCTGGAAAATAAAGAAATAGTTTGTAAACATTTTTTTGTCAAAGGTAACATACTATAGTGCATGCATAAGTTATGGTCAATTAACAGATATAGGCCAATAGAGACTGTTTTTTTTGTCTGTTGATGGGGCATCAATATCCATAAAACACTTTCAAAACATCTGCACCTAAGCAACTATTTACAAACATACTTAGTTTCTGCTATAAAGGGCGGTCAACACAAATCAAAAGTTAGATATAGTCTAAACATTGATTTGATCTAATGGTACATTACAAAACGTTCACATTGGTACAACATTTACAGTTAGATATAATGAAGAAAAGGACTATGTATTTCAGTCATGGGCTAACTTACTGATTTTAATCTGGCAATAGGTCTTAAACAGTGTTACAATCATGCCCTAACTAATAATAAGGTATATTTGACTCTAGTTTCTAATCAAAGTCAGAATAAATGACTTACTCTTTAGAAATTGGGTTCTCTGCAGCATCACAGCGCTCCTCGAAATACAGGAGTTCATCATCAAAGTCTTCCTCTTCTTCTGAGGAAAAAGTGTTTTCTTCTTCGCTTTCTGTCACCATCTGGAGAGCTTCCTCATGTGCCATCATGATTAAAAAGTGAACAAGCTGAACTGTACTGCCAGTTTTATAGTAGTGATGAGGGGCGTTAACCATATGACTGCATCATATCATTAGAATATTAATAGAGCTCAGTTCGTGTGTGTGTGTGTGTGTGTGTGTGCAGATCAAGATAAAACATTACAGAGACCCGTCATCAAACTTTGCCTTTTGTAAACATAACTGTATTACTTTTCTTAGATTTTGTATTCTTCTACCCCTTTGCAAGCCTCACAAAGTGTTTTTAAAGACTTTCTTAAACAAATCATATGATGCTGTTTTTAGAGATCATTATTTTGTTTATTTAGTGTAACAGAATATGTTGGCATGCTTTAACCTGTTTAAAATTTTTTTCCAGACATGAAAATATCCAAATAATGTGTCATCAGTAACTCTTTGAAATAATTATAATAATACTATTTTTTTTTTCATTATATTTTTGGAAAAGTGTTTGAAAAATGTGTTTATTGTCTGTGACAATTGGTAATGTGTCTACTGAATTAACATATATTTTTGCAGTCATAAAAATTGTTATATATATCTTAGTTCAGCTATTTTAAACTCTTTTATTACATACTAGGGCTACTATTATGCATTATAAATACATAAATAAATAAACACTATGCAACATTGATAGAAATACTGAGATTTAACATAAACAATTCACCAACACACCATTTCAAAATGGATACTTTTATGTAAAATATAAAATCACGCTTTTATGTTAATGCTTAGAGTATTACAACATCATCAATGTACATTATTTGTAACATCTGCATTTTAATTTTATTGAAATATTTTGTCATTTTATTGTCATTTTCACTAAGAACTGTAATTGGATTTATATACATTCACTCAAAAAAAAAAGTTGTTGAATGAACTTAAAAAAATTTGAGTAAACTTTTCCACGAAATTTAATTACATTTTCCAAACAAAATCGAATTAGTTTGAAACGATTTGTAGTAATCTTGTTGAATAAACTTAAATTCTTTTAGTCAAGATTACAAAAAGAAAATTGGCCATTCCTACTAGATAAAGTTTTGTCATGCCTAATAGAGAAGATTTTGTCAGGTTAACTACTCTGAATTTTGTCAGACCTACTATATATAACAATGCCATATTAACTAGATTCAATTTGGTCATGTCTACCATATCTAACAATGCAATGTCAACTACAAAAAGTTTTGTCCTGCCTACTAGAAAAAAAATTAATCATTAAACTTATCTAACTTGACTCTTCTGTTCTATTAAATTAAAACCTTTTTTAAGGTATACCCATAGTCTACTGTGAAGAAAAAGTGAATGTTAAAGTCACTAAGTTTTGTAAAAATCTGTATTGAAAACTTGAGCACATTTAACCTTGCATGCCTTCTTCAAAGTTCAAAAATGATAATGCAAATAAAACATGAGCATACAAAAGAATAACAGCATTTTATTTTTTATTTTAACATGAGATTCCATGAGTGAGCCAATTAAATGAGGTTGAGAGACTTAATCACCTCTGCTCACCATGCAAAAATGCAGTACAACAATAACACGAGCTTACAAGAAAATAAAACACAGTGTTCACAAAGTGATCCTCAAACACAGCACACCTAACGGAGGAGTTTTGTTTTCAGTGCCCGTGCTTTGGCAGACAATTTACACAAGTCCAGTTCAAGAATCATTTTTTGGAGCATCTTAAAAGTGTAATGGAACTCCTGTGGATGAGTAAGATTTAAAGAGTATATTAGTCCAAGTAGCAGGGCTGTAGCCAATGCTACATTACCTAAACCAGAGAGCACCTCCACATCTTCCAGTACAATGCCGATATCTTCAGGGTCTTCTGTTGCATCAGAAAATTCATGCTTTACAACACAGATCCCCAAAAAGGTCTTCTTGATGTCCGCTTTGTTTCTTGCAGGGTCATCATCCTTTGGGGAAAAAAAATACAAAATTTGTAATTAGCATATAAAAAAAATATACTTGCATAAATTATGCCATTACTATACAGCATGTGATTTTTTTTCTTTTTTTATATGCCATGTTTTTTTTTTTTTTTTTTTTTTATGAAAACTGCAACAGCCATTAAGAAATGTGTACTCAGTAGGGCTGTCAATCAATCAATCAATCAATCAATCACCTTTATTTTTATAGTGCTTTAAACAAAATACATTGCGTCAAAGCACTGAACAACATTCATTTGGAAAACAGTGTGTCAATAATGCAAAATGATAGTTAAAGGCAGTTCATCATTGAATTCAGTTGTCATCTCTGTTCAGTTGAAATAGTGTCTGTTTTTATTTGCAATCAAGTCAATGATATCGCTGTAGATGAAGTGACCCCAACTAAGCAAGCCAGAGGCGACAGCGGCAAGGAACCGAAACTCCATCGGTGACAGAATGGAGAAAACAACCTTGGGAGAAACCAGGCTCAGTTGGGGTCAGTTCTCCTCTGACCAGACGAAACCAGTAGTTCAATTCCAGGCTGCAGCAAAGTCAGGCTGTACGATTGATCGCATGTGATTGTCACGCGTGACTCGTCAGTAAAGCCGTCAGTAAAGCCGGTTCTGTGATTAGCGGTAAATGTCCACCACCTGCTTTCAAATGGAGCTGCACTTAATACACAGAGCCGTAGTTCTCTGACAAGCTACGAAATATCGCGTTCATAACCACTTGCGGTTAATCGTATAGCCCTAGTACTCAGCTTATTTTTTTAGAATTGTGGACCTCAATAAAATAGTTGTAAATCATTTAAATAATAAATAAAGGTACAGTAGTGTAATAAAAATCTATAATGTGACATTGAAAATAGATATTTTTGGAGAGAAACAACCCAATTGTTTTCTGTGAACCACTCGGCTCGTGGCTGTACGAATGTGCTATGGAAGACATTTGAAAACAATGCTATGGCCTTCAGTCACCAGATCACAACCAACCTCAACACCTTTGAGAGACCAGTGTGTTACACTCTAAAGGAAAATAATACAGAAGCTTTGTAAATATCACAATAATGAATAACTATGCTACCTTAAAATCTCTAACGATCACTCAGTGACTGTTTAAATTGGAAATTAAAACAATTTAGATACTTTTTGTGATAAGAAATTAATGACATTAACAAATTAGATTTTTTAAATCCACATTCTCAATTTCAATCAAAATATTTGAGAATGAAGTACATGTACGGAGGGATTCAAGAGCTATACATACTACTTATTTCAAATCAATATTACTTATCTTTAAAAAAAGCTGGGCACAATTTAAACAACCAAAAAGGGTGATAGCACACCCTTCCCCCATTCTGACAACGGTTGGGTTACTGAGCACAAGCTTTTTTTTCCATTTTCTTAAGAACAGTACAGTCCTTGGCACCACCAAGTTGGTCCAATTCTTTGCCAAAATACAGGTTTGTGTATGTTTAATTTAATCTATAAAATCATTAGTCACTTTATTTTCAAACCAACATACATGCAATGCCATTCGCCTAAACTAGTGCCTTGCATAGAATAAATTACTTTATTCCTGAACAAACGGAATGTAATTACTTTGTATGTTAAAGGTATAGTTCTCACAAAAATGAAAATTCGGTCATTAATTATTCCACCTCACATCATTCCAAACCCATAAGACCTTCATTCATCATGGGAACACAAATTAAGATATTTTTGATTGAAATCCAAGAGCTTTCTGACCCTGCATAGACAGCAACACAATTAAAAAGTTCCCAGGACCATAAACATAATAAGGACAATAATAGTCTATTTGACGTGTTCTTGTAGCTTTGCAAAATTACAGTTGAAACACTGAGGTCACATTTAATATCAATGTCCCTGCTGTGTGTCTGGATCTGGGAATTTATTAGTTGGAGGGTACGGAAGCTCTCGGATTTCAATCAAAAATATCTTAATTTGTGTTCGGAAGATGAAAGATGTTATGGGTTTGGAACGACAGAATTTGCATTTTTAGGTGACCTGTCCCTTTACTGTATGTTCTCGGAACTGTATACTGTTTATTTATGGGCAGGTTATGGATTTAGTAACCGCATCTTTCAGCTATGAGCCAATAGCAGGGATGGCAGTCTAAGGTCTTATACCTGAATTAATGTTAAATATAGAATTTGTACTTCTAAAATGTTATACAAATATAAACGTTGGAAGTATTGTGTACATTAAAATAATATAAAATATACTGTATTTAAATTGAAATTAAATAAAATATGTTGGTCGTCCTAGAGATGACCTCTACATCCCTGAATGTTAGTAGAAATTATCATGTCAACTCGATGCGCCCCAGAGACAGATCACCTCCGAAGACCACGTCAACTAGTCAGTCATCGGGATAAGACCATGGAAACTAGACAAGTCCTCTGCACAATCTGATTTTGCTGCAGCCTGGAATTAAACTGGCCTGAATTAAACTGTTTTCATCTAGCCAGAGGAGAACTGGCCCCCCAACTTAGTAAAGTTTCTCTCAAGGTTTTTTTTTGTTAACAATGGAGTTTTGGTTCCTTGCTGCCGTCACCTCTGGCTTGTTAGTTAGTTAGGTTAGTTGGGGATGCTTGACTGATTGCACAGACGCTACTGGAAGAGAGCTGAACTGGATGATGACATCACTGAATAATCAATGAACTGACTTTTAGCTTAAAAAAAACAAAACTGTTTTTTATTGTCCTCTTGCATTATCGACAAAGTATTTTCCTGTTTAATTATGCTGCTTTGACAATTTGTATTGTATAAAGTGCTATATAAATAAAGGAGAACTGACTTGACTATTAAGAACTTTGCTTATCAAACAGGATGATATCACGTAAACCTAAACCAGTGGCTGTGTGGAGTACAAATGTTTAAAGTGAAGTTAACATCAGTCATTTAAATAATATCTTGGCTTTACAATTTACTCAATATTTGAACATTAAAAAATTGACATTAACTCTTTGCCCATCAGCAGTTTTCTTTGAATTTTAAAATATATCAAAAGATAAAGTATATAAGAAAGTGTCTCTGCTTTTAAATTGAACAAACCATTTTATGCGCAGTTCATGTCACTTCTTTTGCACGTCAAATTTGTTATTACTTGTGATAACTGTTTGTAATGAAAGAGAACTCTATACTCACCAAATACTCCATTCACCAGATCCTGTGGATCTTCATTCAGGTGGATGCATAGCCCCTTGAGAATGCACTCTTGCTTGGTCTCCATTCTAAGAAAACAGACAAAAGTTTCAAGTTTCTGATATTTATACATTTGACATAACACCCTCCAATACACATCTCTGACCATTACAGAGCACTACATCAATAGCTTGTATTATAAAGTAATTAAATTAAAAAAAAAATAAGTAATAATACAACCTGAGACATTGGCACCATCACATCCCGAATGCTTTTTCTAAACGCTCCACCCTTTATGGTAAACACTTTCAGCTGATCATCAGAAAACGGATACAGTTGGGACAGGAATTTGGATTGTAAAGTAAGGGTTGTGATCCGACGAAATTCAGCAATTAATCTGAAGACATAAATTACAGAGGTCTTGTTTATGGGCAATTCAGCAAAGAAAAGAAAAAAAGTTTAAAATGCTACAAAGAAAAAAAAAAGTATTTAGTACTGGGTCAGGCTGCCAAATTATTTATGACAAATCATTATTGTCGATTATCCTCTTGATATATTAATCTCAAGTAACAGAATAACATTAATTTACACATAACGTGCAAGCGCTTGGAGAAACATGATGTTATTAGCTGCCTACACAGACATAAGTCGGTCCATAACCATAATCTAGCAAAAGATATGCAAAACTCCACTTACAATTACCAAAGCAGCGAAATTGATCTCGTACTTACGTCGCTAAAACTCTATTTGTTGTTTAAGACGAGGGCCTTCGTGAACGCGGTGAATTCAGTCACGAACAGGTGAACTCAACAAGCGTGACTAATTTAAAGCCTTGGATTGGCTGCTGCGCGCTTTGATTGGCATCTCAAATCGTTTTTACTAGCGATAAACTATATACAGTTGATGAAGAACTAAAATATACATTTGAAACGTTTTTGTCACCCTAACAACAGCTGAATGCAAAGTAAGAATTTAAAATCCTGTGGGACAGTTTGGCCATTTCTAATGATCGGGGGTGTCTTATGGCACTGGTTTTATACATTAATTTATGTTACTGAATATATATTTCTGTTCTCTCTGTTCTGCGAATTTACATGCTAACTTTATTTGATACTTTTCGTAAAAAAGAGAATGATTTAAATATATGACTGCAGTGCTGAGTCCAGAAACCTAACATCAGCTACAAAGGACACACTTAAGAGCTATTTTCATACAATGCTTATAGAAAAATAAATTTCTGGTGCGCAACAAGATGTTAACAAAGCATATTGTAATTAATTTGTTAATTAAATAAGATGGATGGTGATAGATTGAAATGGCCACTTACCCATCTCACATGTGTAGGCAGCTGAAATCCGTCTGCATCCGTTTCAGTTGATGACGTACATCCGGTTAAGACGAACGAAAAATATTCTTGTTCACTCAATTTAAAAAAATCTTGTAAACCTAATTTTTTGAAAATTACATTGTTTTTGTTAAATAAAATTAAGTTGGGACCATTTTTACAAAGAGTTGTGTTGTATGTGCTCATTTTAATTAATTAAATTGAACAAATAGCAAAAATCATTTTTTTGAGTGTTGTTCACTCTTATCCCAGCGGTGGGTTTTAGTTAAATGTGAGCCAAAATCGTCACAATTAAAAGAACCAAAGACTTACTTTACTTCAGTCAGTGTGCATTTAATTTAATACATAAGTTTCACAATTTGAGTTGAATTACTGAAATAAATTAACTTTTCCTCTACAGTCTAATTTATTGAGAAGCACCTGTAAATATCTGGCTGTATACAAGAGAAATTAAACTGTAAGATGTAAAATGAGTGTAAATGTGAACTCGTCAAGACCCTCTTGTAAGACGTGCATGTGAAGGCATTTTCTTAGAAAAGTGTGAATAGTTGATTGTCCAAGGTAACATGCTATAGTGCATGCATAAGTGATGGTCAGTTAACAGATATATAGGCCAATAGAGACACGCTTTGTGTCTGTCGATGGGGCATCAATATCCATAAATCACTTTCTAAACATTTGCACCTAAGCAACTATTTACAAACACATTTAGTTTCCGCTGAAGAAGCAGTCAACATGAATCAAAAGTTCCCCAAAACTAGACCTTTGGGATAAATGTTTGTTCGTATGTTACATTATAAAATATTGACATGGTACGTTAGACAGCTCGATGATGAAGTGACAGACAATATAATATTGTACCTCAGAGAGTGTGATGCTATATCAAAGTCTTGCCTGGTAAGTTTTTAGCTTTTGTCTATGTCATATTTCCATTGATCACTGTTATTTTATGAAATGTGTGGATATATTTACTAATTGTGCTGACTTGGTTTCCATGTGGTTTGTTTTCATCAAGTATTTACATCAGGTCAGCACATACTGTGCTTGTGGCAAGCAGTACAATACACGGTCCTCTGTGGGGACTACCGCTTTTACTGTTGTATTGTCTTTAAGTTTTGAACATTCGCCGGTTCCCTCCTCCTCCTTCCTGGGATTCAGCTCCAGTGCAACACCGTTAAAGGATCAGGGAAGGGGAAATCAGAAAGTGGCAAATGTTCAAACGGAACTTTAATCATATAAAATGAACAAACACAAAATAAAATTAAAACAGCAGCCACTCACGGACGACTTAAATAAAAAAAAAAACACACACACACATACATAAAACATAACGTAAATAGTCCAGGCCTGGCCTTCACTCGTCATGCACTGTCGCCGCTCCTCCTTTTATATACCCGGACCTCCTTCAGTGCAACACGAGACAGGTGCGCCTTGCATGTGAACTTGTTCCCACCGCCTCTTAGCCTTGTCCTGCTTGCCACAGTGCCATGTTTTGTTTGCAAAATTGATTTTTTATTTTTATTTTTTTATTTTGTACATATGAGTATGAGTAAGAGGAGTGAAACTGGGCATCCTTGAAGTCATGGAGGACGATATCTAACATACAAAATAAAGAAATGCCTTAACTACAGCATCATCCAGGAGGAAACGGGTCATGGAGGACCTACCTGACTTTCCTACTGCTTTCATGGTACTCTTTGGACTTCTCTATGCGCTGAACATTGAGTATTCAAAAGGAATAAAATACACATTTGAGGCAGTGCAGAACATCTTTGTGGGATTGGGAGAAAAGTGCACCAACAGAGTTCAGTCCCTGAATAATAAACTACTTACTCTATAGGGAATTTAAGATGCTTTTAGTGTTGGTGGGTACATTTGGCATAATGATGGTGTTTGTTAGGATGTTACTGTATATTGTGTAATGGTGAAATTATTTATTTTTAAGATTTATAGTTTTGATTTCTCTAAAAGTAAAATGCTTATTAGTTTACTTGATATGATATTTTTTATTTCATTTGATAATTAAATGTTTCATTTTAGGTGACTCATTGCTTTGTCAATGGAGGGTCTTTTAAATTTGGAAAGTTTGTGTTCCCCATATGGGTAGCACTTTATTTTACAGTCCTGTTCCTCATGTACATAAAATGTACTTATTATAGTAATTACAATAACTATGTAATAACTATGTACTAACCCTGAACCTACCCCTAAACCTAACCCTACCCCGTGTAGTTACCTTGTATTACCAGAACTTTCTTAGATAAATACACTGTAGGTACACTATTAGTACATGTTAGTACACGTACTGTAAAATAAAGTGCAACCCCCATATGTTCATTGGCAGGGTTTGTAAAAATGTTTTGCAGTGTTGCAAATTACAATTACACAATAGGCCTTCAACAAGAATAAATGTTTTGTTTTTACATTTATTCCCTGTTTTCAGTTTTTGACTTGGGCAATGTTTCCAGTCGTAACAATATTTCTTAGTACCAATTTCCAATAGAATTTTTTTGTTCACTCAACTTTTGATATTAAGTTGAATTGGCTCGACTTAAAAAGGTTTGTTAGAAAACATTTGCACCTATCCACAAAACTAACAATCTTAAATTAACCCAATTAAATATTTAGTGTATGACTAACAACTTAATTTCAGTCAGTATAACTTTTTTTCAAAAGTTGAGTGAACAAGAAAAAGCTTAGGGAAATTACTAACGTACCATGTCAACATTTTATAATGTAACATACGAACAAACATTTATCCCAAAGTTCTAGTTTTGGGGAACTTTTGATTCATGTTGACTGCATCATCAGCGGAAACTAAATGTGTTTGTAAATAGTTGCTTAGGTGCAAATGTTTAGAAAGTGATTCATGGATATTGATGCCCCATCGACAGACACAAAGCGTGTCTCTATTGGCCTATATATCTGTTAACTGACCATCACTTATGCCTGCACTAGAGTATGTTACCTTGGACAATCAACTATTCACACTTTTCACGTCATACAAGAGCACATCTACCTATCTATCTATCTATCTATCTATCTATCTATCTATCTATCTATCTATCTATCTATCTATCTATCTATCTATCTATCTATCTATCTATCTGGGGGATGGTGTTAGCACAGTGGATAAGTAAATGTAATCTATCTATCTATTGAATTGTGGGTTTCTTTATTTTTTTTTACTTACAACATATTGCATGACAATACAAAATAAAAATAATTTGGGAACCATTACAATGAAAGTAGTCTCTTCTTCTCAAACAAAGCTGAATTTATTTGATCAAAAATACAGTACGATATAAATACATTAATGTAGTGAAGTACTATAAATGCCATATATTTTCAGCAGCCATATATCTAGTCTCCTCTCTGATTATCCTTCAGAAATCAACTCAATTTGTTTCAAAAAGCTGAAAATTATTTCCTCGAGAAAAAAAAAAAAAAAAAAAAATAACTAGGGAAAAACTATGATTTATTTTAACACAATCACAGACTTTTGTGCCATTCCAGGAAACAGTTCCTCTTCAACTGAAGACACAAATAAACGTCACAAGCCTGGAATTTCCAAGGTGTTCGTGACCTCTTTCCATGCACTGCTTTGCAATGCACACAGATCCGGCGACCGACAGTAGCGTTTCTTCTGACGTCAGAAGTCAGCTCAGCTCCTGGGATTGGCACATGTTCTGTGCTGGACTGTTTTGGTGCTGCTTTCTGTGACACGCCACAGAGCTCTGCAATAAGCTCCTCCATGAACTCTTTGCGAGTCATGTTGTCGTGCAGCTCTTTGTGCAATATGAGAGCATTGTTGGCGGCAATGTCCAAGAAGTGTAGAAAGACTTTTCTGTACCATTTCATAGTTTTGTGCTGTGCAGCGTAGTATTGCAGAAGCTGATTGGACAGGTCAACACCCCCCATGTGCTGGCTGTATGCAGTCACAGGTGCAGGACATGGAACAGACTTTGTATGTTGTGCTTTGATGTTTCTTTTCACATGGCCTCCTGTAGAGGCAGCATGTATGGTGGAACAAACAGACACCACTTGCGTGTCCATCCACTTCACACACACAAGAGGCCCGTCCTGAAACCACCTGATGGATCCCCTGCTGGAGCATCTGCTCAGTGAATTAGCTGCAGTCTTTGGGAAGCCCTTCCTCTGCTCTCTGTACGCCCCACAAGCACCAAACTTCAGAGTAAACAAGTCTGTGAAGAGCTTTGGACTGGTGTAGAAATCATCCATGTACACATGGTACCCAGAGCCCAAAACTTTACGGTCCAGGAGAGACATCACGGCATCATATGAAAGCCCACGGCCTGCAGGAAAACTATTCTTCCCCGTGTAGATGGAGAAGTCCACAATATATCCATTTGATGAGTCTGAAAGGTCAAAAAACTTGAATCCCAACTTTGTTGGCTTGACTTTTGTGCACCGTCTCATTCCTGTATTTGCTCTGCATGCCACCAATCTCTCCTTCACAGCTAGATTTCTTCTAGGATGATAGAAGGCTTTGCACGCAAGACGAATCGTGTCCATGAGGGGTTTGATCCTGAACAGACGGTCATGTTGGTCTGTGCCCCTCTTTCTGTCGTTTTCCTCGTCTGCGTCTGGGTGACTCATGTGTAGGTTCCAGGAAATGGTGCGGTATCTGTCCCTTGACATAACTGTGGCGGGAAAGGCAGAGAGAAAGGACTGTCCTGCCGCCAGTAGTCAGCGATGGAGCTCATCTTCAGCACAGACATGTAGAATATCAGTCCGATGTAGCGATACAGCTCATCAACACTGACATCTGTCCATTTGTACTTGTGACCCTTTGACATTGCCCTGGCAGCCTGAGCATTTGTGTTGTGGCACAGGTTTTCCACGGCGCTCTCTGTGAAAAACAGTTTGAAAAGACTCATGGGAGAATGTGATTCAGCATCAGACAACTGTGGTCCTGGTTCCCGAGCAGGCAGGAATCTCAGAGTCTGAGGAACCTGGTCAACATCAGTCTCTGCTTTCCATGAAAGAGTCCTGGCTCTCTTTGCAGCAGACATCTGGTCACTGTCCCTCTCACATCTGTTTAAAACAAAGAAAGAAATAAAACTGAGCATGGTGACAACAGGGTCATTAAGAGGAGCAATTTACAAATGTGTATCCGTTATGTAAACATTTCTACATCAGACAGTAGACTATACAAGCACAATTAAACTGTCAGAGGTAAAATGACGGGTAAATATCCACTTACATGTTAAGATTCTCAACTGAGTTGAAAGCTGAGAGATGCTTGTGTGTTGCCCTTGTGTGATGTGCACTTGAAGGCATTTTCCTAGAAAATAAAGAAATAGTTTGTAAATATTTATTGTCAAAGGTAACATACTATAGTGCATGCATAAGTTATGGTCAATTAACAGATATATAGGCCAATAGAGACATCCTTTTTGTCTGTTGATGGGGCATCAATATCCCTAAAACACTTTCAAAACATCTGCACCTAAACAACTATTTACAAACATACTTAGTTTCCGCTATAAAGGGCGGTCAACACAAATCAAAAGTTAGATATAGTCTAAACATTGAATTTATCTAATGTTACATTACAAAACGTTCACATTGGTACAACATTTACAGTTAGATATAATGAAGAAAAGCACTATGTATTTCAGTCATGGGCTAACTTACTGATTTTAATCTGGCAATAGGTCTTAAACAGTGTTACAATCATGCCCTAACTAATAATAAGGTATATTTGACTCTAGTTACTAATCAAAGTCAGAATAAATGACTTACTCTTTAGAAATTGGGTTCTCTTTATCATCAAAGTGCTCCTCGAAATACAGGAGTTTTGATTTGATTTGATTTGCCTTTATTGTCTCCTGACGGAGAAATTTGTTTTGGGCATTCGGGATAACAGATACACACAATATACATATAACACAACATACTTCCCCTACACATAATTTACCACCAACCCACACCCCTTATTTATTCTTATTCAATATTTTAATAGAAAGTGGTACAAATGAAAATTTAAACCTATTCAGTCTACAGTTTGGTAACCTGTACCTTCTACCTGAGGGCATCATCTCATACTCACTGTAAAGGACATGATTCGGATCATTAGTAATTTTTAAACTTTGTTTCCTCACCGCCTCCTCAAAAAGCTCATTAAGAGTGGTCGGTGGCACTCGTCCAATTATTTTTCCCGCCCTTTTAATCAATGTTTGGAGCTGTGATTTTAATTTAACTGACAGGTTACCAAACCAAGCTACCATACCACATCGGACAATAGACTCAATTGCTGCCTTATAAAATAGTAACATAATATCCTTGTCAACACCATGAACTCTTAGTTTCCTTAAGAAATGTAGACGCTGACAAATTCTTGAGGAAACATACTCCACTTGATTTGACCACTGTAACTGTTTGTCTAATTGAATCCCTAAATATTTATATGTTGTTACTTGTTCAATCGGTACTCCTTCAATTATAATAGGGCTTTGATCGGCTAGACCAAGGGTCAAAAATAATTTCTTTGGTTTTATTAACATTAAGGAGCAAGTCTTGCTTATTGCACCACTTAACCATCTCCTCTATCTCCTGTATGTAAACACCAATGTCTGGTTTGTTGTAGAGTAAGCTAAGTATGGCCGTATCATCTGAAAATTTAATAATAAATTTATTCCTACCGATAGTTCTGCATTCATTTTTATATAATATAAAAAGTATGGGCGAACTTACACAGCCCTGAGGGGCACCTGTACTTACACTAATCATATTAGAAAGAGTGGAGTTAACTCTCACCTGCTGCTTCCTTTCTGTCAAGAAAGAGCCATACCATTTAACGATAAAGGGGTTCACTTCCATCTGCTGGAGTCTAATTAACATTATCTGCGGAAGAATACAATTAAATGCAGAAATAAAATCCATAAATAATAAACGAACATAACCTGACGGATTTTCCAAGTGCTTTAAGATGGAATGTACAGTTGTAATTAAAGCATCATCAGTACCCCTGCCATTATTATAGGCAAACTGGTACGGGTCCAAAAGATGCTGTACCTCACTCCTTAACTTACAAACCATTATACGCTCTAATGACTTCATCACTATAGATGTCAACGCTACTGGTCTATAGTCATCATTTTGCTGTGGGCATGATTTTTTGGGCAACGGAATGACAATTGATGTTTTCCAGATAGTTGGAATATTACATGTATCCACAGAAAATTGAAATAAGGGGCACCAAGCCGGAGTTAGTTCATCCGAGAATGTTTTCAAAATAGAAGATGAAATTCCATCAGGTCCACTAGCCTTATTACTATTCAGCTTTTTAAAAACTGCAGTGACATCTTTCGGGTTAATTATTATTCTATCCTTTGTTGGGTCATATGGTATTGACATAGATAGCTCTTTGCAGCAGGTCACATTTGTTTCACAATTCAAGTGAAAACGTTTATAAAATATGTTAAGATCATTAGCCTTATTCAAGTCATTCATCATGAGTTCATCATCAAAGTCTTCCTCTTCTCTTGAGGGAAAAGTACTTTCTTCTTCGCTGTCTGTCATCATCTGGAGAGCTTCCTCGTGTGCCATCATGATTAGAAAGTGAACAAGCTGAACTGTACTGCCAGTTTTATAGTAGTGATGAGGGGCGTTAACCATATGACTGCATCATACCATTCGCATATGAATAGAGCTCTGTTCTGTGTGTGTGTGTGTGTATGTGTGTGCAGATCAAGATAGATATGTAGTCAATCATTTACATAAAAGTTTTAGAGCATTTATCAAGCAGAATTTTTCAAGCTTGTTGGAACATAAATGTAAACTTAAATATACATTTAAATATAATAAATACAACTTTATAAATAAAAATCAATTAAACAGAAAACTATAGATAATAGATGATATTCACTTAAATTCAGATTCTGGCAAATTATCAATGCTTGTACTACAAGGCTTCAGTGCTGCGTTTGACACTGTCTATCATAACATACTTCTACAGAGACTGGAAAACTGGGTCTGGCTTTGTGGGATGGTACTCAGATGTTTCAGGTCATACTTAGAAGGGAGAGGTTATGTGAGTTTAGGAGAGCATAAGTCTAAGTGGATGTCTATTTCATGCGGAGTTCCACAAGGCTCAATTCTTGCACCGCTCTTGTTTAGCCTGTATACGCTCCCACTAAGTCAAATAATGAGAAACTAAATGTATTTGTAAATAGTTGCTTGAGTGCAAATGTTTAGAAAGTGATTTATGGATATTGATGCCCCATCAACAGACACAAAGCGTGTCTCTATTGGCCTATATATCTGTTAACTGACCATCACTTATGCATGCACTATAGTATGTTACCTTGGAAAATCAACTGTTCACACTTTTCTAAGAAAATGCCTTCACGTGGATGTCATACAACAGCATGCATCTATCTATCTATCTATCTATCTATCTATCTATCTATCTATCTATCTATCTATCTATCTATCTATCTATCTATCTATCTATCTATCTATCTATCTATCTATCTATCTATCTATCTATCTATCTATCTATCTATCTATCTATCTACCTGGGGGATGGTGTTAGCACAGTGGATAAGTAAATGTAATCTATCTATCTATTGAATTGTGGGTTTCTTTATTTTATTTTACTTACAACATATTGCATGACAATACAAAATAAAAATAATTTAGGAACCATGACAATGAAAGTAGTCTCTTCTTCTCAAACAAAGCTAAATTTATTTGATCAAAAATACAGTACGATATAAATACATTAATGTAGTGAAGTACTATAAATGCCATATATTTTCAGCAGCCATATATCTAGTCTCCTCTCTGATTATCCTTCAGAAATCAACTCAATTTGTTTCAAAAAGCTGAAAATTATTTCCACAAAAAAAAAGAAAAAAAAATAACCAGGAAAACCTATGATTTATTTTAACACAATCACAGACTTGTGTGCCATTCCAGGAAACAGTTTCTCTTCAACTGAAGACACAAATAAACGTCACAAGCCTGGCATTTCCAAGGTGTTTGTGACCTCTTTCCATGCACTGCTTTGCAATGTACACAGATCCGGCGACCGACAGTAGCGTTTCTTCTGACGTCTGAAGTCAACTCAGCTCCTGGGATTGGCACATGTTCTGTGCTGGACTGTTTTGGTGCTGCTTTCTGTGACACGCCACAGAGCTCTGCAATAAGCTCCTCCATGAACTCTTTGCGAGTCATGTTGTCGTGCAGCTCTTTGTGCAATATGAAAGCATTGTTGGCGGCAATGTCCAAGAAGTGTAGAAAGACTTTTCTGTACCATTTCATGGTTTTGTGCTGTGCAGCGTAGTATTGCAGAAGCTGATTGGACAGGTCAACACCCCCCATGTGCTGGCTGTATGCAGTCACAGGTGCAGGACATGGAACAGACTTTGTATGTTGTGCTTTGATGTTTCTTTTCACACGGTCTCCTGTATAGGCAGCATGTATGGTGGAACAAACAGACACCACTTGCGTGTCCATCCACTTCACACACACAAGAGGCCCGTCCCGAATCCACCTGATGGATCCCCTGCTGGAGCTTCTGCTCAGTGAATTAGCTGCAGTCTTTGGGAAGCCCTTCCTCTGCTCCCTGTACGTCCCACAAGCACCAAACTTCAGAGCAAACAAGTCGGTGAAGAGCTTTGGACTGGTGTAGAAATCATCCATGAACACATGGTACCCAGAGCCCAAAACTTTACGATCCAGGAGAGACATCACAGCATCATATGAAAGCCCATGGTCGGCAGGAAAACTATTCTTCCCCGTGTAGATGGAGAAGTCCACAATATATCCATTTGATGAGTCTGAAAGGTCAAAAAACTTGAATCCCAACTTTGTCGGCTTGACTTTTGTGCACCGTCTCATTCCTGTCTTTGCTCTGCATGCCACCAATCTCTCCTTCACAGCTAGATTTCTTCTAGGATGATAGAAGGCTTTGCACGCAAGACGAATAATGTCCATGAGGGGTTTGATCCTGAACAGACGGTCATGTTGGTCTGTGCCCCTCTTTCTGTCGTTTTCCTCGTCTGCGTCTGGGTGACTCATGTGTACATTCCAGGAAATGGTGCGGTATCTGTCCCTTGACATAACTGTGGCGGGGAAAGGCAGAGAGAAAGGACTGTCCTGCCGCCAGTAGTCAGTGATGGAGCTCATCTTCAGCACAGACATGTAGAATATCAGTCCAATGTAACGATACAGCTCATCAACACCGACATCTGTCCATTTGTACTTGTGACCCTTTGCCATTGCCCTGGCAGCCTGAGCATTTGTGTTGTGGCACAGGTTTTCCACGGCGCTCTCTGTGAAAAACAGTTTGAAAAGACTCATGGGAGAGTGTGAGTCAGCAGCAGACAACTGTGGTCCTGGTTCCCGAGCAGGCAGGAATCTCAGAGTCTGAGGAACCTGGTCAACATCAGTCTCTGCTTTCCATGAAAGAGTCCTGGCTCTCTTTGCAGCAGACATCTGGTCACTGTCCCTCTCACATCTGTTTAAAACAAAGAAAGAAATAAAAGGGAGCATGGTGACAACAGGGTCATTAAGAGGAGCAATTTACCAATGTGTATCCATTATGTGAACATTTCTACATCAGACAGTAGACTATACAAGCACAATTAAACTGTGAGAGGTAAAATGACGGGTAAATATCCACTTACATGTTAAGATTCTCAACCGAGTTGAAAGCTGAAAGACGCTTGTGTGTCGCCCTTGTGTGATGTGCACTTGCAGGCATTTTCCTAGAAAATAAAGAAATAGTTTGTAAACATTTTTTTGTCAAAGGTAACGTACTATAGTGCATGCATAAGTTATGGTCAATTAACAGATATAGGCCAATAGAGACATCCTTTTTGTCTGTTGATGGGGCATCAATATCCATAAAACACTTTCAAAACATCTGCACCTAAGCAACTATTTACAAACATACTTAGTTTCCGCTATAAAGGGCGGTCAACACAAATCAAAAGTTAGATATAGTCTAAACATTGAATTTATCTAATGGTACATTACAAAACATTCACATTGGTACAACATTTACAGTTAGATATAATGAAGAAAAGGACTATGTATTTCAGTCATGGACTAACTTACTGATTTTAATCTGGCAATAGGTCTTAAACAGTGTTACAATCATGCCCTAACTAATAATAAGGTATATTTGACTCTAGTTACTAATCAAAGTCAGAATAAGTGACTTACTCTTTAGAAATTGGGTTCTCTGCAGCATCACAGCGCTCCTCGAAATACAGGAGTTCATCATCAAAGTCTTCCTCTTCTTCTGAGGGAAAAGTGCTTTCTTCTTCGCTTTCTGTCATCATCTGGAGAGCTTCCTCATGTGCCATCATGATTAAAAAGTGAACAAGCTGAACTGTACTGCCAGTTTTATAGTAGTGATGAGGGGCGTTAACCATATGACTGCATCATATCATTAGCATATGAATAGAGCTCAGTTCGTGTGTGTGTGTGTGTGTGTGTGTGTGCAGATCAAGATAAAACATTACAGAGACCCGTCATCAAACTTTGCCTTTTGTAAACATAACTGTATTACTTTTCTTAGATTTTGTATTCTTCTACCCTTTGCAATCCTCACAAAGTGTTTTCTTAAAGACTTTCTTAAACAAATCATATGATGCTGTTTTTAAAGATCATTATTTTGTTTATTTAGTGTAACAGAATATGTTGGCATGCTTTAACCTGTTTAATCCCAATTTTTTTCCAGACATGAAAATATCCAAATAATGTGTCATCAGTAACTCTTTGAAATAATTATAATAATACTATTTGTTTTTTGTTTTTGTTTTTCTATTTGTACATTATTTGTAACATCTGCATTTTAATTTTAGTGAAATATTTTGTCATTGCATCATTTTATTGTCATTTTCACTAAGAACTGTAATTGGATTTATATACACTGTTCACTCTTATCCCAGCGGTCACTTATTGTGGGTTTTAGTTAAATGTGAGCCAAAATCGTCACAATTAAAAGAACCAAAGACTTACATTACTTCAGTCCGTGTGCCTTTAATTTAATACATAAGTTTCACAATTTGAGTTGAATTATTGAAATAAATTAACTTTTCCTCTACAGTCTAATTTATTGAGAAGCACCTGTAAATATCTGGCTGTATACAAGAGAAATTAAACTCTGAGATGTAAAATGAGTGTAAATGTGAACTCGTTAAGAGCCTCTTTGTATGACGTGCACGTGAAGGCATTTTCTTAGAAAAGTGTGAATAGTTGATTTTCCAAGGTAACATACTATAGTGCAGGCATAAGTGATGGTCAATTAACAGATATATAGGCCAATAGAGACACCTTTGTGTCTGTTGATGGGGCATCAATATCCATAAAACACTTTCTAAACATTTGCACCTAAGCAACTATTTACAAACACATTTAGTTTCCGCTGAAGAAGCAGTCAACATGAATCAAAAGTTACCCAAAACTAGACCTTTGGGATAAATGTTTGTTGGTATGTTATAAAATGTTGACATGGTACGTTAGACAGCTCGATGATGAAGTGACAATATAATATTGTATGTACTAGAGAACGACCGATATGTGTTTTTCTATAGCCGATGCCGATGTTCAGAGGTCAGGGTCAGTCGATGGCTGATATGCGCTGCCAATTTTTAGGGCCGATATCTTGAAGTTTTCCCCTTGATTTGCATGCTAAAATGTCACACTGATAATAAGTGGATGCACAACATTTAAGACTCATCATCATTTATTGAGCACTGACTTGAACCATCTCTCAAATCTTAATTTTGTGCACTGCTCGATATTAAAATAAAATAATGTATCAAAAGATAAACAAACAAATCAATAAACTGACCAAGTATTAAATATATAAAACAGGTAATATATATATGTATATATATACACAGTCAATCATTTACATAAAAGTTTTAGAGAATTTTTCAAGCTTGTTGGAACGTAAATGTAAACTGAAATATACATGTAAATAAAATCTATATATATATATATATATATATATATATATATATATATATATATATATATATATATATATATATATAATATAATAATAATTATATATATAATAATTGTAGTGCTGCAAACACACTAGCAACCAGTAACATTTGTGTTTGGTATAAATGACACAGAACATCTAAAGTGCATTTAATTTCAAACTTCTATCGCAGTCTGATCATTATTAAGATAAAGTACAGTCAACCAAACATATAAAAGGTTACACTCGTAAGTTTAAATATACCGTAGTATACCGGTCCACTCTGCTGTTAAGCCAAGGACGTTTTTGCTCATGTGAAGAGGATGATGAAAAAAAAAAATAAATAAATAAATAAAATATATATATGTTTCATTTTTTTAGAAAAAAAAATATAAGTTTAGTTTTTTAAATGCATAGAATGCAATGCATGCATCAAACATAAACATTTAATTATTACCCATTGTTTCTCTGTCTGTACTTGTACTGTAAATAATGATAATAAAGTTGATAGATGAATTAAGTGCATTTAAGTGCCATTCAGTTGGGGTTTTAAATAAAGCATTTTCTGAGATGCACATTAAACATTAAACACATAAAACATTAATTTAATTTATCATTTAATTATTGAAAATTAACTTCACTTTTTGGTAAACAAAGGGGATTTACTGTATATATATATATATATATATATATATATATATATATATATATATATATATATATATATATATATATATATATATATATATATATATATATATATATATATATATATATATATATATATATATATATATATATATATATATATATACAGTACAGACCAAAAGTTTGGACACACCTTCTCATTCAAAGAGTTTTCTTTATTTTCATGACTATGAAAATTGTAGATTCACACTGAAGGCATCAAAACTATGAATTAACACATGTGGAATTATATATGGAATTATATACATAACAAAAAAGTGTGAAACAACTGAAAATATGTCATATTTTAGGTTCTTCAAAGTAGCCACCTTTTGCTTTGATTACTGCTTTGCACACTCTTGGCATTCTCTTGATGAGCTTCAAGAGGTAGTCACCTGAAATGGTCTTCCAACAGTCTTGAAGGAGTTCCCTCCTGAGAGGTGCTTAGCACTTGTTGGCCCTTTTGCCTTCTGTCTGTGGTCCAGCTCACCCCTAAACCATCTGGATTGGGTTCAGGTCCGGTGACTGTGGAGGCCAGGTCATCTGGTGCAGCACCCCATCACTCTCCTTCTTGGTCAAATAGCCCTTGATGCCTTCAGTGTGACTACAATTTTCATAGTCATGAAAATAAAGAAAACTCTATGAATGAGAAGGTGTGTGGTCTGTACTATATATATATATATATATATATATATATATATATATATATATATATATATATATATATATATGTTTTGTTTTTTTATAGTATATCCCCTTTGTTTACCAAAAAGTTAAGTTAATTTTCAATAATTAAAAGATAAATTAAATTAGTGTTTTATGTGTTTAATGTTTAATGTGCATCCCAGAAACTGAATAGCACTTAATTCATCTATCAACTTTATTATCATTATTTACAGTACAAGTACAGACAGAGAAACAATGGGTAATAATTAAATTTTATTTTTGATGTATGCATTGCATTCTATGCATAAAAAAAAAAAAAAAAATATATATATATATATATATATATATATATATATATATATATATATATATATATATATATATATATATATATACATATATATATATATATATATATATATTTATAAAAAAGGAAACTTTGTTGTTAATTT